>NC_135824.1:19978776-20347250 GCF_964213995.1 Mustelus asterias | reverse complement strand
TCATCAGTGCAGAGTAACTGGGCGCGCCACCGGCAACATCAGTGCAGAGTAACTGGGCGCACCCCTGGCATCATCAGTGCAGAGTAACTGGGCGCGCCCCTGGCATCATCAGTGCAGAGTAACTGGGGTGCAGAGAGGAAAGGAGCGCCTTCTATTGATGGCAGTAGCTGTCATAAAGGGGATGTTCAAAGGGTCAAGGGAGCAGTTAAGTTTCACTGGCAAGTGGTTAAGAGGAGGCGGGGTGTCAGGCAGGGAGTGGAGGTTCGGAGGGGTGGTGGGTCCATTGCAAGGCTTGATCTGGGTGTTCAGGCATTTACACTGGAGCTAAAAGTGATTTCTTTACTTCTAACTCTTTCAGAGTAACTACCAGGGTAAAAGTAGCAGAACTGTCCAGAGTTTTTAGGTGTCCAGATCACCAACAACCTGTCTTGATCCCCCCATGCCGACACGATAGTTAAGAAAGCCCACCAACGCCTCTACTTTCTCAGAAGACTAAAGAAATTTGGCATGTCAGCCACGACTCTCACCAACTTTTACAGATGCATCATAGAAAGCATTCTTTCTGGTTGTATCACAGTTTGGTATGGCTCCTGCTCTGCCCAAGGGACTACAAAGGTTGTGAATGTAGCTCAATGCATCACGCAAGCCAGCCTCCCATCCATTTGCTTTGTTTACACTTTCCGCTACCTCGGAAAAGCAGCCAGCATAATCAAGGGCCCCAAACACCCCGGACATTCTCTCTTCCACCTTCTTCCGTTGGGAAAAAGATACAAAAGTCTGAGGTCACATATCAACCGATTCAAGAACAGCTTCTTCCCTGCTGCCATCAGACTTTTGAATGGACTTACCTTGCATTAAGTTGATCTTTCTCTTCACCCTAGCTATGACTGTGACACTACATTCTGCACTCTCTCGTTTCCTTCTCTATGAACGGTATGCTTTGTCTGTATAGCGCGCAAGAAACAATACTTTTCACTGTATGTTAATACATGTGACAATGATAAATCAAATCAAATCAAAAAATCAAGTTTGTGATTTAAATCACTTTGTTGAATGGTTCCCTGCCTAGCACAATTGTCCAGGGGAGGTTAGCACTTCTGGACAATTGTCGGGTATGTGGGAACCTCCTGGAGGGATTCCCCAGCGGATCATCGGGGTACCCCCTAAACATGACAAAGAACAAAGAACAATACAGCACAGGAACAGGCCCTTCGGCCCTCCAAGCCCGCGCCGCTCCCTGGTCCAAACTAGACCATTCTTTCGTATCCCTCCATTCCCACTCCGTTCATGTGGCTATCTAGATAAGTCTTAAACGTTCCCAGTGTGTCCGCCTCCACCACTTTGCCGGTAGCACATTCCAGGCCCCCACTACCATCTGCGTAAAATACGTCCTTCTGATATCCGTGTTAAACCTCCCTCCCCTCACCTTGAACCTATGACCCCACGTGAAAGTTACCACCGACCTGGGAAAAAGCTTCCCAGTGTTCACCCTATCTATGCCTTTCATAATTTTATACACCTCTATTAGGTCACCCCTCATCCTCCGTCTTTCCAGTGAGAACAACCCCAGTTTACCCAATCTCTCTTCATAACTAAGCCCTTCCATACCAGGCAACATCCTGGTAAACCTCCTCTGTACTTTCTCTAAAGCCTCCACGTCCTTCCGGTGGTGTGGCGACCAGAACTGGGTGCAGTATTCCAAATGCGGCCGAACCAACGTTCTATACAACCGCAACATCAGACCCCAACTTTTATACTCTATGCCCCGTCCTATAAAGGCAAGCATGCCATATGCCTTATTCACTACCTTCTCCACCTGTGACGTCACCTTCAAGGATCTGTGGACTTGCACACCCAGGTCCCTCTGCGTATCTACACCCTTTATGGTTCTGCCATTTATCGTATAGCTCCCCCTATGTTAGTTCTACCAAACGTTGGGGAACCCGGAAGTTACAGTGTTATAATTCGCTGCCCCTTCACTGAGTCAAGGGGCAATCTGGAGTCAGTCTTAACATCAGTTGGGTGCAGGAACCCTTTTCATCTCAACACACAGGTGGAAATAAGTTCTTGTATATATTTCAGAATAATGCCTGAAACTTTCCCCCAGTGCTAACAGCTGCTCTCATTTACAACAGGAGCAGGATTGCAACGTTTACAGGCCTGGAATAATCAACAGCAGGAACAAGTATCCAGGGTTGTTTCAATCCAGCTGGATTCCGTACTGGGGGAGTGAGGGTTCGAGAGAGATCAGCCAAATGGCGCTTTCTCAACTGTCAATTTCCTTATTAGGTCCTTGAATGCAGAGATGTTAAGTGCAGTCTGGAGTAGCCTTTGAAACATTTTTTTTTTGGAAAGAACAGATGATTATTTGTTAAAAATGAACAGTTTGTTTGGGATGCCAGATCACTCTTTACAATCTCGTCACGGCTCGACAGAGGTGGTGAGGCCCTGGCGAGGATTATTGTGCAGGGTATGCACTGTGGGAGCTTTTTCTTCAATACGTACCCACACATACATTGATGCCACAGGTCAAAGACACAGGCCAAAATTTTTCAGCTGTTCCCGCCAGCGCGATCGTCCAGTCCCGCCGACTGTGATCCCTCACTGTGGTTTCCCTCGTGGCAGAGGGTGCAAACAATGGGAAAACCCGTTGACAGCGGCAGAACTGGAAGATTGCAAAACATGCCCGGGGTGGGGGGTAAAGTATGAGGAAGAGAGGAAATGTACTGAAGTAATCAGATTGAGCACTATAGTAGTTATCACAGAGCAAGAACATTATCATATCTTGACAGGGAGAACATGTTTGCATCAGAGGTCAATTGAAATTTGGAGAATTCTTGGAGAAATTACCACAATCGTGGTCCTATATTGTCCGGATGGACCAGGACACAGCAAGAAGAAACAGAAGATGTCCAAAGATGCTCAGGTTAGTGGATTGGCCATGCTAAATTGCCCCTTATGGGAAGGGGGAGGGGGAACATTCCGGTCGAGTCTTTATCGTCATCCATTTCACTCCGGTTTCCAGTGGGTCTCCTGACCCGCCATGGCGGGGACTGACGGAAGATGAGAAATTCACTCCAGCGTGACACTGACACTAATTTGGACTCCTGGTGAATATATATACACACACCCACACATGCTACACACACCCACGCTACACACATACACGCAACATGCACGATGCACTTGAGTGCTACAACACTACCCCCACACACACACGCTACCCGCACGCATGCTACACGCTGCCCGCACGCATGCTACACGCTGCCCACACGCATGCTACACGCTGCCCACACGCATGCTACACGCTGCCCACATGCATGCTACACGCTGCCCACATGCATGCTACACGCTGCCCACACACACACCCCACATGCTACACAGTCAGTTGTATACGGATCTTGCAGAGTGATTCATGTGAATGTTTTCAGACTGGACTGAAGTCTTTCCAGATTCCAGATTTTTCTCTGAAGTCAGCAGCTGCTATGTTGATTTATAAGACGCTGCCTGCAGTACTTGGCTGGTCAAACAACAGGCAGGGCGCAAGCCTACAAGATGGCTGGGAAGAGAGTGCCTAGGCAGGGTCCTTCTGATCTCACAAACTGCCCGCCTCTCTCCCTCTGACTGATCTGGGGAAAAACATGTCTTAAAACCTAAAAAAGGTTGTTTGGCTCATCACTTGCTGAGCCCACACAAACTGACCAGTTGCGCAGACTGAGTCACAGCGAACTGATCACAGCTCCATTGTTTCGAAATGATGGGATTGCAGGTGGTGGAAACCCCCTGCCAGGCCCCATCCATTGTACAAAGTGATTCAGCCCTAATGGCTTGGTCCACACCCAACTGAGTACACGGATGATGCTGGAATGTTTTGTGAATGGTTCAGGAGATGGTAGAGTACTGGTAATGTCACTGGGTGAATAATCCAGGGCCCCAGGCTAATGCTTTGGGGGCACAGATTCAAATGCCACTATGGCAGCTGGTGGAATTTAAATTCAATTGCTAAAAATCTGGAATAGTAGCTTCAATAATGGCGACCATGGCAACTATCACTGACCGTCACAAATATGTACTTGGTTTACTGATGACCTTTAAGGAAGGAAATCTGCCATCATTAGCTGGTCTGACCTACATGAGACCCACAGCTCTTAACTCTTATCTGCCCTCTGAAGGGTGGCATGGTGGCACAGTGGTTAGCACTGCTGCCTCACAGGCCAGGGATCTGGGTTCGATTCCCGGCTTGGGTCACTGTCTGTATGGAGTTTGCACATTCTCTGCACGAGTTTCCTCCCACACTAAAAAGATTTTTTGTTTAAATGTATTTATTAGTCACACTACAATGAAGTTACTGTGAAATTACCCTAGTCACCACACTCTGGCGCCTATTCGGGTCAATGCACCTAACCAGCACGTCTTTCAGACTATGGGAGGAAACTGGAGCACCCGGAGGAAACCCACGCAGGAGGAAACCCAAGCAGACATGGGGAGAACGTGCAACCTCCACACAGACAGTGACCCAAGCCAGGAATCGAACCCTGGTCCCCGGCGCTATGAGGCAGCAGTGCTAACCACTGTGCCACCGTGCCGCCCACGTGTAGGTTTGGTGGATTGGCCGTGCTAAATTGCCCCTTCGTGTCAGGGGGATTAACAGGGTAAATACGTGGGGTTACAGGGATAGGGCCTGGGTGGGATTGTTGTGGGTGCAGGCTCGATGGGATGCTATGATTCATTTTTACTTATCTGGTGGTTTTAGCCCACTCAATAAATAATTTGCGACATCAAACCTGCAATCATAACAATAGAGATCAATGGCATCCTCAGCTGTTAATACACGAGTCCTATCATCCTTTCTACTGGAAAACCTCTGAGATTTAAGTGGAAAAATGCAATTCTTTATTGCATGAATAAGTAGGTCCAACAGAGCTTAGTGTCATTGGAGAAACTTAAGGCAACATGAGGAATTTTGAAATATTTTGAAGGTGGGTAGGATGTTGACTTTTGATGATCAAATGGGAAGTATAAGATAAGAACGTTTGGAATATGACCAACTGTACTTGGCTAATTTTATTTGTGGTTTTCTTTTCCCGTACATGCACAGTATCAGTCTGAGTGATATTTTATATAGGTCGTTATAGATAGAATATTATTGAAAAAGGACTGAATTTCACTTCCCCCATTTATAAACAGATGCTTTGTCTCTTTATTCTATCACAGGATTTGGGCATCGCTGGCAAGGCCAGCATTTATTGTCCATCCCTAATTGCCCTTGAACTGAGTGGCTTTATGGGCCCATTTCAGAGGACAGTGTCACATTGCTTTAGGTCTGAAGTTACATGGAGGCCAGACCAGCAGATTTCTTTCCCCAAAGAGCATTAATAAACCAGAGGGGTTTTTACAACAATCCATGATAGTTTCATGGTCACCATTACTGAAATGACCTTTCAATTCCAGGTTCTTTTAATTCTACCAAATGCCATGGTGGGATTTGAATCGATGAGCCCACGCATTAGCCTGGGTTACTCAGGCAGAGTTTTGTGAAAAGGAAATCATGTTTAATCAATACTATTGGAATTCTTTAAAGGATTCACATGTGCTGTGGATAAAGGGGAAATCGGTGGATGTACTGTACTTAGATTTCCAAAAAGGCATTTGGTAAGTTGCAACCTCAAAGGTTATTGTGGAAAATAAAAGCTCAGGGGGTAGGAGGTAACATATCAGCACGAATCGAAGATTGGTTAACTAACCGGAAATAAGGAGAATAAATGGATCTTTCTCTGGTTGGCAGGAAGTGGAGTGCCTCATGGATCAGCGCTGGGGCTTCAACTTTTTAAAGTTTGTTACATGACTTGGATGAAGGACTGTAGGTATGGTTGCTAAATTTGCTGATGACACAGAGAAAGGTTGTTGAATTGAAGAGGATGCAAGGAGGCTACAAGGGAACAGATATAGATTAGGTGAGTGGGCAAATATTTGGCAAATGGATTATAATGTGGGCAAATGTGAAATTGTGCATTTTGGCAGAAAGAATAAAAAAGAAGCTTATTATCTAAACGGTGAGAAATTGTAGAGTTCTGAGATGCAGAGGGATCTGGGTGTCCTCCTGCATGAATCACAAAAGGCTGGTACACAGGTACAGCAAGTAATTAGGAAAGCTAAAAGAATGTAATTGCTTATTGCGAGGGGAATTGATTACAAAAGTCGGAAGGTTATGCTTCAGATAAATGCAAAATACTGCGGATGCTGGAATGTGAAACAAAAAGAGAAAAATGCTCGAAAGTCTCAGCAGGACTGACAGCATCTGTGGAGAGAGAATAGAGCCAACGTTTCGAGTCTGGAAGACCCTTCGTCAGAGATCACATTTGGAGTAGGTGTACATTATTAGTCTCCTTATTTAAGGAAGGATGTAAACGTATTCGAAGCAGTTCAGAGAAAGTTCACTAGACTAATTCCAGGAATGGGTGGGTTGTCTTATGAGGAAAAGTTGGAGAGATTAGGCTGGTATCCACTAGAGTTTAGAAGAGTAAAAGGCGACTTAATCAAAACCTTTAAGATTCTAAGGGGTATTGACAGGGTGGATGTGGAACAGATGCTTCCTCTTGCTGGAGAATCTAGAACAAAAGGGTCACTGTTTAAAAATAAGGGGTCACTTATTTAAGATAGCAATGAGGAGAATTCTTTTCTCTGAGAGAGTCAGGAATCTCTGAAAAGCTGCTTCCACTGCCTTTTGAGGAAGAGGGTTTTTGAATATATTTAAGGCAGTTAGATAGATTCAAGATTAACGAGGTGGTGAAAGGCTATTGGAGGTAGGCAGGAATGTGGGGTTGAGGTTACTATCAGGTCATTTATGATCTTATTGAATCCCGGAGCAGGCTTGAAGGGTTGAGTGGCCTGCTCCTGCCCCTAATTTGTATGTTCATATAGTCCACTGACCTTCCCACTACGCTGTCTCCCCGAGACACTGTGTGCATCAACTAAAACTATTGTGGAATTTAGGATGGTTATGTCACATAGCATTATTCAAGAGGTGTTGTAAGCTCCTACCATTATCCTGGCCAACATGAATCATTCAACCATAATCCATCAATCAACAAATGCAACAAGACCTAGACAACATCCAAGCATGGGCTGACAAGTGGCAAGTAACATTCGTGGCACACAAGTGCCAGACATTGACCATCTCCAATAAGAAAGCATCTAACCATCGCCCCTTGACATTCAATGGCATTACCATCGCTGAATCTCCCACTATCAACATCCTGGGAGTTACCATTGAACAGAAATTGAACCGGACCAGCCGTATAAATACTGTGGCTACCAGAGCAGGTCAAAGGCTAGGAACCTTGAGATTGTGGGATTATTGTTGGTGTAGGCTCGATGGGCCGAATGGTCTCTTCCTGCACTGTAGGGATTCTATGATTCTAACCCTGTGGCGAGTTACTCATTTCCTGACTCCCCAAAGCCTGTCCACCATCTACAAGGCACAAGACAGGAGTGTAATGGAATATACTCCACTTAGCTGGGTGAGTGCAGCTCCAGCAACACAAGAAGCTTGACACTATCCAGGACAAAGCAGCCCACTTAATTGCAACCCCTTTCACAAACATTCAGTCCCTTCACCACCGACGAATAGTGGCAGCCATCTACCATCTACAAGATGCACTGCAGAAACTCACCAAGGTTCCTTAGGCAGCACCTTCCAAACCCATGACCACTATTATCTTGATGGACAAGAGCAGCAGCTCTTTGGAACACCATGATCTGGAGGTTCCCCTCCATGTCACTCAACTTTCTGGCTTGGAAATATATCGCTGTTCTTTCACTGTTGCTGGGTCAAAATCCTGGAATCTTTCCCTAACAGCACTCTGGGTGTACCTACACCACAGGGACTTCAACAATTCAAGAAGGCAGCTCACCACCACCTTCTCAAGGGCAATTAGAGATGGGCAATAAATGCTGGCCTAGCCCTGCAAAGTGCACATCCTGTAAATGAATGAAAACAGCAAATGCAGTTTACCCTGTCACTTATCTCATTGTTATTTGTGGGATCTTGCTGTGTGCAAATTGACAGCCACGTTTCCTACATTATTAACAACAACTAGGCTTTGGAGGTGCACCCATGGATGTGAATCACTTTGGGATGAGCAGGAATCAGGTAAAGCGCTATATGAATGCAAATTCCTTGCAGCAATCGCAGAAAATCATCAACGCGGACAAGAAAGTTAAAGTTTAAAGTTTATTTATTAGTGTCACAAGTATGCTTACATTAACACTGCAATGAAGTTACTGTGAAAATCCCCTAGTCGCAACACTCCAGCGCTTGTTTGGGTACACTGAGGTAGAATTTAGCAAGGCCAATGCACCTAACCAGCACGTCTTTCAGACTGTGGGAGGAAACTGGAGCACTCGGGAGGAAACCGATGCAGACGTGGGGAGGATGTGCAAACTCCACACAGACAGTGACCCAAGCCAAGAATCGAGCCTGGGTCCCTGGCGCTGTGAGCTGGCAATGCTAACCACTGTGTCACCCAAAGCCTAGAAATACCAAAGAGAGTTTTCTGCTCGTGTCTCAGACATATTCAACTCGGCGGGATAATTCAGCACTGGACATGCTGAATCTTAGAATGATGTCTGGAGTGACAGCAGGCACCATAAGGCTGTTGTGGTGGTGTCTGCATGAAATGATCTCAGGAAATTCCGGTACTGTACGATCGTTTTATTCTCCCAACATGTTAAGAGAGAACCATGTGTGCAGAGATCCCGAGCATCTTGTTAGGAAACCCAAAGAAATACTTGCTTCAATCAAGATTTTGGGAAGTACAGTTTTCAGTGGGTCTTGCGATCCACTTTGTTAAAAGTGCTGCATCACTGCAGGTTCTTGAAAAGACTCTCCATCAATGTAATGTTGCAATTGACTTTGAACATTAGTGTTCAGATCACCAACAACCTGTCCTGGTCCCTCCATGGTGACACTATAGTTAAGAAGGCCCACCAACGCCTCTACTTTCTCAGGAGGCTAAGGGAATTTGGCATATCCACTACGACGCTCACCAACTTTCACAGATGCACCATAGAAAGCATTATTTCTGGCTGCATCACAGCTTAGTATAGCTCCTGCTCTGCCCAAGACCGCAAGAAACTACAAAGGGTCAAGAACGAAGCCCAGTCCATCACGCAAACCGACCTCCCATCCACTAACTCTGCCTACACTTCCCGCAGCCTTGGAAAAGCAGCCAGCATAATCAAGGACCCCATGCACCCCGGACATATTCTCTTCCACCTTCTTCCATCGGGAAAAAGATACAAAAGTCTGAGGTCAGGTGCCAACTGACTCAAGAACAGCTTCTTCGCTGCTGCCATCAGACTTTTGAATGGACCTACCTTACATTAAGTTGATCTTTCTCTACACCCTAGCTATGACTGTAACACTATATTCTGCACTGTCTCCTTTCCTTCTCTATGAACAGTATGCTTTGTCTGTATAGCGCACAAGAAACAATATTTTTCACTGTATCCCAATACATGTGACAATAATAAATCAACTCAAATCAGTACTTGAAAGAATGCAGGTAACCAGCTAGGAACAGGATTCACAGCCACTGCTTAAACAGACGCTGAACACCTCTGATTAATTACACATCTCCGCTAGCATTAATGAGCTTATCTCGCACCATCAATTTCAATTATCCCTCATTGCAAAATAAAGAAATTAAAATTGTTTTTAGATAGCACCATGTCCTTAGGTAACCTCAAAGCTACTGACAGCCAACACATTTCTTCAGGAGTGTAGTCATTATGAAGACAAACATGGTAACCAGCTGTACCGAACCAAGTCCATAGACTGAAATAGATAAGGACTAAACAAATCTGTTTTTGTTAATGATGGTTGAAGGAAGAATATTGCACAAAACATCCAAATGAGAAAAAAACATACTTGCTTTCAACAACACTACCACAGAAATAAAGAACTCCTTTTTAGTAAATATTTGACCTCTATGGAATTATTAAGGAGCTAGAGGATGGGCCTCTCTGAAGATTCTTCTAAAGGGATACGCGTTTAAATAGTGCAAGAGTGAGAATAGTAACGAGCAGTTCCTCTTAGAGATGAATGAACCCTGGAATATGTTGATGGTGGGTGTAGTAAACACTGGCTCTCTGCATCCCTTCCATAGGGAGGCTGACCAGGACTTGACTGGGACAGAGATTATTGAGAATCAATAATAATTGGTCCATGTGATCTTCAGGGGTGGCTTTGATTACCCAGGGGGTGGGACAAAGGCGATGGGGGGGCGGAGGAGAGGGGTGTGCAGGTGTGAAGGTGTGTGTGTGAGTGAAAGTGTGTGTGTAGGTGTGCAGGTGTGAAGGTGCATGTAGGTGTGTGTGTAGAGGTGTGTAGGTGTGTGTAGGGGTAGGTGTGTGTGTGTGTAGGTGCTAAGGTGTGTGTAGGTGTTGAGATGTGTGCAGGGTGCGCAGGTGGGTGTGCGCGTGGGTGTGCGGGTGAGTGAGTGTGCGGGTGAGTGAGTGTGCGAGTGAGTGAGCAAGCGTGTGTGTGTGCGCAGAGAGAAATATCCCAGGATATTTTCCCTTAATCCCTTTTCTTTTGCCCCTCTCGGGGTATTACATGCTGCAGGGAGTGAAGGGGCAGTGAGATGTGTCCAGTCACCATGAGGTACAGGGCAGGATTGATGGACCGGTTATTTGCTGGCTGGGTGTTTTACGTATCTGAACCACCAGAAGCAGATGGGTCAGGAAAGCGTGGTGGAACCTGGAGGCTGAGATTCCCCCTCACGCTGTGAAGTTTTAACTGATCGATTCCCTGCCCCCAGTCTAGTTAACAGATTGGCTTAAATCCCATCTTAAAGATCAAATTTAGAGATAATTTACATTTTTCTCTCCTTTCCCAATCTCTCATATCCACTCAGTGGCCCTTCCTTCATGCAAATTATTTGACCATGAGGCCTTTGCATCCAAATCTGGTTCTGTTCCCACCCAGTATCTGGAGAGGAAAATATAAACAATCCCTAAGCAGATCTTAACAGGGAGAATGGATGGTGTTAAAACATGTCTACATTTGAGGCATTAATCATAGAATCCCCACAGTGCAGAAGAGCTCATTCGACCCACTGAGTCTGCACCGACTCTCTAACAGAATATCTTACCCAGGCCCGCTCCCCCCAGCCTATTCTCGTAACCCCACACATTTACCATGGCTAATCCATCTAACCTACACATCTTGGGACGCTAAGGGGCAATTTAGCATGGCCAATCCACCTTACCTGTACATCTTTGGTAGGAAACCGGAGCACCCGGAGGAAACCCGCGCAGACATGGGGAGAACATGCAAACTCCACACAGACAGTCACCCAAAGCCGGAATTGAACCCGGGTCCCTGGCACTGTGAGGCATCAGTGCTAACC
The DNA here is from genome assembly GCF_964213995.1 of Mustelus asterias. Taxonomy (NCBI): domain Eukaryota; kingdom Metazoa; phylum Chordata; class Chondrichthyes; order Carcharhiniformes; family Triakidae; genus Mustelus; species Mustelus asterias. Next base: position 20,335,836 of record NC_135824.1, on the reverse strand, counting down.
ACTGTGCTATTGTGTCGCCCAGCGAAATTAATGTTTCATTCAGGACCTTCGAGGTATCAATCAGCAGCAGGAATCAGTGGAATTTCCCCTCTCTATAGTCTCGAGATTGCTGTCAGTAGTCCACCCAAGATTAGAAAATCTCTGACATTATCCAGACTGGAGATTTTCAATTAGTTTGGTACAGCCCTGAGTCGTACATTAATCCAGTAAAAGATCCAGGGAGTCAGATCCATTTGGAAACAAGTGAAATCATATTTTTCCTATTTCAAACCTCTTCGACAATGAAGCTTTTACAGCCACGTCAATGTGTTCGACACACAGCAGCTGTGTCCTCCTGTTAGGCCAAGTCCTGACATAAACATGGGTTTAATAAGTAAAGATCAAAGATGCAGCCACACACACATCATTTATCACTGATGTAGTCTTAGTGCACTACACTCAGAAAATCTGGCTAAATGTTAATCAAATTAAGTCAATTTAATAGAAACTGCAGCAGCTAACAGGGTAGATTCTACTTGGTGTCGCACATAGTGTCCTAGGAGGAAATGGTTCTGACTTTACAGCACATCATGTTCTGGGTTATATGAGGAACTAAATCTTTCAGGAAAACGACCCAATATGCAATTCTGAACAGTTTTCAAACGCTCTGTGCATCAGTTCATTCAATTCCCATCTGTTAAAATCATAAAATTTGAATATATCGCTGCACTTCTTGATCGAGAAGGAATTGACCATTTATACTAATGGAGTTTGGTTTGAAAATGCGCACCAGGCTAAAGACATCGGGCAGCATCATTCCCAATCTCGAGTGAATGTATCATAGAATCGTACCACCTCCGCAGTGCAGGAGGAGGCCATTCGGCCCATTGAGTCTGCACCAACAACCATCCCACCCATAAGATCGTAACATACAGGAGCAGAATTAGGCCATTTTGGCCCATCAAGTCTATTCCACCATGCAATCATGGCTGATAAGTTTCTCAATGCAATTCTCCTGCCTTTTTCCCATAGCCTTTGATCCCTTACCAATCAAGAACCTATCTATCTCTGTCTTAAATACACTCAGTGACCCGGCCTCCACAGCCTTCTCTGGCAATGAATTCTACAGATTCACCACCCTCTGGCTGAAGAAGTTCCTCCTCATCTGTGTTCTAAAGGATCGTCCCTCTACTCTGAGGCTGTGCCCTTGGATCCCAGTCCCTCCTACTAATGGAAACATCTTCCCCACGTCTACTCTCCCCAGGCCCTATCCCTGTACCCCTACGTACTTACCCTGCTAATCTCCCTGACACTAAGGGTCAATTTAGCATGGCCAATCAACTTAACCCCGTACATCTTTGGACTGCGGGAGGAAACCGGGAACACCCGGAGGAAACGCAGACATGGGCAGAACGTGCAAACTCCACACAGACAGTGACACGAAGCCGGAATTGAACCTGGGTCCCTAGTGCTGTGAGGCTGCAGTGCTAACCACTGTGCCACCGTGCTGCATTCTAGCAGCCCACAATTATACCACACAGGAGGCCAACCAGGATATTTGCACTTGCGGCTGAGACCAGCTCCCCTGACCTTTGTCCGCAGCCCTGACATTTTCTCCACTTATCCAATTTCTTGTGGAAGAATACTGTGATATCTGCTTCCCTCACCCTGTCAGACAGCTCAATCATAAAACGCTGTGTTAAAATAAAAATCTTCTCATCTCCCCTCTCTGATTCTTTTGCCAACACCTCAATTCTGTGCAAGCAAACTGGAACCGGAAGAAATGCAGGAACTTCCAGAACCGTCCTGATGGCCACCCAAGCAAAGGAGAGGCAATATTTACACACAAAGTGATTTAAAGACATTTTTTCGAAATTAGGTTTTATACCACAGGACCGAACTCACTCACGAAAAAGGGAAAAGGTTGCAAATGTTTTCACCTCATTTACTAAATAACGGCATTTCATTTTGCATCTCAGAGGTGTATGGGCAGGGAAAAAATTACTATCTGCACTAGAAAGAAAGAGAACTTTGTTTTCCTTCCTGAGAGGTCATGGAGGGTTGTTCAAAACATCTTCACTCAATAGAACTTCCTTCCGTTAATATTGACAAAACAGAAACTATCTTGTTCAGCTTTTGCGAGGAACAAGGCAACAAATCCCTTGTTTCTCATTACTTCCCTCCTACGCATTCGATTCCTCCTCCCAGTGACGTGCACAGGCTAAATTGGACAACACACAACTTCTATTGTCCAGATCACCTCCTAAAATAAACTTCAAAGCTCATATTCTCATCCATCATGGTCCCAACCCCTATCTTATCCCATTGTTACCTCATCCACTTCCAATAGCCTCTGATCTCCCAGCTCCAGCCTAGACTGATTGGCCATGCTAAATTGCCCCTTCATGTCAGGGGGGACTAGCTAGGGTAAATGCATGGGGTTATGGGGATAGGGCCTGGGTGGGATTATGGTCGGTCCAGACACGATGGGCTGAATGGCCTCCTTCTGCACTGTAGGATTCTATGATTCTAACTCATCTGTTTGCACTTTATCCTATACGAAGTTCCATTCACCTATGGTCCCTGTTCTCAGAATTTTCCCTGTTCTCCCAGCATATTAATCTCTTTATCTACAAACCTTTGCGTCCGCCTATGCTATAGTTCGCATTTCTTTCCTCTCGAGGCAAGCTTACTGTGCATCTCACAATTCTCCTTCTCCCTTCAACTTCATCACAGATAGCAGATGTGGTATCAGGGCAGCACGATGGCTAGCACTGCTGCCTCACAGCGCCAAAGATCTGGGTTCAAATCTGGCCTTGGGTCACTGTCTGTGTGGAGTTTGCACGCTCTCCCTGTGTCTGCGTGGGTTTCATCCGGGTGCTCCGGTTTCTTCCCACAGTTCAACGATGTGCGGGTTAGGTTGACTGGCCATGCTAAATTGCCCCTTAGTGTCAGGGGGATTAGCAAGGAAAATACGTGTGGGGTTAAGGGGATATGGCTTGGGTGGGATTGAGGCCGAATGGCCTCTTTTTGCACTGTAAGGATTCTATGGTAAGGGTTTGGTAGATACACGGTTAATGTGGGACTGAGTACCGTACTGCCCACACAGTGTTATAAGGCAGCACCTGATCCAGATCTAGAGTCAGTGTGTTGTTGAGCAGTGATGTGATAAGACTTAGATGTGGAGATAACTTCTTGCCTGCACCCTTTAACAACTTGCAACTATATACAAATGTACAGTAAAGTTGTTAATAGAGATACACCGTTAACCTACAGAGGACATCCTTAACAGAAACGTTACCTAATTAACATCATTACAACAGAGGAGTCTTCAAGCCCTTGATCCCTTACACTGATATTGCCTTGGGCAAGCATGATGCACCATTTGCAATCTTCAAAATTCTCTTCAAAAACCTTGTGCTTTGACCACAACTGAAGCCATCTCCCTTGCTACTTTCTGCAGCTCTCAAGACATGCTGTTTAGCAACACAGCTTGGTTAATTTGTGACGATGAGGTGCTTTCTAAGTTGTTGTAACATTCCACTGCTTGAGGTCTTCTCCATATATCCAGCTTTCTCTTTCTTCCAAAGGACTGGTCAATATTCATCACCATTTACTTGCTCAGAAGGATTCTTCATAAAGGTGAATTTTTGTTCACTTGACTCTTTATGGCAGCAATTCTTCCTCTCGCCTTTTCCTCATCCCCTTGGGACCAACCTTTAACCCCCAGGAGCTCAGAAACAATTTGCAATTCCATAACCCATCATCAGCTATCTTTTCATTCCCTTCTGCTTTTCCCTCCCTCTCTGTCTCATTGATATTCATTACAGTTCCTGAGCGGCTGCGGACAGATTTATCTCTGTATTCCCTCATATCTTTCTTAGATTGTATGTTTGTATTCAGTTGGCGTTACGTCCTGTTGTTACAAGATAGGCTGCCACCATAAGGCAGAAGTTGCAGAGCTGATCATTTGATTGTAAGGAATTTAAGAGATTTCAATGACCATAGTTCGAATACTTTAGTCAATCAATTACCCAGGATCATGCTATTTCTGAAAGGCATCTCGGTCATCTCCTCCACTCTGCAATCCTTCAAGATATCTACACTCCTCTAATTCTGGTCTTTCGAGCATCCCCAAACTTAATCGCTCTACTGTTTGTCGCCATGTCTTCAGTTGCTTAGGCCCGAAGCTATGGTATATCCTCTATACACCTCTCTGCCTCGCTTGCCTCCTTTAAGTGTCTCCATAAAAATACCTCTTTGCCCAAACTTTTGGTTATTGGACCGAATGTCTCTTTATGTTTCTCAGTGTGATGTTTTGTTTTATAATGCGCACATTAATCAAGCCTTCGGAAGTTTTATTATGTTAAAGGCGCTATGCAAATACACACTGTTGTTGCTGTTGGTGTGAAGGAAGAGCAACATACTTGTTTAGACCAGTTGTGTAAAGTTTTAAAGTTAATTTATTATTGCCACAAGTTGGCTTACGTTAACACTGCAATGAAGTTACTGTGAAAATCCCCTAGTCACCACACTCTGGCGACTGTTTGTGAGCAGATCTCCTCACCTGACGAAGGAGCAGCGCTCCGAAAGCTAGTGGCGTTTGCTACCAAATAAAACTGTTGGACTTTAACCTGTTGCTAAGACTCCTGACTGTTCGGGTACACTGAGGGAGGATTTAGCATGGACAATGCACTTAACCAGCACATCTTTCGGACTTGGGAGAAAATCGGAGCACCCAGAGGAAACCCACGCACACACGGGGAGAATGTGCAGACTTCGCACAGACAGTGACCCAAGCCAGAAACCGAACCCAGTGCTAACCACTGTGCCACCGTGCCGCCCATTAGCTGATGAAGGGAGTGCATAGTCCAGCCACATGGATCAATCTCTGAGTTAGGTAATCATAATCAGGATGGTGGCAGCTTGCTACAATTTGACTTAGTATCTGAAAAGATAAGAGGGCCCTTAATTGCTCCTGATCGCCCCTCAGTATTGCATGCAATGTATATACACAATTATATAGGTGGAAATGAGAGGCAATGATCGAGTAGACAGGAATAAACGTTTCCCGATTGGTGGAAGGATCAATGATTAGAGACATAGATTTAAGCTAACGGGCAGGAGGTTTAGAGGGGACGTGAGGAAGAACTTCTTCATCCAAAGGGTGGTGAGAGTCTGGGACTCACTGCCTGATGCCAAGGCATGCAAGGCTATGGGCCAAGTGCTGGAAAATGGGATTAAAATAGTCAGGTAGTTTATCTTTGACCAGCACAGATGACACGATGGGCCGAAGGGGCTTTTCCTGTGCTGTAGATGTCTATGACTCTATGACATGTCGCCATTTTCATTCCGCTGCCATTTCAGTTTGCACACCGGGGGTGGGATTTTCCAGTCACGCTCGCTCCAAGACTGGAAAACCCCGCCCGAGGTCAACAGACTGTTGCATGGTCCACCTCCTCACCTGCTACGATTCTAGTGGTGGGCGGGCCGCCCAAGACTCCAGCATCATAGAGCTAGATCCCAGGGTTTATACTGATAATTCCAGGCCCTTTATAACATCATATTCAAATGCAGAGAGCCTGATGCTGGGAGAAGGAAGTTAGATTTAGAAGCATCAGTAACAAGTACAAGCTTGCTAATGCCAACTTGCCAGAATCAGCATAAAAGTGTCTCAAGTTTATATCTACCGAAGAGTGTAATAATTGTGCCGAATCACTATGAGTCCCACAGTTAGTAATCGGTCAACACTAGAAAGGGGACACCTAGTCATTTCTGATCTAGCCTTTCTTTAGTTGTCCCATGTTTGTACTTCTCTTACCACGAAGCCCAAATGTTGTTGTGCGGCACATATAGATTGTGATAATTTTAAATATATTTAATTCCAAAAAACGGTATCACGTTTTCTGTCATTGCAACTGAACGCCACAGTAAGGGGCAGTACGGTGGCACAGTGGTTAGCACTGCTGCCTCACAATGCCAGGGACCCGGGTTTGATTCCTGACTTGGTTCACTTCGAGCACAGCGTCTGCGTGGGTTTCCTCCGGGTGCTCCGGTTTCCTCCCACAGTCTGAAAGACGTGCTGGTTAGGTGCATTGGCCATGCTAAATTCTCCCTCAGTGTAACCCGAACAGGTGCCGGAGTGCGGCGACTAGGGGATTTTCACAGTAACTTCATTGCAGTGTTAATGTAAGCCCACTTGCGACACTAATAAATAAACCTATTACTTTACAAACTCGATGAGATGCAAGTGCAAGTTAAATGGGTAAATAAGGGTCATAAATGGAGAAAATCAAGGAAAGAAATCTTCAGGAATGGAATGTTTTGCAGAAGCCCTCAATCCCTACGCGAAGAGAAGGAGTCAGCAATGATTGAAAAGGCAACTGCATCCTTGGGAGCTGAATTTAAAGCAATGACAAGATGGATTTGGTCTAATTCCCCAGGTACCCATCAGTGCTACAAATAATGGAAGAGGAGGAGGATGGCAGCTTCGAAGATCCAAATGGACGGTGTGGAGCAACATGGAGGCTTTTACAGGAATGTCATAAATAGGAAGCTTAATTTCCCCTGGTAGCACACTGGATCACGTATGCATATTAGTTCCTTTGTGCACTATTGTAAATGGTGTTAAAATAGTCGACTATCAAATTTAATGCAGCGTGTGGGAGTCTCCCTGGGTATGTGGAGGTGGTTCTCCATACCCGGGTGTGTGCGGGGGGGGTGGGGGGGGGCGGGGGGGTGGGAATGGTTCCTATTTTTTCTCTTGGAGATTGGGGTGCTCTTTAAAGACAGTGCCCTGGGATTCCCGGCATTGCCAGCTTTCTCTGGCCCCGCTCTGCCAGCAGGATAGTGTGGGTTACGCCCGTCAATTGCTTCTGCAGAGCGCTGGATTATCTGGCCAGAAAAGCTGCCTGCGCGGTCGGTAAGCCACCCACCGGTTTTCTCACCTCACATCAGCGGAGAACGGAATTTTCCGCTGAGAGAGGCTGAAAGACAGACTGAAAAAATGGCAAAGAAAAATCAAAAAGATAAAAAGGAAAAGCATTTACATTTATAGCATAATTTTCACAGCCACTCAGCTTGTTCGGAACCTATTACAACTTTAACTTTTCCTAGTTCTGATAAAGGTCCTTGACCTGAAACATGAACTCTAAAGTTTCTCTCTTCGTTAACGCTGCCAGACTTGAGTGATTCCAGCACTTTCTATTTTTATTTCAGATTTCTTGCGTCCACAGTTTTCTGCATTTCTCATTTGTCTTCCAGCCTGTGTTACGGTGTGCTTTGTCAGTATGGCGCGCAAGAAACGATACTTTTCACTGTGTACTAATACATGTGACAATAATAAATCAAATCAAAAAACAGTACAGCACAGGAACCGGCCCTTCGGCCCTCCAGGCCTGCGCCAATCATGATGCCTGCCTAAATTAAAACCTTACAGAATCCGTATCCTTCCATTCACATCCTATTCATGTATTTGTCTAGTTGCCCCTTAAATGCCGCTATCGTACCTGCTCCCACCGCCTCCCCGGGCTCCAGACATTCACCACCTTCTGTGTAAAAGCTTGCCTCACACATCTCCTCTAAACATTTCCCCATGCATCTTAAACCTATGCCCCCTGGTACTTGATTTTTCTACCCTAGGAAAGAGCATCTAACTCTCCACTCTGTCCATGCCACTCATAATCTTGTAAACTTCTGTCAGGTCACCCCTCAACCTCCATCATTCCAGTGAGAACAAACCGAGTTCATCCAATCTCTCAAATCAAAGACAATTCCTCTTCCTCAGTGTGACCAGTCATTCCCATAAGTAATCTGAATGTCTTCCTTTTACTGGATTTGACTCTCACTGCACGATTCCTACCTGTGTGATAGAATAACTCAGGAATATATCCTTAACATCTCCTTGTAATCTAATCTTCTTTGGTTGTTACACCTGATCTTCCTCCATTTCTAATGGTGGACTGAACGAACACACAGCAAGTCAAGGCTGGAAACAATTATTAAGCTGCATTACTTCCCACCACTGAACATCCAGAGCAAGGGCTGGGAGAAGATTCATTTCTTTTTTCATTCATACAACTAAATATTGAACAGAGGCGACACGGTGGCACAGTGGCTAGCACTGTTGCCTCACAGCACCAGGGACCTGGGTTCGATTCTGGTCTTGGGTGACAGCCTGTGTGGAATTTGCGCGTTCTCTGCCTGGGTTTCCTCCAAGTGCTCCGGTTTCGTCCCACAGTCCAAAGTTGTGCAGGTTAGGTGGATTGGCCATGATAAATGCGCAGGGTTATGGATTAGGTTACGCTGATTGGACATGCAAAATTGCCCCTCAGGGTCTGGGGCATAAGCAGGGTAAATACATGGTGTTACGGGCCTGGGTGGGATTTTTGTAGGTGCAGGCTCGATGGGCTGAATGGCCTCCTTTTTGCAATGTAGGGATTCTATGAGAATATGAGCTCAACGACATTTCACTATTGGAGAAAGCCAAGCTTTCCAAATTTTGTTTTAAAAGGAACCGGACAAAGTCATACCTTTTGTAGAACTTTGTGGGTTCCTTAAATCACCGACATTAGGACTTCCAACAAAGGTAGTTTATTCCCAAGTTCAACAGCTACATACGACACATGTGCCTGTGCTCCCAGGGATGACATCCATTCTCCCGCCACGTGACCTCTGATGTAGCCGTGTCATTACGTTTTCGCGTGACCACTCAATCTAGACCTTACAATTTAATTTCAAACGTTGATGGACTGGCGTCTATTGTTCATTGAGTAAAGGATGAATCAGGAGCCTGGTTTAACACAAGTTCACTCACAAAACACCGGCACGGACTCCCTTCTTCCTCAGCACCCCGGTGTAAACCAGTTCTTATATATTAGGCTGTGCTAAGTTGCCCATAGTGTCCTGGGGATGTGTAGGTTAGAGGGAATAGCGGGGTAAATGTGTGGGGTTGTGGGGATAGGGCCTGGAGGGGATCTTTCGCTAATCTTTCCCCAATGAGTGACAATTGCTGTTACTCACAAGCGAAAGCACACACGTCATTGCAACAGGATTCCAACATTGGCACTACTTTTGCAAGATGGCAATTGGATTTACTGATCTGTACAGGTCTGATTTAAAGTGAAAAATCACGTGGACAATGCAACTTAATTTAAGCCACAATACTGCTGAAAAAAGTCAGCTTCCTGGGTTGACTTTAAAAAAAAACAAATTGGTGGAATTTCTTTTTAAAAGCATTCGATTAGTATTTTCTCAAACTACTTGTGCCTGGGCATCACACGAGCCTGTCTCTATAAGTGATCAGTTCAAAAAGTCACAAGGACAGGTGCGCAAAGTAAGAAACATCACACGTGGACGATATTCTTCCGAGATCGTGAGCGAGGCAGGATAGAGGGAGATTTACTTGACTAAGAACTTCAACTTGATCCGGGCGCCCTTAATACTGGCACTGGCCGTCTAGAGTTAGCTGCTGTTCCATTTCCCAGCATTATGATTCCCCCTATCCCGGGACACAAACTTCACCCACCCAAGCTGCTGCTTTGAAAATTAATTTAAAGGTACATCTACCATTTTTAGGCTTTGTGCATCACAACTGCAGACCGTGCCCACTTTAACTTTCCATGTGAATTATTGGAGAGGGATGTTTTGGCCCAGTCTATGGAAATTCTCTGCCAGGAAGTAAATATAAACATTCATAGGGTTTCATGGCCTTGCTAAACAAGCAGAACCGTGTGACATTATTCAACAGCCAATGTTTGCCAACACGAAAGACTCCTGACTTCGCAAAACTCTCAACACAACTGGTCAGATTTATTGAATTAAGAAAGTGCACCAATATTCAAATAGTTACTATAGTTACAATATTCAAATAGTCTTCAAATTATATTTAAAATATTTTGTCAAAGGTATATCAGTGGCACAATGGTCATCACTGCTGCCTCACAGCGGCAGGGACCCGGGTTCGATCTCCATCTTGGGTCACTGTCAGTTTATTTATTAGTGTCACAAGTAAGCTTACATCAACACTGCAATTAAGTTTTTATGAAATTACACACACTCCGCACAGACAGTCACCCAAGAGCTGGAATCGAACCCTGGTCCCTGGCGCTGAGAGGCAGCAGTGCTAACCACTGTGCCATCATGCTGCCCGGAGTCTGCATGTTCTCCGTGTCTGCCTGGGTTTCCTCTGGGTGCTCCGGTTTCCTCCCACAGTCCAAAAGCGTGCTGGTTAGGGTGCATTGGCCATGCTAAATTCTCCCTCAGTGTACCCGAACAGGTGCCGGAGTGTGGCGACCAGGGAATTTTCACAGTAATTTCATTGCAGTGTTAATGTAAGCCTACTTGTGACACTAATAAATAAACTTAAAAGACTTATACAAAGTACCGAAGGCTACTGTGCAAAACAAAGATGTTACATGTATATGGTTAACTAACCATTGGCTATGTACACTCAATATTATTTCAGAAGTGGGTAGTCTATTACTGCAATAAATTGGACTAGCTTTCCAAATTTTGTTTTAGAAAGAATCTCAAAAAATCATATTTCACGATGTAATTTTGTTTACAAATTGATGAATTGACATACGTAGCAGTACGTTTCCAAATGGACAGATCGATTTACTGACCTTCACAGATTTGTTTTAAAGTGTAATGTTGCGTAGCCACTGCAACATAATTTGAGCCACATTACTGAAGGCATCCAAGAAAATCAGCCTAGTAGGTTGACTTTTTAAAATGACACATATGGATGGAGTGCATAAGGAGGCTTGGCTGAGAACCTAGACATCCATTAGACTGTTGAAACAGCTGTGCCCCTGGGAAAAGACTGCCTGATCGACAGCTCTTTCTCTGAGCACGTTGCATACAGTTTATTACTCAAGAGTGTAAAGTTACAATGCACTTTGTCAGGTGCACCTAATTTCTGCAATTGATACTTTTAAAGGTCTGGAAGATTGACACTTTTATAGGGCTGTAGTAAAACAGTATTTGTTAAGGAAGTTATGATTGCTTTTTTTAAAAAAGATTTTTCGCTCATCTTGTTACTATAGGATTCTTCCATTGCGGACAGAGTGGATAGTGGGTGAATGGACATGGAAGTGCCATAATTTGGCATGAAGGGTATGCAGGGTGGGTGGGGGCATGGGGGAGCATGAATGGGCTTCGATAAGGCTTGGGGAGTCTTTGAGGCGTAAGGGGATGTAAGAAGTGAGGGAAAGAGGGCTGATTTTTCTTTTTATTTATTTTATTGTAACTGGGATGAAGATTAAACCACTCGCCTCAACACCCACTGGGTGCTGTGCCCATCTCCACTACCGTTGTTGGCACTTGCTCCCAAGGCGGGCTTGCTGAGCCAAGACCTTTCCCGATTCCTGCTACCCGCATTCAGGATGAAAATCCAGCTCCCTGAGTCCAAGGATTAGTTGCCAATCTGGTAGCTTTCAGCAGTATTTTTTCCAAAGCTGGAACAGCTACTCTGCCCGAGTGGGTTAAAAAGATCCCACAACCCAAATTTCTACTGAGAATCATAGAATCCCTACAGTGCAGAAGGGGGCCATTCGGCCCATCGAGTCTGCATAGAACACAATCCCTACCAGCCCCTATCCCCGTAACCCCACGTATTTACCCTGCTAGTCCCCCTGACACTATTGGACAATTTAGCATGGCCAATCCACCTAACCTGCACATCTTTGGACTGTGGGAGGAAACCGGATCACCTGGAGGAAACCCACGCTGACACGGGGAGAAACGCCGCACAGAAAGTGACCCAAGCCGGGAATCGAACCCAGATCCCTGGCACTGTGAGGCAGCAGTGTGCCGCCCCTTATTGTTACTGTTTTTCAGCTGGCAGAATTGGCTAGAAAGTAGTCCCAAAGGCAATTTTCATGCAAGCGTTTCGGGCTCCCAACTGGAACGTTTTAAGCTTGGAATAACAAACATAAAATTGAACTATTTTCGTCGCTCCACTCAGTTTGGGGGAAGTAATATACTTTGATCTTCACAAACGCTAGAAAGCTCGTGAAATTTTCCACCCTTATGGACGCCTTGGCCCAAACAAAGCACAAGAGCCAAAACCAACGGCCTCATCTGTTAACTCTCATTGCTGCCCAGTGTTTGAGCAGCCATGCCAATGAACAAAGTGCAACAACATACTCACCCACACATAGTGTGCTTTCGAAAGGCACAACAGTTTCTCAAAACGGGCCTGGAAAATTCTGCTGGAAGGAAGATTTTGGCCTGCTTACTTTTTGGCCGTTGTTCAACCCAACACGTGGAAGGTTAACTCACAGTCCAACCGCCCCTCAAGTGTGCTTTATTAGATTGAGAATTAATTTGGGAAATACTGAACTCTGTTATTCAGTCAAATAGTAATCCTGTATGGAAGAGTTTTTATTCTTCCAAAATTTCAGTAGTCCTACTTCGGATGCTGACGCCCAGTTTGGGCAAGATTTTCTGCCCCAAGACTGGAAAATCCTGCCCAACTTCAACGGACCTTTGCATGGTCCGCGCCTCACCCGCTACGATTCACATGGCGGGCAGAATGGGAAAATTCACCCGTTTGTCTTCAACTGATCCCTTTACAATTAATGACATTGAAACCAAGGTCTATGGAAATGGCAAAGTTGCACAGGATGAATTATGTTTTCACATTTCATGCTGCTGTTCTTGTATCAAATTTGTAAGCTCTTCTGCCTTGATAACCGCATAAAGGATACGAAGACAAATAAAGCAGGGGAAAGAAAGCAAGTAAAGAATCATCACAGCTCCGGTGTCAGCTAGACAATCCTCCTCTCTCAGTGGACACTTAAAGTTCCATTGAAGTCATTGACTAGTTAGGGAATTGCAAAGGCCTCTTGCATTTGGCCACCCTTAAATTCCATTCCTTTTCAAATTATTTGTGGAATTACTCTTGAGCAAAGAAATACCTTGAAGTAAAATCAATAGGGGAGATCAATCTGGCAGCTTTCCTCTTCCCGTTCAGTGAACACCTCATTTGGGTTCTCCAGCCCCCAATGCTCTCCATCCATTCAACACATTGCATTCTCTTCCCAACTCTTCCTGTTGGGTCAATAAAACTCCATGAGACATTGAGATGCAAGAGCAGAATTAGGCCACTCGGCCCATCGAGTCTGCTCCGCCATTCAATCATGGCTGATTTTTTTTCTCATCCCCATTCTCCTGCCTTTTCCCCATAACCCCTGATCCCCTTATTAATCAAGAACCTATCTATCTCTGTCTTAAAGAGACTCAATGACCTGGCCTCCACAGCCTTCTGTGGCAAACAGTTCCACAGATTCACCACTCTCTGGCTGAAGAAATTCCTCCTCATCTCTGTTTTAAAGGATCGTCCCTTTCACCTGAGGTTGTGGTTCTAGTTTTTCCTACTAGTGGAAACATCCTCTCCACGTCCATTCTATCCAGGCCTCGCAGTATCCTGTAAGTTTCAATAAGATCCCCCCTCATCCTCCAATGAGTACAGACCCAGAGTCCTCAACCGTTCCTCATACGACAAGCTCTTCATTCCAGGGAGCATTCTTGTGAACCTCCTCTGGACCCTTTCCAAGGCCAGCACATCCTTCCTTAGATATGGGGCCCAAAACTGCTCACAATACTCCAAATGGGGTCTGACTAGAGCCTTATACAGCCTCAGAAGTACATCCCTGCACTTGTCTTCTAGCCCTCTCGACATGAATGCTAAATAATATTCAATAATATTTATCTGAAGGAATATTACGGAAGATGAGATAAAATATAGAAACTCCCCCACTTTCCCCTCCAGATTATCTCCCTTCTCATGCTGCTCCTTAACACTGATCCCCTGATTGATATGAAAACAAATGCCAGTGCGCTAAAGATGTGAAGAGTTACTTGTCTATCATTAAGGACGTAAAAAACTATTACTGCACTAGAATCATAGAATCTCAACAGTGCAGAAGGAGGCCATTCAGCCCATCGAGCCTGCACTAACTCTCCAACAGATCTTATCCCCGTAACCCCACATATTTACCCTGCTAATCCCCCTAACCTACACATCCAGGGACACTAAGAGGCAATTTAGCCTGGCCAATACACCCAACTTATGCATCTTTGGAGTGTGGGAGTAAACCGGAGGAAACCCACGGGGAGGACGTGCAAACTCCACACAGACAGTGACCCAAGGCTGGAATCGAACCCAGGTTCCAGGTGCTGTGAGGCAGCAGTGTTAACCTCATAGAAACTGAATAGATAAGCAACTCTGATTATTAAATACATTCAAACCAATAGTTTCTACTCGAAACTCATTAATAACAGGAACAATACACAACTGCACATAAGCTACTTTGATGAACAGTCTGACTGCCAGAATCTACAGGCGCATTAGCAGAAGATCAATGCTGTGCTTCTAATTCCTTAACTTTACATCTGATGTATAACCAATAACAAAACTGACAATTCCACAGTGAAATAAAAGGCAGCTCTCAGCCAGGAATTTATTACAAACCAGGGGCCACAAAGGGTTCGAATGACACCTAATCAAAGCTTGAGATCTAATCTCAATATACATCAGATCCTCAAAACACACAAAACCAGTGCTTTTCTCAGTCACACATGCAACTTAAATTGTCCCAAAAGTACACTTCACGTGCAGCTACTGATACTCCCCTACCACTGTTAGAAATATCTGTAACACTAAATTTAGTGGAGGTAAAAGAGAAACTGGATGCTTATGCATACACATTTAAAAGGCAGCACGCTGGCATAGTGTTTATCAGTTTACTAGGTGGCACGGTGGCACAGTGGTTAGCACTGCTGCCTCACAGGGCCAGGGACCTGGGTTCGATCCCTGGCTTGGATGACTGTGTGGAGTTTGCACATTCTCCCCCCATGTCTGTGAGAGTTTCTTTCGGGTGCTCCGGTTTCCCCCTATAGTCCAAACATGTGCAGATTAGGCAGATTGGCCATGGTAAATTGCCCCTTAGTGTCCAAAGATGTGTAGGGTGGGTGGATTAGCCATGCTAAATTGCCCCTTAGTATCCAAAGATGTGAAGGGTGGGTGGATTGGCCATGCTAAATTGCCCCTTAGTATCCAAAGATGTGTAGAGTGGGTGGATTGGCCATGCTAAATTGCTCCTCAGTATCCAAAGATGTGTAGGGTGGGTGGGTTAGCCATGTTAAATTGCCCCTTAGTGTCCCAAGATATGTAGGTAAGGTGGATTAGCCATGGTAAATGCGCGGGGTTACGGAGACAGGGAGGGAAGGGTGGGCCCGGGTAAGATGCTCTTTCGGATAGTCGGTGCAGACTCGATAGGCTGAATGGCTCCCCTTCTGCACTGTCAGGATTCTATGGATCGATATTAAAACTCATGTTGTCTGAAATTTTTGCAATAATCTTCCTCCCATTACACGACCCTGATTTTGCTTGGAATTATTTATCCATTTTAAAAGGATATCTAGCTACTAAGTATATTTTACATAACCACCCCGCAGTCTATCCAGAAAAAAGATGAATTATTCCAGGATAGGCATCGTCTAGCAAGGGGTCAGGCCTGGACATCATGTCCAAACTCAGCCAGGAAATAACAATTAGATTCGTAAATTCACTTTGAGAGTTTGGAAAGCAGCACTGATGAAAGTCAAGTGAACAAAATCAGCTGAAGTTTTCAGGGAACAAGCACAAAGACAGGAAAACTTACACAGGGAGGTACAGCCTCCCACCTGGTACAGCCCTGATGGGCAACTGAAAGTAGAGAATGGAATTATGCGGAGCAGGAAATGAAAACACAGTCAAGAAACTCTCACTCTACGAAACTAGATTTAATCCATCTGTAAACGAAACAATGACAAGGTTACTTTGCCCTGACATGCCGTTCCGTAGTGTGTGCCAGGAGCGATAGTTCCCAGCAGCCACTTACTGATAGTCACTCATTGGATTCTCTGCAAAATGCTCAAGTGCTCATTTCTTCCATACTATACTGCACATTCCGCGTCAACAGCACAGCTTTTCATCTGCGCTGACGATACCAACTGATATACTCAACCAGTTCAGCAGCAGGTGGCAAAACGTTACAATTTACAGTTACAAACTTAACTTTTCAGAAGCAGTATTAAGTTTGTAAAGCTCACCTGGAGTGAAGAATTCATCGGGACATGGAAAGGAAAAGTGCTCTGCATTACAAGGGACCAATGCCTGTACTTGTGGGTGGAATCCGCACTGCTGACTCACAGCGCCAAGGACCCCCATTCGATTCCCAGCTCAGGTCACTGTCTGTGCGGAGTCTGCACGTTCTCCCCGTGTCTGCGTGGGTTTCCTCCGGGTGCTCTGGTTTCCTTCCCACAGTCCGAAAGACGTGCTGGTTAGGTGGATTGGCCGTGCTAAATTCTCCCTCAGTGTACCCGAACAGGCGCCGGAGTGTGGCGGCCAGGGGATTTTCAAAGTAACTTCATTGCAGTGTTAATGTAAGACTACTTGTGACACTAATAAATTAACTTTGAACTTTAAATTATCCCATGTGGGACTAAGTCCCATGGGGGGAAACGGGAACGTGAACCGGGGGTGTTTCCCACTTCACAGGCTGGTGGGAAGCCACATCATTTGTTTCGGCCCCGACCTCGTGAATTATAGTAGTGGTAGAACCATAGAATCCTTACAGTGCTGAAGGGGCCCATCGAGCCTGCACCAACAACAATCCCACCCAGGTTCTATCCCCGTAACTCCACATATTCACCCTGTTAACGCCACTGACACGAAGGGGCAATTTAACATGGCCAATCCACAGTGTGGGAGGAAACTAGAGTCCCCGGAGGAAACCCAAGCAGACATGGGAACAACGTGCAAACTTCACACAGAAAGTGATCCGAGGCCGGAATTGAACCCGGGTCCCTGGAGCTGTGAGGCAGCAGTGCTAACCACTGTGTCACTGTGCCACCCATGCAACTGGATGATTTGTGCCGTAACCAATGGCTGGGCAGGCTGATGGTGTGTCATCTGCTGTCACATCCAGCTGCCATGTTTGAAAAGGCACCCAATATCACATGACCCATTAGTGAAGAAAGAGGTTTTAGCTCCTGAAAATGGAGATGGAATCTCCAGGAACATTCTGAGGCTGGAAGATGGAATTCTGCAATGACAGTCAATCTGGAAGCTCCACGTGTAAATGTTCTCCCCACACCCATTGCTGTGGTGTTCCGGGATCCAGGGTTGCTGGTGGCCTCCATCCCCAACTCCAAAGGCAGCCCCGGGCATTGTTCAGGTCAGACCCTCTGCACGTCACATTGTTCCAGGTGTGTTTTGGACCGGTGTGTATTCCTGCGGGCGTCGCAGAGAATCGGGAGTGGGTTCTTCATCCGTATCCCATTAGCAGGACGTAAATCAGCTTCATGCCAGCCTCCAACGGGTTTCCTGGTCCACCAAGGCGGGCACCAGAGGAAGATACCTCGGGAAATTCACACTGGCATGAAACTGATTTTTGCACTCCTGCCAAATTCTGCCCTTGCCCCAGCTACCATTGAATCTGACTGGCAGGGTCATGGGAGAATTTCACCCTCAGTGTTGAGTGCCTATCTACCTATAATTGCCCAGAGATTCAAATCTGTTTTCTGGCCTGTCAAACGTGGAAGACAGTGAATATTCTTACACACATTAGCCAACTGCAAAGTTTTACAGGGGAGTTTCATCGAAACTTATAGAATCATAGAATCCCTACAGTGCAGGAGGTGGCCATTTGGCCCATCAAGTCTGCAATGACAACAATCCCACACAGACCCCATCCCCGTAGTCCCCACGTATTTATCCTGCTAATCCCCCGACACTAAAGATCAATTTAAAATGGCCAACCAACCTAACCTGCACATCTTTGGACTGTGGGAGGAAACCGGAGCATCCGGAGGAAACCCACGCAGACACGGGGAGAACATGCAAACTCCACGCAGACAGTCACCCAAGGTCGGAACTGAATCTGGGTCCCTGGCGCTGTGAGGCAGCAGTGCTAACAACTGTGCCACCATGACGCTAGAGGTGTCATTACAAGAGCAGAAATATAACTGTAGAATCATAACCTGCCTGGAAATGGATTCTACTGCCTTTCATTCTGGACCTGAGTTTTGCCATGTTGATCAAAAACGGAGTGGAAAGGGATGCAGAATAAAACAATAGGTCGAGCAGTGATGGTAGCTATTGTAGATACAGAGAGAATGTGGTTGTGGAGATTTAAGTAGCCATTGAGTGTGGCAGAGGCCAAATTCCTTCACTGACGCCTCTGCCACAACCTAAAGGCGGTTAACGTTCGTCACAGGAGTGACATAATTTGTCCAACTTTGAAAGAGAAAAGGGCGACACGGTGGCACAGTGGTTAGCATCGTTGCCTCACAGCGCCAGGGACCTGGGTTCGATTCCCGGCTTGGGTCACTGTCTGTGTGGAGTTTACACATTTTCCCCGTGTCTACCTGGGTTTCTTCTGGGTGCTCTGTTTCCCTCCCACAATCCAAAGATGTGCGGGGTTACGTGGATTGGCCATGCTAAATTTCCCCTTAGTGTCAGGTGGACAAGCTAGGGTAAATGCATGGGATTATGGGGATAGGGCCTGGGTGGGATTGTGGTTGGTGCAGACTCAATGGGCTGAATGGCCTCCTTCTGCACTGCAGGGATTCTACGATCAACAGTCTATGTTTGACAATCACTTGCAGGATTATTGAAGGAAGTACAGCCACAACAGCTAAAATTTGGGGAGATTAAAAGTGACAAATATTGGAAAACTGCTTCTGGAACCCAGTTAATATATTACAGCAGACAAACACGACTATTCTTTCTGCGTATTTGTGATTCCTCATGGACAGCACAGATTGCCATATATCCAATGGGAAACAAGACGAGCATTTCTACATCTTAAACAAAAAGCTTTGCTTGTTTTGCGGAGACATATTGGGGGGTTTTAAGCCTCATCAGTAACCTGTAAATGGTCTTCAAACCCGACTGAGCTTATCTCCACAAATTGAAAATTATGGAGGAACAGTTCATTCTGCCATTTCCCAGGTGACTTATTAACATCAGAGTTGAGTTCTCTTGAAGTGAACATGAGCAATGATCAAAGACAGCAATCATTGTGATCTCATTCCATTGCACTCCCGGGACCACAGATTTAGAAATCAGCACAGTTCCACTCCTGGAGTTAAGAGGAGGATATGGGCCAATTTTCCTGTGTAAACAATTAACTATTTATCCACCAGATTCAAGGAGGCTGTGAAATGTCATCTTCTGGATTCATTTAGCCACAGGTTTCTTCACCCACCTGTAAGAAGTGGAAGGGATCCCATACATTAGTCATCGATGTTAAATGGATTGTCGAGATGTTGGCTGGCATTCTCCAGCTGTTCACGCTTCACCGCGGGGACGGAGAATTTGACGCTCGGCCAAATCTCCGTTCACCGCAGCGGGACCAGAGAATCCTGCCAGCGTGAACGGCTGCAGAATCCCGCCCTTGGAGACTGTGGCCAAGGCTTCTACTCTCCCGATGGATGTAAGTCTCTGGACAGGATTGGGCCTATCTGTGCTCTAATGGCCTCCAAGTGCACAGAGAGAGCTCTGCGTTCAGCAGCCTGGAGGAAGAAGATGGCTCAGTAATGTAATCGCAGTCTGACATTCTCACAATCAACAAATCCTTCGATGCCGGACTGAACAACCTGAAGTCAACAGGCAGCATGGAGGTCTTGGGCGATGGTGAGTGGGAGAGCTTGAACAAATCGTTAACTCTGGATGAGTCGCCAAAGGACGTCAAGTGCTTTGAGACGAATAAAACTCCCGGAAGCGGCGTCTTACTGGCTGAGTTGTGTTCGGCTCTGTGGGACTGGATCAGCCCAGACCTGTTGGAAGTGTACAAGAGTATGTTTCTGGCTGGATCCATGTCAGAATCCATGAGGAAAGGCATCATTACCCTCATTTACAAGTGGAAGGAGGAAAGGGAAGAAATTGGTGACCCATTTCATTATTGAACATAGGGGGGGCAATTTTCCTGTCCTGCCATCCAGACCATGCAAAGGTCCATTGACCTTGGGCTGAATTTTCCGGGTTTGAGGCGAGAGTAGCTGGAAAATCCTGCCATTACTATAAAATTCTCGGCAAGGTCATCACCAATGGGTCAAGTCTGCTCTGGAGTTGGTGACCCACCCTGGCCAGACCTGTGCTGTACCCGGCTGGAAGATCTCTGATAGGCATCTTATCCCTGAGTGGTGAGGCTCTGTGCAGGACGGGAGGATAGACACCTGCCTCATTAGCTTGGACCACGAGAAGGCCTTTGACAGAATATCGCACACCTACATGATGGATGTGCGCTCCAAAATGGAATTTGGTGAGGGAATCTGCAGTTGGATCCAACTGCTCTGCACAAATATCAGTAACGTGGTTTTAATTAGTGGGTGGGAATCCAAAATCTGGTGTCAGGCAGGGCTGCCCTCTCTCCTCTGTCCTGTCAGTGTGTTGCATAGAACCTTTAGCCAGGTCCATCAGGAAGGATTGGGGCACGAGAGTGACGATTCCAGACAGCGGAGGCACGCAGGTCAAAGCCTGCCTGTACATGGATGGCTCAGATCCAATGTCAGTGTCCAGACTCCTGAATGTCTGCGACCAGTTCAAACTGGCTTTGGGGCAAGAGCGAGGCCATGTTCTTTGGGAACTGGGCTGATTGATCCTTTGTCCCCTTCACCATTGGGTCAGTTTACCTGAAGGCGCTGGGGATATGGTTCAGAGTGGCTGGGACTTGTGCCAAAAACTGGGAGGAGCATATTGCCGAGGTCAACCAGAAACTGGGCATGTGGAAAGTGCCCAACTTGTACAAAAGAGGAATTAGAGGAGAGAAAATCAAATACTTTGTTTCAGTTTTGTCTTCTCATTTTACCATTTAACCACCTCTTTCGACATTCAGCACCTTTTACAAATGACAGGGCGGCACGGTGACACAGTGGCTAGCACTGCTGCCTCACAGCCCCAGGGACCCGGGTTGAATTCCAACCTCAGCTGACTGTGTGGAGTTTGCATGTTGTCCCCGTGTCTGCGTGGGTTTCCCCCGGGTGCTCCGGTTTCCTCCCACACTCCAAAGATGTGCAGGTTAGGTCGAATGGCCATGCTAAAATGCCCCTTAGTCTCAGGGGGATTAGCGGGGTATACGCGTGAGGTTATGGGGATAGGGCTTGGGTGGGATTGTTGTTGGTGCAGGCTCGATGGGCTGAATGGACTCCTTCTGCACTGCTTCTATGAACAGAATCCTGCACAGTATGCATTTTCAAATATAGTTAACTTAACAAGTTCAAATAGTGCCCTCTCTTGTCAGACACTTGTGTCAAAGCAAGAGTTTTGTTCCGACTAGTCATTGGCTACAAACAGAACAATATGTTCAGCCCAAAGCTGCAGGCTTTAAATAAGATAGTTGGAGGCAGATGAACCTGAAATTCCAGAAATGTCCTTGGATACATTACTGTTACAAATTTTTAATACCAATCTGAATGTCTTAAAAATACATTTTGTCATAATACATGTCAATACTCTTCAAAATCCACTTCTAATTAAATAGCTCCGCCATTCAAACCAGTAAGGAGAACTTTTTCCGAACTAACTTATTTTATTAGGCGCACAGCTTCTTGGTATCGGATTAATCATTATTACAAGTGTATTAAAATCCCCAGGAAGGAATTGTTATTACAGATTAACTTGGGGAAGGGAGAGTTGGTGTTGGGTCGCGAGTGCTTAAAATATAAAACCTTTGCCCCCTGTCTAATCGCAATTAACAGCGCATTTAATTTATCACAATTTTGGTCTGCAACAATTTGAAAACAGTAAAGCAATTACCACGAGAATGGGCCAAAAAGCATTTACAATCTAATTTCAATCCAAGGGAATAATTATTGTCAACAGTGAAATTAATGATCTGGATTTCTGAGTCTGAAAGTTGATCAAAAGATGATGGATTTTTCATGATTTAATAGCAGCATCTTGTATTTCCGTTTCCGACTTAAAATGTCACAGCTATATTAAAATGGGCTGCCATTAAAACACACTGTAGTTCCACACAAGGCTGTATTGTGAAAGGATGGGGGCTGTATCTTTGTCATGTTTCTGCAGGTCAGAGCCTCGCAGTGAGAGATACTGAGTGAATGGAGAGTGGGTGGAGGATTGAATAGGGAGCCTCACCTGTCACTCAACCGAGCCTCTTCGCACTTCTTTGTTCTCCTTTTACACGTTGTTTATCTTGAATCAGGTCCAGAGTCTGGTAAATAAATCTACTTGGGCACATTTTTCCGTGCCATTTCATATGTCTAAACACTCTTATATTGAGCTTTTACACTGAGCTAGGGCGGCACCGTGGCACAGTGGTTAGCACTGCTGCCTCACAGTGCCAGGGACCCGGGTTCGATTCCCGGCTTGGGTCACTGTCTGTGTGGAGTCTGCACGTTCTCCCTGTGTCTGCGCGTGTTTCCTCCGGGTGCTCCGGTTTCCTCCCACAGTCTGAAAAACGTGCTGGTTAAGTGCATTGGCCATGCTAAATTCTCCCTCCGTGTACTCAAACAGGCGTCGGAGTGTGGCAACTAGGGGATTTTCACAGTAACTTCGCCGCAGTGTTAATGTAAGCCCACTTGTGACACTAATAAATAAACTTCAAACCTTAAAGACATCAGGCAAGCTGAACCTTTGACAGCAGAAATATTTCCACAACATAGGCTGGGTGAAAAAGCTCTCTCAGTGCGTAGAGCATTATCTATTGTGGTACTAAGGTGTACAGAGTATGTGATTCCACATCTGTGCTACCTTAACGGATCTCAGTGGGGGCACAATTGGCTTGAGTGCTCTGGTTAAAGAGCATGAAAATTCAATCTCGGTTACTCTGATTCATCAGTTTGCGTGCGCTTTGGAACTTTGACAGGGTTTTGGAGACTGCCAATGGGGTCCTATCTCAGCAAGTTGTCAGCATGAGCAAACATGGGAAGGAAAAGAGAGAAACAGTTAAAAAATAATGGGCGAGGAAAAAATTACAACCTTCCCCCAAAAAATACAGAAATCGTTCTAAGAGCAGACAAATAGGACCCCCAAAAAGGTCACTGTAAGCGAAAACAATGCTCCAGTTTTGCTTTCCCAAGCAGTGTCACCTTCTCAAAATGATATTGCCTCAGTTGCTCACTTGAACTAGCAACTGGAACCCAGAAACAAACGTTAATTTCATAGAATCACAGAATCCCTGCGGTGCAGTAGGAGGCCATTTGGCCCATCGAGTCTGCACCGACCACAATCCCACCCAGGCCCCACTCCCGTAACCTCACGTAACCACCTGCTAATCCCCTGACACTAAGGGGCAATTTAGCTTGGCCAATCCACCTAACCTGCACATCTTTGGATTGTGGCAGGAAATCGGAGCACCCGGAGGAAAAGCACGCAGACACGGGGAGAACGTGCAAACTCCAGACAGACAGTGAACCAAGACCGGGAATTGAACCCGGGTCACTGGCGCTGTGAGGCAGCAGTGTTAATCACTGTGCCGCCCATGGATGAAGTAATTATCAATAATACAAAATGCTAAACAGTTCAAATCCTCACTGCACACGATATTCTGATATCCATAAATGCTTCACTGATCACAAGAGTACATCAAGGAAATAACCCATATACCTTGAAAGAAGTCCACTTTGTACATTAAAAGGCAACTCAATTAAACAACTAGGAGAAATGGTAGGTTACTTTACACAGTATGACTGAGATGCATGTTGGTACCAACGCCCTGAACAATCACTTATAATAAACACACGCATAGAGATTTTATTTTTCCAATGGCCAGTTCCAAATCCTGGCTCACTCGCTGCAGAGACGCACGAGATGCCAGTCAGACTTTCCCACCTAATTGCTGGTATGATCGGCAAATGGGTCACCTGTCCTCCTCGGGCGGCACGGTAGCACAGTGGTTAGCACTGCTGCTTCACAGCTCCAGGGACCTGGGTTCGATTCCCGGCTTGGGTCACTGTCTGTGTGGAGTTTGCACATTCTCCTCGTGTCTGCGTGGGTTTCCTCCGGGTGCTCCGGTTTCCTCCCACAGCCCAAAGATGTGCGGGTTAGGTTGATTGGCCACACTAAAATTGTGTCCTTAGTGTCCTGGGATGCGTAGATTAGAGGGATGAGCGGGTAAACTATGTAGGGATATGGGGGTAGGGCCTGGGTGGGATTGTGGTCGGTGCAGACTCGATGGGCCGAATGGCCTCTTTCTGTACTGTAGGGTTTCTATGATTTCTATGATTTCTATGGAACCTTTGATTTGCGGTTCAGCAAATGTAATGGAGAAATTCCACTCCGCAACTAGTGCCAATGTTGCTAATAAGCAAAATAAAAGCCCCAAAAAACCTCTATCCACAGACCGACTTTGTGCTGAGCTTCGATAAAACTATGAGGTTGATGGGAGAGCCCTGATGGGCAGCTCTTTGGG
This sequence comes from Mustelus asterias, assembly GCF_964213995.1. Classification (NCBI taxonomy): domain Eukaryota; kingdom Metazoa; phylum Chordata; class Chondrichthyes; order Carcharhiniformes; family Triakidae; genus Mustelus; species Mustelus asterias. The sequence goes on along the minus strand of NC_135824.1, from coordinate 20,311,429 downwards.
GAGAATACATTCCTTTTTTTGGGACGAATACACTGGCATGACCCCATTATAGGTCTTGATATTGGAATATTTATTTAAATAGATCATTTCATAGTATCAATCATGGAATCCCACAGTTCAGGAGGAGGCCATTTGGCCCATTGAGTCTTCACTGACCACAATCCCACCCAAGTCCTACCCCCACAACCCTATGCACTTACCCCAGCTAATCCCCCTGACACTAAGGGACAACTTAGCACGGTCAATCCACCTAACCCGCACATCTTTGGACTTAATATTCAAAAGTAAAAAGCAATTGGATGCAATGTCCCTATAACACCCTTGATGTTACAACTACATAAGAATTCTCCCTCACATTCTAAATCTTGTCCCTATAAAATGTAATTTGTGAGGCTACAAGGCAGCTTGCTAATTCACAACAAAGGTTTCTCTTTTCCAATCTCATTTTCTCCCCAAATGTAACTACATAGCTCATTCAGAATGGGCGGAACAAGCCATGCAATATGTATGAGATGGGATAAAAAAAAAGTTTTATTTATGGTCTCGTTGGCAGTGGTAGCAAAGATCAGACAAAGACATCTGGCACATCAGTTGTTTGCATGCAATTTTTATGCTGATGCTAAGGATAAGAAAAGACACATAAAGAATGGTTGACAAAGCCTGGGTTGAGTTTATTCAAATTACAACCTGGATTTTCAGCTCGTCCCTTTTATTGAGGATCCTACCTTTCTTTGCTGAGCCGCTGTGCTCACACTCTCCAAAGGTACAGAGGCTACAAGACAATATTTTATTCCAGCCAGAACAGACCAGGCTTCGCGCACCCATTTTATCAATATCAATTCTAGCCACACAAATGCCAGGCAATATCCATCACCAATAAGCGACACTCTAACCACTGCCCTTAACATTCAATGGTGTAACCATCGCTGAATCCCCCACTGTCAACATCCTTAGGGTTACCATTGACCAGAAACTCCACTGGACTCACCACATAAACACAGTGGCTACAAGAGCAGGTCAGAGGCTAGGAATACTGCAGCGAGTAACTCACCTCCTGACTCCCCAAAGCCTATCCACCATCTACAAGGCACAAGTCAGGAGTGTGATGGAATACACCCCACTTGCCTGGATGGGTGCGGTTCCAACAACACAAGAAGCTCAACACCATCCAGGACAAAGCAGCCCGCTTGATTGGCACCACATCTACAAACATTATATCCCTCCATCACCGACGCTCAGTAGCAGCAATGTGTACTATCTACAAGATGCACTGCAGCGACTCGCCAAAGATCCTTAGACAGCACCTTCCAAACCCACGACCACTTCCATCGAGAAGGACAAGGGCAGCAGACAAATGGGAACACCACCACCTGCAAGTTTCCCTCCAAGCCACTCACCATCTTGACTTGGGAATATATCGCCATTCCTTCGCAGTCGCTGGGTCAGAATCCTGGAATTCTCTCCCTAACGGCATTGTGGGTCAACCCACAGCATGTGGACTGCAACAATTCAAGGTGGCAGCTCACCACCACCTTCTTGAGGGCAATGAGGGATGGGCAATAAATGCTGGCCGGCCACCAGCGACGCCCATATTCCATGAATGAATTTTTAAAAAAGGACCAGATTAGGCCTTGAAGATGGCCCCACTCTATCTATTTCAAAGCAAGATGGTTAAAAGTCCTGATCAATTTAAAATACCTGACCTTGTTACTTCATGCAATGGGATTAGAATACAGGTACAGCTGGGGAGCTAACACTAATGGTTTTCCACTAAATTGATATTTTAAACTGGCTCCAATGTCCACCAGTAACTGTGAGAAAAGTTACGTAAAGATAGCAATTAAGAGAAAGGATTGGGTTTTAATTATTTAAGCGGCTGAGACAGATGAGCTGAAAATGTACAATTCATGGGACACAAATTATTTACTACGCTACGTTAAATTAGTGGCAAGAGTATCGAATCGACTGTTCCACGGCACAATGAGATTGCCAGGTCTAAATGCCAGCTAGGAAAATAAACATCAGTCAAGTAACGTTCTGAAGCTTAAAGAAGCACAACTCCATAATCCACTGAACATGCAAATTAACAATGGCACCAAGTACAAGAGACAACACATCTGTTTGAAAAAAAGGATTTCTACCTGCAGGCTGCACTTGAACCCTTAGGACGCACATAGGTAACACCAACGAAAGCACCTATTTTCCTTTAAAGCAAGCAGCTCTATACTGAAAGTATCCTACAACTACAGACAACAACTGAACAGGTTGCTATGGAACCTCGAGGAGGCTGTTTCTCTTGGGTCACTTTACGGTCCGCTGAAGTGAAACATTAAAGGTAGTGCAGACTCCGTAGTGTTATGGGGGGGGAAGACGCAGCGGTGAGCTGAGAAATGTGACTTGCACACATCTCCAATTACTCCACGGAGCAATAATCTTGAGGAGCAAATCCACTTTATCTCTCCACGCCAGCATGTGGTGCAGTTAAAAGCAGCCTGTCCACTCCATAATGGATCCTCAGTCACACACTGCTCAATCTCCCAGATAAAAAGCCTCGGTGAGTTGTTGCAGCCTCTATCGCTCTCACGGCATTTCCCCGCTCACACAATGATGTTTGCTGAGGACAAACGCTTATCGCAACAATTGGCAGAAACAGATCAGCAAGGACTGTGTGTTCTGTCTATTCCAATAGGAGGAGATTTACTCACCTATAAATTTCTCCCGACAGAGCTTCATAGCATCAGGTTACCTTTGATTTGGGCCCAAATGATGGCCTGGAGAGAGGGAAAGACAAAATGGATCGTGTCATCAAGTCACAATGACATTAAGTAACACAATAACTCTGACAAAATACAGCTCATAAGTGCAGTCTAATTATAACCCATTGTATCATCAGCTTTATTCAACTTCCCAGCAGAAGCCTTTAAAGAGCACCTCACGGTAAAAGAAAACCAGTCAAGTTAGTTAGCCCAACACATTGTAGGAAGATAGGATTGCAAAACGTCTCCTGTTCAGCTTCTTGCCTTTCTAACAGCGTTTAGACATAAACTAAGCTTTACATTTACAAAGTTTAGATATTTTGAGGCCACTGGCCCCCCCTTCCTTGATGTCACTTGCAGACCATTTTGAAAATCGATTTTGAAACTCCAACAAAAAGTTGACTTTTGGAATCAGGCTGACTTTTCTCTTTCACTCAGTCGTCCACGGGTGGCACAGTGGTTAGCACTGCTGCCTCGCAGCGCCAGGGATCAGGGTTCGATTCCAGCCTCGGGTTACTGTCTGTGTGGAGTTTGCACATTCTCCCCCGTGTCTGCGTGGGTTTCCTCCCACAGTCCAAAAATGTGCGGGTTAGGTGGATTGGCCATGCTAAAATTGACCCTAGTGTCAGGGGATTAGCAGGGTAAATATGTGGGGTAATGGGAATGGGGCCTAGGTGGGATTGTGGTCGGTGTAGACTTGATGGGCTGAATGGCCTCCTTCTGCACTGTAGGGATTCTATGGAACTAGCAGGATAAATATGCTAGTATTTATCTACCGGGGGCTACTGGGCTAGGACCTGGGTGGGATTGTTGCCGGTTCAGGCTCAATGGGCCGAATGGCCTCCTCCTGCACCGTAGAGATTCTATGACTGGAATTTTACCGCTCCGCCCGCCACGGGAATCGGAGCGGGAGAGAGGTGGACAATGGAAAAGTCCGTTGATCTCGGGCAGGATTTTTCGGTTTCGGGCAAGGCTGTAATATCCCACCCAATGATTGTACGAACTTGGATTCCATAATCTTACGGCCCAATGATAACAGTAATGCTGCACTGCATTGTTACTACTGTAATGTGGACAGACAAACACAGCCCATCACTCTGTGAGAGCAGTTGGTGAGCTTAATAACCCATCAGGCTCCTACTGCAGCCAAAATTCTTACCGTCAACCCTTGATCAATGTTTCCTGTCCGCTGACTGTGAAGAGGCGGAAACTCGAGTCCACGTTAATTAAACAGTGAGATCCATTCCAAAATCTAGCTGCACATCAGTTACAGTTCCACTGGGACCGCAATCTTCCCGATTGAGACCAATCCATACAACTTGGGTGAAATTTGGCAAAGTTGCTTCACTTGCATTTGAGATGGTGAAGTTACTTCACATTAAATATAGGAAGTGCGGTTGAGTTCCTCTTGATGGTCAAGGCAAATGGAGGCCATTCAGCAAATACCTTGAGGGCCATTATTTGAAATCTCTGTCAATCTCACAATCCCCATCTTCCCAGCTAGTAATAGGGTCTGCACCAATTCTCTGAAAGAGCATATGACCCATAACCCCATTCCCTGCCCAATCCCCGCGCATTTACCAAGGCCAATCCACCTAACCTGCACATCTTTGTAGTGTGGGTGGAAACCAGAGCACCCGGAGGAAACCCACGCAGAGAATGTGCAAACTCCATATGGACGGTCGCCTGAGGCCGGAATTGAACCCGGGTCCCTGGCACAGTCAGGCAGCAGTGCTAACCACCGTGCCACTGTGCCGTCCCATTGAACTATTAACTTTTAACTCATTGGCAGAGTTCCTCTATTGTATTTCTTCTCTTTTTTGCTATTCATGTAAGAATTATGGCTTTTAGAAAGATTAATTACTATAATAATAATTTGGGGCTCCACAGTGGTTAGCACTGCTGGCTCACAGCGCCAGGGACCCATTTGATTCCCAGCTGGGGTCACTGTGTGGAGTTTGCACATTCTCCCCGTGTCTGCGTGGGTTTCCTCCGAGTGCTCCGGTTTCCTCCCACAGCCCAAAGATGTGCGGGTTAGGTGGATTGCCCATGCTAAAATTGTCCCTTAGCGTCAGGGGTATTAGCTAGGGTAAATGCATGGGATTATGGGGTAATGGGGATGGGGCCTGGCTGGGATTGTGGTCGGTGCAGACTTGATGGGCCAAATGGCCTCCTTCTGCACTGTAGGACTCTATGATTACTATGATACTTAGGGAAGAAACCTGGGACTTGAGTGGTCATTTTGGGATGAATAGGTAAAGTATATCTGGTTGTATAGCTGCGCTAGAGAAATCGGTTAATCATATCTTGAGACATGTGGGGGCGGGATCTTATGGCCTCACTCGTCCTGAAACTATAAAATCCTGCCCAAGGTCAATGGACCATTCCACTGGCCACCCCTCGCCCGCTCCGATTCCCATGGCGGGTGGAGCGGTAAAATTCCGGTCATGGGGTAGTGGGATTGTAAACAGACACGTCTCCCAACTCGGCATGTGACACGTCGCACACCATGGAACCCGAACATTTGGATTCCAAAATTTAATTGGCTTGATTTCCTTTGGGCGGAGATACACAGCAATTCGGTATAAAATAAATTATTTTGTTCCTCTTAATTTACGTGACTTCAAAGCAAAAGCTCGATCCAAAATGCAAGCATTATGCATCTGCAAACCAGACTGAAATATGCCAATTATACTGAAATGCACTAGTACTTAATGAGTCACTTATTCCAGCAGTTAACAGCGACCAGAATGCAAATGATTTTAATGGAATCACCACAAGAAATATCTTCACAAAGACCTGTTTTTCTCCCCCCGCCATGAAACATCGTAGGGTAAAAATAAGAGGTTGTAAAAATTATTTTGGAAATAAACTAACCTTAAAATTTGTGCAATTTGTAGTCAATTATTTTTCTGCATGCTCCAGAGTGAGCTCTTATTACTGAATGACTGAGATAAATTTCCTCTAGAGACTCGAAATAGATTTTCTCCCATTTCACTATCTATGTGGTTAGTAAAGGTGGTTTCACCTGACCCATTTCCCGTTGCCACTGCACATGTCATCGGAATATTAGAAAGATATGCAAATTCGGTTACCAGATGTACCCCAAAGAATCTACCTTGATGCAGGGTCTAAAAGGCTGTTCTTAGAACAAGAACATCTGAGGAGAGAGTGAGTGAGGTGCCTCTGCACAAGAGACAGAGGTGAGGGTTACACATTGTACAGGAAATGCACATAAACCTCCTGTTTTCTTTAATCACTGCACGCACAAACTTGGATTGTTTTTTTCAAATTCTTTCAATGCCAGACTTGGTCATCGGTGAACTGTGTTCAACACTCCACAAATTGAAGGCCTAGATTTTCCACAGGCCGAGGGCCTAGCAATGGCGGCAAATCCAGGTTTGGAAGCTGACGCCAAAGCAGAAGACAATTCACCAAGAATACTTCAAACATTGGAACCATACGGGCACACAGTGCTCAGGAAATTCAGCATGCCCACTACGGCTCACACCAATTTTTACAGATGCACCATAGAAAGCATCCTTTCCAGATGTATCACAGCTTGGTATGGCTCCTGCTCTAACCAAAACCGCAAACTACAAATGGTTGTGAACGTAGCCCAGTCCATGACCCAAATCAGCCTCCCATCCATTGACTCTGTCTACACTTCCCGCTGCCTTGGAAAAGCAGCCAGCATATTTAAAGACCCCATGCACCCCCCCGGACATTCTCTCTTCCACTTTCTTCCATCGGGAAAAGTAAACAAAAGTCTGAGATCACGTACCAACTGATTTAAGAACAGCTTCAATCCTGCTGCCACCAGAGATGTGAATGGACCTACTTTATATTAGGCAGATCTTTCTCTATGCCCGAGCGATGACTGTAACACTACATTCTGCACCCCCTCCTTCCCTTCTCCCCTACGTACTCTATGAATGGTATGCTTTGCCTGTGTAGGTGGCATGGTGACACTGCTGTCTCACAACGCCAGGGGCCTGGGTTCAATTCCAGCCTCGGGTCACTGACTGTGTGGAGTTTGTACATTCTCCCTGTGTCTGCGTGGGTTTCCTCCAGGTGCTCCGGTTTCCTCCCACGTTCCAAAGATGGGCGGGTTAGGTGAATACATGGGGTTACAGGGATAGGGCCTGGGTCAGGGATAGGGCCTAGGTGAGAGTATTGTTGGTGCAGACCCAATGGGCCAAATGGCCTCCATCTGCACTATAGGGATTCTATGATAGCGCGCAAGAAACAATATTTTTCACTGCGGCAATAATACATCAATCAATCCAATACATGTGACAATAATAAATCAAATCAGATCAGTTATGAGCAGGTTGTTTTAATAAACTGTCAGCACATAGGCATGAACATACCATAGAGTCATGCAGTGCAGAAAAGGCCCTGTACACTGTATAACCCTCGCCTCTGTCTCTTGTGCAGAGGCACCTCACTCACTCTCTCCTCAGATGTTCTTGTTCTAAGAACAGCCTTTTAGGCCCTGCACCAACAATATCAGCCACTGAAGGTGCGCTCGTCCCATTTTCCTGCACTTGTCCCATACCCTTGAATGTTTAGGGATGGGATTTACGACCATTTAGAAAGATGCGGATTAATCCGGGATAGTCAGCACGGATTCGTGAAGGGCAAGTCGTGCCTCACAAATTTGATTGAATTTTTTGAGGAGGTAACTAAGTGTGTTGATGAAGGTAGGGCAGTTGGTGTCATATACATGGATTTTAGTAAGGCGTTTGATAAAGTCCCCCATGGTCGGCTTATGATGAAAGTGAGGAGGTGTGGGATAGAGGGAAAGTTGGCCGATTGGATAGGTAACTGGCTATCTGATCGAAGACAGAGGGTGGTGGTGGATGGAAAATTTTCAGACTGGAGGCAGGTTGCTAGCGGAGTGCCGCAGGGATCAGTGCTTGGTCCTCTGCTCTTTGTGATTTTTATTAATGACTTAGAGGAGGGGGCTGAAGGGTGGATCAGTAAATTTGCTGATGACACCAAGATTGGTGGAGTAGTGGATGAGGTGGAGGGCTGTTGTAGGCTGCAAAGAGACATAGATAGGATGTAAAGCTGGGCTGAAAAATGGCAAATGGAGTTTAACCCTGATAAATGTGAGGTGATTCATTTTGGTAGGACTAATTTAAATGTGGATTACAGGGTCAAAGGTAGGGTTCTGAAGACTGTGGAGGAACAGAGAGATCTTGGGGTCCATATCCACAGATCTCTAAAGGTTGACACTCAAGTGGATAGAGCTGTGAAGAAGGCCTACAGTGTGTTAGCTTTTATTAACAGGGGGTTGGAGTTTAAGAGCCGTGGGGTTATGCTGCAACTGTACAGGACCTTGGTGAGACCACATTTGGAATATTGTGTGCAGTTCTGGTCACCTCACTATAGGAAGGATGTGGAAGCGCTGGAAAGAGTGCAGAGGAGATTTACCAGGATGCTGCCTGGTTTGGAGGGTAGGTCTTATGAGCAAAGGTTGAGGGAGCTAGGGCTGTTCTCTCTGGAGCGGAGGAGGCTGAGGGGAGACTTAATAGAGGTTTATAAAATGATGAAGGGGATAGATAGAGTGAACGTTCAAAGACTATTTCCTCGGGTGGATGGAGCTATTACAAGGGGGCATAACTATAGGGTTCATGGTGGGAGATATAGGAAGGATATCAGAGGTAGGTTCTTTACGCAGAGAGTGGTTGGGGTGTGGAATAGACTGCCTGCAGTGATAGTGGAGTCAGACACTTTAGGAACATTTAAGCGGTTATTGAATAGGCACATGGAGCACACCATGATGATAGGGAGTGGAATAGCATGATCTTGGTTTCAGATAAAGCTAGGCACAACATTGTGGGCCGAAGGGCCTGTTCTGTGCTGTACTGTTCTATGTTCTATGTTATGATTTTCCAAGTGCGCATCCAAATTTTTTTTTAATGGTTGGAAGGTTTCCAGCCTCGACTATCTTCCCAGGCAGTGCATGCCAGATTCCTACAACCCTCTGAGTGAAAAGGTTTTGTTCTCAAATCCCCTCTGAATCTCCTGCCTCTTTACCCTAAAACTATGCCCCTACGTCTTCAAAAACCACTGAAATACATTAAGGTCTTGGCGCTTTGAAGACATGGCTTCAACCAGCTGCCTCAGAAGATGGGACATTCATTCTTCGAAAGATAAATGCTCTACTGCCCAAAAGGCAGCTTTCAGTGTTCATCCTCATTACCATATTACAAAAGTACAGAACATTAAAACCGGTGGAAAGTTTCACCTACTGGGAGGTGAGTAGCTGCTTTAGAAACTTCCAAATATAGATTACAAGAGAATCTGATTATGGAACCATGCCTCCAGCATCTAAGCTCCAAACTCCAAGGAATTAAGTGAGCCAAAATCCTTTGCAGTGAGTGGCTTTATCTATTATCAGTGTGGAGCGCAGGGATGTGTTTTATTTAAGCCTCGATTACAGAAGTGGTTTCACAGACTCAGATATATTTGGGAAGTATTTTATTCTGAGGTTCAAACAGGTGCTTGGGTACACATATCTGTCACTGAGCTAGCGAAATTCAGCACGTCAGCTACGACTCGCACCAATTTTTACAGATGTACCTTAGAAAGCATCCTTTCCAAATGTATCACAGCTTTGTATGGCTTCTGCTCTGACCAAGACCGTAAGAAACTACAAAGGGTTGTAAACGTAGCCCAGTCCATCACACAAACCAGCCTCCCATCCATTGACTGTGTCTACACTTCCCACTGCCTCGGGAAAAGCAGCCAGCAAAATCAAGGATCTCATGCACCCCGAACATTCTCTCTTCTTCTTCCATCGGGAAAAAGATATAACAGTCTGAGGTCACATACCAACAATTCAAGAACAGCTTCTTCCCTGCTGCCATGAGACTTTTGAATGGACCTATCTTATATTAAGTTGATCTTTCTCTACACCCTAGCTATGACTGTAACACTACATTCTGCACCTTCTCCTTTCCTTCTCTCCTATGTACTCTATGAACGGTATGCTTTGTCTGTATAGCGCGCAAGGAACAATACTTTTCACTGTATACCAGTACATGTGACAATAATAAATCAAATCAAATTTACAAGTTCCCTGTGGGAAGTAGCTCAACAGAATTCCATTCGCAACAGAAATCCATTCGCAGCAGGAACAAACTAAAAAGACAGCATCTAATTTTGTTTACAGCAATGAATAGGACTATTTTCCAGATTTCTCTGCCACTTAAATCATTGAAAAATTCAAAAGGGAAGCTCCCATTACTCTGACCAAAACTCCTGCATCCACTACTGTGTTAGGTACTACCAATACTACCAATACTAGGTACTACCAATACTACCAATACTACCAATACTAGGTACTACCAATACTACCAATACTAGGTACTACCAATACTACCAATACTACCAATGCTGCACCAGGCCCCCTGTGCCTTCTCTCGAGTGCAATCACTAATTTAATACCAAATTGCAGATAGTTTTGTTCTGGTACCCCATCCAGTGAATAGAGATGACGATTTCTAAAGGGACTTGACAAGAGTAGATGCACAAGATGATTTTTAAAAAAATGTGTTCAGGGGATGTGGTTGGCATTGGCTAGGCCTGCACACTTAGCCCATCGCTAACTTCTCTCGAGATGGTGAAGGTGTGGTTTTACCCGACCCATTTCCAGTTGCCACAGCGTATATATCATCAAAATACCACCAAAATATGCAAATTCTGTTACCAGATGTAGCCCTTTATTCACCATATAAAAAGCGATGTGAAGAGAAAATATATTCAGTCTCACCAGAGGAAATTTATCTCAATGTTTCCACTGGGGCATCACAGTGGTTAGCACTGAACTAGGGGACACAGTTTGAAAAATAATAAAAGTCTCACATTTGAGATCGAGATAAGGAGGAAGTTATTTCCCTAGAATTCTTTGGATTTCTCGCTCCCCCCTAGACAGCAGTGGATGCTGGGGTTTTATTCTTAATTTATTAGTGTCACAAGTAGGCTTACATTAACACTGCAATGAAGTTACTGTGAAAATCCCCTAGTCGCCACACTCCGGCGCCTGTTTGGGTACACTGAGGGAGAATTTAGCATGGCCAATCCACCTAACCAGCACGTCTATTGGACTGTAGGAAGAAACCGGTGCACCCGGAGGAAACCCACGCAGACACGGGGAGAACGTGCAGACTCTGCACAGACAGTGACTCAGCCAGGAATTGAACCTGGGTCCTTGGCACTGTGAGGCAAAAGTGCTCACCACTGTGGGTCATTGAATATGTTCAGGACTGAGCTAAGCAGGTTCTTGATCGACAAGGGAGTCAAGGGTTATGGCGGACAGGCAGGAAAATGGAGTCAAGGCCACAATCAGATCTGGTCTTTTTGAATGGTGGAGCAGGCTTAATGGTGAAATGGCCTATTCCTGCTCCTATTCCTTATCATCACACGATCATTCAGCCCAACTAGGGATGTGTATTTAGCAGTAGTATCGTACCCCTACAGTGCAGGAGGAGGCCATTTGGTCCATTAAGCCTGCACCAACAATAATCCCACCCTATCCTCATAACCCCACATAGTTACCCTGCTAATCCTCCTGACACCAAGGGGCAATGTAGCATAGCCAATCAACCTAACCCGCACATCTTTGGACTGTAGGAGGAAACTGGAGCACCCGGAGGAAACCCATGCAGACACGGGGAGAATGTGCAAACTCCACCCAGACAGTGACCCGAGGCCAGAATCAAACCCGGGTCCCTGGCGCTGTGAGGCAGCAATGCTAACCACTGTGCCACCGTGCCACCCCCTACATCTCATCAGAATGCATTCAGAGGTAGAACACTACTGATTGATCCTGGATGAGGATTTACGAGTCAATTAATTTCCAATCCACCAGCTTTGGATGCAGAATGGCTTCCGACATAGTTACCAATTCGGTTACACTCAAAAACGTGAGCAACTACCATTACCAGGAAGCCTGGCCTCAAGAAGTTACCTGCTCACATGTTCCCATCAGCCAGCTTGCTCACCCCATGATCCCCAGTGCCCTCTGACCTGACGTGCAGCGCACAATAATGGCAGGTGAGAGACTGGATGCAACAAGTGGGGCTTCACACTGAGGGGGCAGAATCCGGGGTTTGAAAGTGTTGGATTGTGAGGGAATGTTGATGCTTGTAAGGAATAAAGGCAATTGAGGGGGGGTTGGGAGCCATGATGTATCCCTCTTTCCTACCCAACAACGACACCACAATTACCTGCTCACTCCAGGCTTGACTCCATCCCTCGCTTCACCCCACGCCACCATATCTCAGCAGACACTTTAATTCACCTCCTCAATTCTGTCAAAGTCCAGAACCTCCCACTCCCAACACAGGATCTGAGAACGGTTCCTATACGTCTCCTGCCACAGATGCTGATGCCAACTCTTACAGGTACCACTTTTTAAACATTATTATCATTTCAGAGTCAACCACATTGCTGTGGATCTGTCACCCGTAGAAGCATATTTCCTTACAATCGACAATTAGACTTTTAATTCTAGATTTTCATTGAATTTAAATTTCACCATCTGTTGTGGTGGGATTCGAACCCGGGTCCCGAGATTACTAGTCCAGTGACAATACCACAACGCCACTGCCTCTCCATGGTGTAAGTAGGTTTTGTGTGGTACAATCTTGTGTTGATATGAATGTACAAAGCGTTGAATACAAACGGGCTTTGCTGAAGGATTAACTGGGAATTATTAATCTGTTCAATGAACTGAAGCAGTTAACTGACACATCTGTTAAATCTTTCCAACTATTTTTCCAAGTGCTTACATAGGAAAAAAATTAGATTGCAGCCACAGCCGGTTAACAAACACAGATTTGACTTTAGTTGTGCTGCCCAGTCCACAGGCAATTTTCCATCACCTTACACATGTTCCCACAGCTCTGAATCTGTGAAGTAAAACTGTGAGAAAGTGAGCGAGAGCGCGAGAGCGCGCGCGAGACAGCGAGAGGGAGAGGGAGAGGGAGAGGGAGAGGGAGAGGGCGAGGGCGAGGGAGAGGGAGAGGGAGAGGGAGAGGGAGAGGGAGAGGGAGAGGGACAGGGCGAGGGCGAGGGCGAGGGCGAGGGCGAGGGCGAGGGAGAGGGAGAGGGCGAGGGAGAGGGAGAGGGAGAGGGAGAGGGCGAGGGAGAGGGCGAGGGAGAGGGAGAGGGAGAGGGAGAGGGAGAGGGAGAGGGCGAGGGAGAGGGCGAGGGAGAGGGCGAGGGAGAGGGAGAGGGAGAGGGAGAGGGAGAGGGAGAGGGCGAGGGCGAGGGCGAGGGAGAGGGCGAGGGAGAGGGGGAGGGCGAGGGGGAGGGCGAGGGGGAGGGCGAGGGGGAGGGCGAGGGGGAGGGCGAGGGGGAGGGCGAGGGAGAGGGCGAGGGAGAGGGCGAGGGAGAGGGCGAGGGAGAGGGCGAGGGAGAGGGCGAGGGAGAGGGCGAGGGAGAGGGCGAGGGAGAGGGCGAGGGAGAGGGCGAGGGAGAGGGCGAGGGAGAGGGCGAGGGAGAGGGCGAGGGAGAGGGCGAGGGAGAGGGCGAGGGCGAGGGAGAGGGCGAGGGAGAGGGCGAGGGAGAGGGCGAGAGGGCGAGGGAGAGGGTGAGGGAGAGGGCGAGGGAGAGGGCGAGGGAGAGGGCGAGGGAGAGGGCGAGGGAGAGGGCGAGGGAGAGGGCGAGGGAGAGGGCGAGGGAGAGGGCGAGGGAGAGGGCGAGGGAGAGGGCGAGGGAGAGGGCGAGGGAGAGGGCGAGGGAGAGGGCGAGGGAGAGGGCGAGGGAGAGGGAGAGGGCGAGGGCGAGGGAGAGGGCGAGGGAGAGGGCGAGGGAGAGGGCGAGGGAGAGGGCGAGGGAGAGGGCGAGGGAGAGGGCGAGGGAGAGGGCGAGGGAGAGGGCGAGGGAGAGGGCGAGGGAGAGGGCGAGGGAGAGGGCGAGGGAGAGGGCGAGGGAGAGGGCGAGGGCGAGGGAGAGGGCGAGGGAGAGGGCGAGGGAGAGGGCGAGAGGGCGAGGGAGAGGGCGAGGGAGAGGGCGAGGGAGAGGGCGAGGGAGAGGGCGAGGGAGAGGGCGAGGGAGAGGGCGAGGGAGAGGGCGAGGGAGAGGGCGAGGGAGAGGGCGAGGGAGAGGGCGAGGGAGAGGGCGAGGGAGAGGGCGAGGGAGAGGGCGAGGGAGAGGGCGAGGGAGAGGGCGAGGGAGAGGGCGAGGGAGAGGGAGAGGGCGAGGGCGAGGGAGAGGGCGAGGGAGAGGGCGAGGGCGAGGGCGAGGGCGAGGGCGAGGGCGAGGGAGAGGGCGAGGGAGAGGGCGAGGGAGAGGGCGAGGGAGAGGGCGAGGGAGAGGGAGAGGGCGAGGGAGAGGGAGAGGGCGAGGGAGAGGGAGAGGGCGAGGGCGAGGGAGAGGGCGAGGGCGAGGGAGAGGGAGAGGGCGAGGGAGAGGGCGAGGGAGAGGGAGAGGGCGAGGGCGAGGGAGAGGGCGAGGGAGAGGGCGAGGGAGAGGGCGAGGGAGAGGGCGAGGGAGAGGGCGAGGGAGAGGGCGAGGGAGAGGGCGAGGGAGAGGGCGAGGGAGAGGGCGAGGGAGAGGGCGAGGGAGAGGGCGAGGGAGAGGGCGAGGGAGAGGGCGAGGGAGAGGGCGAGGGAGAGGGCGAGGGAGAGGGCGAGGGAGAGGGAGAGGGCGAGGGAGAGGGCGAGGGAGAGGGCGAGGGAGAGGGCGAGGGAGAGGGCGAGGGCGAGGGAGAGGGCGAGGGAGAGGGCGAGGGAGAGGGCGAGGGAGAGGGCGAGGGAGAGGGCGAGGGAGAGGGCGAGGGAGAGGGCGAGGGAGAGGGCGAGGGAGAGGGCGAGGGAGAGGGCGAGGGAGAGGGCGAGGGAGAGGGCGAGGGAGAGGGCGAGGGAGAGGGCGAGGGAGAGGGCGAGGGAGAGGGCGAGGGAGAGGGCGAGGGAGAGGGCGAGGGAGAGGGCGAGGGAGAGGGCGAGGGAGAGGGCGAGGGAGAGGGCGAGGGAGAGGGCGAGGGAGAGGGCGAGGGAGAGGGCGAGGGAGAGGGCGAGGGCGAGGGAGAGGGAGAGGGCGAGGGAGAGGGCGAGGGAGAGGGCGAGGGAGAGGGCGAGGGAGAGGGCGAGGGAGAGGGCGAGGGAGAGGGCGAGGGCGAGCGAGAGTGCGAGGGAGAGGGCGAGGGAGAGGGAGAGGGCGAGGGCGAGGGAGAGGGCGAGGGAGAGGGAGAGGGCGAGGGAGAGGGCGAGGGAGAGGGCGAGGGAGAGGGCGAGGGAGAGGGCGAGGGAGAGGGCGAGGGAGAGGGCGAGGGAGAGGGCGAGGGAGAGGGCGAGGGCGAGGGAGAGGGCGAGGGAGAGGGCGAGGGAGAGGGCGAGGGAGAGGGCGAGGGAGAGGGAGAGGGCGAGGGAGAGGGAGAGGGCGAGGGAGAGGGCGAGGGAGAGGGCGAGGGAGAGGGCGAGGGAGAGGGCGAGGGAGAGGGCGAGGGAGAGGGCGAGGGAGAGGGCGAGGGAGAGGGCGAGGGAGAGGGCGAGGGAGAGGGCGAGGGAGAGGGCGAGGGAGAGGGAGAGGGAGAGGGCGAGGGCGAGGGAGAGGGCGAGGGAGAGGGCGAGGGAGAGGGCGAGGGAGAGGGCGAGGGAGAGGGCGAGGGAGAGGGCGAGGGAGAGGGCGAGGGAGAGGGCGAGGGAGAGGGCGAGGGAGAGGGCGAGGGAGAGGGCGAGGGCGAGGGAGAGGGAGAGGGCGAGGGAGAGGGCGAGGGAGAGGGCGAGGGAGAGGGCGAGGGAGAGGGCGAGGGAGAGGGCGAGGGAGAGGGCGAGGGCGAGCGAGAGTGCGAGCGAGCGAGAGTGCGAGCGAGCGAGAGTGCGAGCGAGCGAGAGTGCGAGCGAGCGAGAGTGCGAGCGAGCGAGAGTGCGAGCGAGCGAGAGTGCGAGCGAGCGAGAGTGCGAGCGAGCGAGAGTGCGAGAGAGAGAGAGTGCGAGAGAGAGAGAGTGCGAGAGAGAGAGAGCGCGAGAGAGAGAGAGCGCGAGAGAGAGAGCGCGAGAGAGAGAGAGCGCGAGAGAGAGAGAGCGCGAGAGAGAGAGAGCGCGAGAGAGAGAGCGCGAGAGAGAGAGCGCGAGAGAGAGAGAGCACGAGAGAGAGAGAGCGCGAGAGAGAGAGAGCGCGAGAGAGAGAGAGCGCGAGAGAGAGAGAGCGCGAGAGAGAGAGAGCGCGAGAGAGAGAGAGCGCGAGAGAGAGAGCGCGAGAGAGAGAGAGCGCGAGAGAGAGAGAGCGCGAGAGAGAGAGAGCGCGAGAGAGAGAGAGCGCGAGAGAGAGAGAGCGCGAGAGAGAGAGAGCGCGAGAGAGAGAGAGCGCGAGAGAGAGAGAGCGCGAGAGAGAGAGAGAGCGAGAGAGAGAGAGCGCGAGAGCGCGAGAGAGAGAGAGCGCGAGAGAGAGCGCGAGAGAGAGAGAGCGCGAGAGAGAGAGAGAGCGCGAGAGAGAGAGCGCGAGAGAGAGAGAGAGCGCGAGAGAGAGAGAGCGCGAGAGAGAGAGAGCGCGAGAGAGAGAGAGCGCGAGAGAGAGAGCGCGAGAGAGAGAGAGCGAGAGAGAGAGAGCGAGAGAGAGAGTGCGAGAGTGCGAGAGTGCGAGAGAGAGGGTGAGCGAGAGGGTGAGCGAGAGGGTGAGCGAGAGGGTGAGCGAGAGGGTGAGCGAGAGGGTGAGCGAGAGGGTGAGCGAGAGGGTGAGCGAGAGGGTGAGCGAGAGGGTGAGCGAGAGGGTGAGCGAGAGGGTGAGCGAGAGGGTGAGCGAGAGGGTGAGCGAGAGGGTGAGCGAGAGGGTGAGCGAGGGGTGAGCGAGAGGGTGAGCGAGGGGGTGAGCGAGGGGGTGAGCGAGGGAGTGAGCGAGGGGGTGAGCGAGAGAGTGAGCGAGAGAGTGAGCGAGAGAGTGAGCGAGAGAGTGAGCGAGAGAGTGAGCGAGAGAGTGAGCGAGAGAGTGAGCGAGAGAGTGAGCGAGAGAGAGTGAGCGAGAGAGAGTGAGCGAGAGAGAGTGAGCGAGAGAGAGTGAGCGAGAGAAAGTGAACGAGAGAAAGTGAACGAGAGAAAGTGAACGAGAGAAAGTGAGACAGTGCGTGATAGAGCTAGCAAGAGCGAGAGAGGGAGACAGAGAGAGAGAGCAAGAGGGAGAGAGAGAGGAACAGTGTGAGAGAATGGGTGGAATTCTCCCATCTCATCCGCCCCACCACCACTGCCAGAACAGAGAATTTGGTGCTCAGCCAAACCGGAGACTGAAAAATCACAACCACGCGCAGGGTCAGAGGTTTCCAGCAAGTGTGTGTGTGAGAGAGAGAGTGCGTGAGAGGGAGAGTGCGTGAGAGAGAGAGAGAGAGAGTGCGTGAGAGGGAGAGTGCGTGAGAGAGAGAGAGAGAGAGTGCGTGAGAGAGAGAGTGCGTGAGAGAGAGAGAGAGAGAGTGCGTGAGAGAGAGAGAGAGTGCGTGAGAGAGAGAGAGGGAGAGTGCGTGAGAGAGAGAGAGAGAGAGTGCGTGAGAGAGAGAGAGAGAGAGTGCGTGAGAGAGAGAGAGGGAGAGTGCGTGAGAGAGAGAGAGAGTGCGTGAGAGAGAGGGAGTTTGCGTGAGAGAGAGAGTGCGTGAGAGGGAGAGTGCGTGAGAGAGAGAGAGGGAGAGTGCGTGAGAGAGAGAGAGGGAGAGTGCGTGAGAGGGAGAGTGCGTGAGAGAGAGAGAGGGAGAGTGCGTGAGAGAGAGAGAGGGAGAGTGCGTGAGAGAGAGAGAGGGAGAGTGCGTGAGAGAGAGGGAGAGTGCGTGAGAGGGAGAGTGCGTGAGAGGGAGAGTGTGTGAGAGAGAGGGGGAGAGTGCGTGAGAGAGAGAGGGAGAGTGCGTGAGAGAGAGAGGGAGAGTGCGTGAGAGAGAGAGAGGGAGAGTGCGTGAGAGAGAGAGAGGGAGAGTGCGTGAGAGAGAGAGAGGGAGAGTGCGTGAGAGAGAGAGAGGGAGAGTGCGTGAGAGAGAGAGAGGGAGAGTGCGTGAGAGAGAGAGAGGGAGAGTGCGTGAGAGAGAGAGAGGGAGAGTGCGTGAGAGAGAGAGGGAGAGTGCGTGAGAGAGAGAGGGAGAGTGCGTGAGAGAGAGAGGGAGAGTGTGCGTGAGAGAGAGGGAGTTTGCGTGAGAGGGAGAGTGCGTGAGAGAGAGAGAGAGGGAGAGTGCGTGAGAGAGAGAGGGAGAGTGCGTGAGAGAGAGAGGGAGAGTGCGTGAGAGAGAGAGAGGGAGAGAGCGCGTGAGAGAGAGAGGGAGAGTGCGTGAGAGAGAGAGAGGGAGAGTGCGTGAGAGAGAGAGAGGGAGAGTGCGTGAGAGAGAGAGAGGGAGAGTGCGTGAGAGAGAGAGAGGGAGAGTCCGTGAGAGGGAGAGTGCATGAGAGAGAGAGGGAGAGTGCGTGAGAGAGAGAGAGGGAGAGTGCGTGAGAGGGAGAGTGCGTGAGAGAGAGAGAGTGAGAGTGCATCAGAGAGAGAGAGGGGGAGAGTGCGTGAGAGGGAGAGTGTGAGAGAGAGGGAGATTAAGTGAGAGAGAGAGGGAGAGTGCGTCAGAGAGAGTGAGAGTGCATCTGAGAGAGAGAGAGGGAGAGTGCGTGACAGAGAGAGAGAGAGGGAGAGTGTGTGAGAGAGAGAAAGAGGGAGAGTGTGTGAGAGAGAGAGAGAGGGAGAGTGCGTGAGAGGGAGAGTGCGTGAGAGAGAGGGAGAGGGAGAGTGCGTCAGAGAGAGAGGGAGAGTGCGTGAGAGAGAGAGGGAGAGTGCGTGAGAGAGAGAGGGAATGTGAGAGAGAGAGGGAGAGTGCGTCAGAGAGAGAGAGAGTGAGAGTGCGTCAGAGAGAGTGAGTGAGAGTGCGTCAGAGAGAGAGTGAGTGAGAGTGCGTCAGAGAGAGAGAGTGAGAGTGCGTCAGAGAGAGAGAGAGGGAGAGTGCGTGAGAGAGAGAGGGAGAGTGTGTGAAAGAGAGAGAGGGAGAGTGCGTGAGAGAGACAGGGAGAGTGCGAGAGAGAGAGACAGGGAGAGTGCGAGAGAGAGAGAGAGGGAGAGTGCGTGAGAGAGAGAGAGTGAGAGTGCGTCAGAGAGAGAGAGGGAGAGTGCGTCAGAGAGAGAGAGAGGGAGAGTGCGTCAGAGAGAGGGAGAGGGAGAGTGCGTCAGAGAGAGGGAGAGTGCATCAGAGAGAGAGGGAGAGTGCATCAGAGAGAGAGAGAGGGAGAGTGCGTCAGAGAGAGAGAGAGGGAGAGTGCGTCAGAGAGAGAGAGAGGGAGAGTGCGTGAGAGAGAGGGAGAGTGCGTGAGAGGGAGAGTGCGTGAGAGGGAGAGTGTGTGAGAGAGAGGGGGAGAGTGCGTGAGAGAGAGAGGGAGAGTGCGTGAGAGAGAGAGGGAGAGAGTGAGCGAGAGAGTGAGCGAGAGAGTGAGCGAGAGAGTGAGCGAGAGAGTGAGCGAGAGAGAGTGAGCGAGAGAGAGTGAGCGAGAGAGAGTGAGCGAGAGAGAGTGAGCGAGAGAAAGTGAACGAGAGAAAGTGAACGAGAGAAAGTGAACGAGAGAAAGTGAGACAGTGCGTGATAGAGCTAGCAAGAGCGAGAGAGGGAGACAGAGAGAGAGAGCAAGAGGGAGAGAGAGAGGAACAGTGTGAGAGAATGGGTGGAATTCTCCCATCTCATCCGCCCCACCACCACTGCCAGAACAGAGAATTTGGTGCTCAGCCAAACCGGAGACTGAAAAATCACAACCACGCGCAGGGTCAGAGGTTTCCAGCAAGTGTGTGTGTGAGAGAGAGAGTGCGTGAGAGGGAGAGTGCGTGAGAGAGAGAGAGAGAGAGTGCGTGAGAGGGAGAGTGCGTGAGAGAGAGAGAGAGAGAGTGCGTGAGAGAGAGAGTGCGTGAGAGAGAGAGAGAGAGAGTGCGTGAGAGAGAGAGAGAGTGCGTGAGAGAGAGAGAGGGAGAGTGCGTGAGAGAGAGAGAGAGAGAGTGCGTGAGAGAGAGAGAGAGAGAGTGCGTGAGAGAGAGAGAGGGAGAGTGCGTGAGAGAGAGAGAGAGTGCGTGAGAGAGAGGGAGTTTGCGTGAGAGAGAGAGTGCGTGAGAGGGAGAGTGCGTGAGAGAGAGAGAGGGAGAGTGCGTGAGAGAGAGAGAGGGAGAGTGCGTGAGAGGGAGAGTGCGTGAGAGAGAGAGAGGGAGAGTGCGTGAGAGAGAGAGAGGGAGAGTGCGTGAGAGAGAGAGAGGGAGAGTGCGTGAGAGAGAGGGAGAGTGCGTGAGAGGGAGAGTGCGTGAGAGGGAGAGTGTGTGAGAGAGAGGGGGAGAGTGCGTGAGAGAGAGAGGGAGAGTGCGTGAGAGAGAGAGGGAGAGTGCGTGAGAGAGAGAGAGGGAGAGTGCGTGAGAGAGAGAGAGGGAGAGTGCGTGAGAGAGAGAGAGGGAGAGTGCGTGAGAGAGAGAGAGGGAGAGTGCGTGAGAGAGAGAGAGGGAGAGTGCGTGAGAGAGAGAGAGGGAGAGTGCGTGAGAGAGAGAGAGGGAGAGTGCGTGAGAGAGAGAGGGAGAGTGCGTGAGAGAGAGAGGGAGAGTGCGTGAGAGAGAGAGGGAGAGTGTGCGTGAGAGAGAGGGAGTTTGCGTGAGAGGGAGAGTGCGTGAGAGAGAGAGAGAGGGAGAGTGCGTGAGAGAGAGAGGGAGAGTGCGTGAGAGAGAGAGGGAGAGTGCGTGAGAGAGAGAGAGGGAGAGAGCGCGTGAGAGAGAGAGGGAGAGTGCGTGAGAGAGAGAGAGGGAGAGTGCGTGAGAGAGAGAGAGGGAGAGTGCGTGAGAGAGAGAGAGGGAGAGTGCGTGAGAGAGAGAGAGGGAGAGTCCGTGAGAGGGAGAGTGCATGAGAGAGAGAGGGAGAGTGCGTGAGAGAGAGAGAGGGAGAGTGCGTGAGAGGGAGAGTGCGTGAGAGAGAGAGAGTGAGAGTGCATCAGAGAGAGAGAGGGGGAGAGTGCGTGAGAGGGAGAGTGTGAGAGAGAGGGAGATTAAGTGAGAGAGAGAGGGAGAGTGCGTCAGAGAGAGTGAGAGTGCATCTGAGAGAGAGAGAGGGAGAGTGCGTGACAGAGAGAGAGAGAGGGAGAGTGTGTGAGAGAGAGAAAGAGGGAGAGTGTGTGAGAGAGAGAGAGAGGGAGAGTGCGTGAGAGGGAGAGTGCGTGAGAGAGAGGGAGAGGGAGAGTGCGTCAGAGAGAGAGGGAGAGTGCGTGAGAGAGAGAGGGAGAGTGCGTGAGAGAGAGAGGGAATGTGAGAGAGAGAGGGAGAGTGCGTCAGAGAGAGAGAGAGTGAGAGTGCGTCAGAGAGAGTGAGTGAGAGTGCGTCAGAGAGAGAGTGAGTGAGAGTGCGTCAGAGAGAGAGAGTGAGAGTGCGTCAGAGAGAGAGAGAGGGAGAGTGCGTGAGAGAGAGAGGGAGAGTGTGTGAAAGAGAGAGAGGGAGAGTGCGTGAGAGAGACAGGGAGAGTGCGAGAGAGAGAGACAGGGAGAGTGCGAGAGAGAGAGAGAGGGAGAGTGCGTGAGAGAGAGAGAGTGAGAGTGCGTCAGAGAGAGAGAGGGAGAGTGCGTCAGAGAGAGAGAGAGGGAGAGTGCGTCAGAGAGAGGGAGAGGGAGAGTGCGTCAGAGAGAGGGAGAGTGCATCAGAGAGAGAGGGAGAGTGCATCAGAGAGAGAGAGAGGGAGAGTGCGTCAGAGAGAGAGAGAGGGAGAGTGCGTCAGAGAGAGAGAGAGGGAGAGTGCGTCAGAGAGAGAGGGAGAGTGCGTCAGAGAGAGAGAGGGAGAGTGCGTGAGAGAGAGAGGGAGAGTGTGTGAGAGAGGGAGAGTGCGTGAGAGAGAGAGGGAGAGTGTGTGTGAGAGAGAGAGAGGGAGAGTGTGTGTGAGAGGGAGAGAGGGAGAGTGCGTGAAAGAGGAGTGAGAGAGAGGGAGTGAGAGAGAGGGAGTGGGAGAGAAGGAATGTGCAAGAGAGGGAGTGTATGAGAGAGAGAAAACACAGGGTAGACACTGCTGCACAGATAGACAGAGATGAGAGTTTTTGGGCAAATTCTATTCAAACTTTTCAAATTTCCCAACAGTGAACCATTAAGCCAGTCTAGACTGCATTCAGCATTGCTACACCAAACTAAACCAACATCCTCAGCAGGGTTACAGTTGTAGCTGGAACAGAGGATCTGTCAGTGCATGTCCCAGTGACACAATTCTAACTTATATATAGGCTTGCTACAATACAGGTACAGGAAAAACAGATTCAATAATGATACACAACTCAGCACATTAGTGTCAGGCTGCAAATAAATCTGTTTCTTCCCTTAGTGCTGCCCCTCTACCTTCTGAGAGGTGTTCTTAGGTGTTTAAAACTCTTATTTTAGCAAATATAGTTCAAATAATGTGAAGTGTTTGGGCCCATTTCTTTGGATGCTATTTTAACCCATTTATTTTCCAGAGATTAATTACTTCAATAAGTAGTTCACACAGAAATTAGACACACAAGTATGAACAAGCATGCTAAATATTGTTACAGGTCCCTAATTGAATCGTAACACCCGTGAAACAGAACACAATCTATATGAACTCTTAAACACTCTGCTCAGGCAAGAAAGAAATGAACTTTACAACTTCTGTGCTGCCTGAAGCCAGTTCTCATTTTGATGTTGAGTTCTCATTCTTCTGTAGCCGTTTGAATAACTGAATACCATAAAAAAGTGAACTAGTGCATAAAGGAAAATGTCTTTCTTTCAAGCAGAGTCATCAATAAGGAACAGGAAGTAAAATAAATATTGCCTCAAATACGCACAAGAGCAAATCTTGATCGCAATGCCCTGACAAGGCAAAACATGGCCTAGTGTTTATCAAATAATCTGAGTTGTCTTTTCTTCCTCAGTAACCAGCAGTGTGAATTGAGATATTTTACTCATAAGTTACAGCATGATAATATGCACCTAACAGGCAGTGGTCACTACCCCTCCCCCTAAATGGACTACTCAGTAATATTAACAATTATATTTGGATGGCATGATGGCACAGTGGTCTGCACTGCTGCCTCACAGCGCCAGGGACTTGGGTTCAATTCCGGCCTTGGTTGACTGTCTGTGCGGAGTCTGCACGTTTTCCCCGCGTCTGCATGGGTTTCTTCTGGGTACTCTGGTTTCCGCCCACACTCTAAAGATGTGCTGGGTGGGTGGATTGGCCACGCTAAATTGCCCCTTAGTGTCTCAAGATGTGTGGATTTGGGGGATCAGTGGGGTAAATAGGACCTGGGTGGGATGCTGTGTTGGAGAGTCGGTGAAGACACCGTGGCCCAATGGCCTCCTTCTGCACTGTGGGATTCTATGATCCTAATAAAAGCATTCCATTCAAGCAGCATGCTTGCAGCCCAAAGGCTGAATTTCAATGCAATTTACACCAAAATCATACAAGATAAAAGCCCAGAAACAAAAATAGACAAATAAATCCAGCAGGTAACTGGGAAGTGACAGAGGGAATATTAAAAGAAGGAATATTGAATTTAATTATGGTTGGAATTCTCCGTTCATGCCTGCGACTAGGGTTCTCCAGACCCCCATCACTGAATGGAGATTTGGCTAAGCGCCCAATTCTCACTGGCAGTGGTGGCAGACATAGGAGATTGGAGAATTCTGGCCTATATTAAAGTTATAACACGATACACCGCTTCTACATTACAGGCACAGGATCATCACTTCTGTGCTTCAATGAGGATCTGAACCATGCAAGTATCAGTTCTGTATCGAGACCTTTCTGTCCCACATCTCACAGGGTTGAATCCAGCTGATCCTCTGGGCCTGGTGGTGGTGGTAACCAGTTCCAAAATTGGGGACATCACGAAAGGGATTCTCCAAACTCAGCACCAACATAAACTCTTCTTCTTTGTAGAGTTTCGAGCTTTGTGACATGAAGCACGTTGTTGTGCAGCTGGGCCCGAGATCAATCTGGGCGTACACTTCTGCACTCTTTCCATGTGAATGGTTTGGACCTGGGTGAGATCAGGATCATAGAATCCCTACAGTGCAGAAAAAGGCCATTCAGCCATCAAGTCTACACCGACTCTCTGACAGAGTATTTTACCCAGACCCACCCCTGCCCTATTCTCATAACCCCATGCAGTTACCCCACTAATTCCCCAACCAACACAAAGGGGGTAACTTAACAGGGCCTATCCACATCTTTGCATTGTGGGAGAAAACCCGTGCAGACACGGGGAGAATGGGCAGATTCCACGCAGTTACCCAAGGCCGTAATTGAACCTGGGTCCCTGATGCTGTGTGGCAGCGATGCTAACCACTGTACCACTCCACCACCCACATGGGTACAACATATTTGAGCAAGGGACGGATGTGGCCAATGGAGATCAACAGCAGCTAAATAAACCAAAAAAGAAAATGCTGCAAAATCTCAGCAGGTCTGGCAGCATCTGTAAGGAGAGAAAAGAGCTGATGTTTCAAGTCCAGATGACCCCTGGTTCATGGACAAGGAGTCAGCAGATGCCAACTAAATGACAATTCATTGATGACGTCCTTGCAGAATGTTTGTGTGTGAAATTCAATATGTTCTACAGCTGAGAGTCTGATTCATGTCTGGTAATCTTAACTTCTTTATCTGGTTCTCATGGAAGAGGGAGGAAGGCATTTATTTATAACAATGACTGCAGCAAAGTCAATAACATTTCAATGCACAAGTCTCAAAACAAGGAAAGGCTCCGAGTTCAAGCCATGGTCGTTACTGAGTTTGTTAGCATTGACGGTTGGAGCATGGAATAGGGAGGAAAAGGAAAAAAAGAGTCAGGAAGATGTGTACATGGGCATCAGATTTAAAAAAAACTGGATTAAATTGGGTTTAGTGATGATACATACATAAAAACGAGTTGCCAATTGTGTCAGCTCCAGAGCCTAATATTGAGAGAAAGACAGAAAGGCAGAGAGAGGGGAGAAGGAGAGAGAGAATGAGTGCACAGGTACACTCACGTGGTTTAGTGGTACATAACCCAAGGCAAAATTCTAGGAGGCAAAAATGACTTGTTTACCATCTCATTCTACAAGGACATATATTCAAGTCTCATCTTCCTGTAACATCCAATATACGCTGAAAATGATCCCAAATGCTTGTTTTATCGACCCCGTTTTCTATCAGTTCTGAAGGGAATGGGGATCACGAGCTCCAAGTCACACATTGAGTGATTATATCAGTGACTATTGCAGGAACGCTGGGCTGAAGTTTCCACTTGTGTCGCGTTGGTGTATTTTTCAGCTCATTTTGCTCAAAATCAGCGGAATCAACACAAAAGATCAAGGAATTTCAAGTGCAAATTATGTCCGGCGCAAATCAAGTGTTTACAAACTTTTGGCGCACGTTTTAAAAACACTGGGACAGAAGCCGGCCCTGCCCATAAAATTGGCCGTGCACCCAGTATGAATTATTTACCATTGAGGGTTGCTGCGAATTGTGTCCATTATAGACCTTTGAAGAGGCTCTTAAAATTAAGCACGTTGTACGAAAAGGATAACAAACAGGTGTTAAAAGTGCTTAAATACTTTAAAGGAAATCATGAATAAACTGTTTGCTGTATCCAGATGTAACTAGTGTATGGTTCTGTAGAGGTTTTTTTAAAAAATCATGTGAATATGGGCAGCACAATGGTTAGCACTGCTGCCTCACAGTGCCAGGAGCCCGGGTTCAATTCCTGGCTTGGGTCACTGTCTGTGCAAAGTCTGCATGTTCTCTCCAAGTCTGCATGGATTTCCTCCGCTCCAGTTTCCACCCACAGTCCAAAGATGTGCGGATTAGGTTGATTGGCCATGCTAAATTGACCCTTAGTGTCAGGAGGATTAGCAAGGTAAATACGTGGGGTTACAGGGATAGGGCCTGAATGGGATTGTCGTTGGTGCAGGCTCGATGGGCCAAATGGACTCCACTTGCACTGTAGGGAATTCTATGATTCAATGCAAATGAGGAGCAGGAGTAGGCTATTTGACCCCTCTAGTCTGCTCCACCATTCAATAAGATCATGGCTGATCCAATTGTAACCTCAAACCCACAGTCTGCCTACCCCCTATCAAGGGGGAGGTGATGGCCTAGCGGTGTTATCGTTAGACTATTAATCTAGAAACTCAGTTAATGTTCTGGGGACCCGGGTTCAAATCCTACCACGGCAAATGGTGGAATTTGAATTCAATGAAAAATATCTGGAATTAAGAATCTACTGATGAAACCATTGTCGGAAAAACCCAGCTGGATTACTGATGTCTTTTCGGGAAGGAAATCTGCTGTCCTCACCTTGTCTGACTTACATGTGACTCCAGAGCCACAGCAATGCGATTGACTGTCAACAGCCCTCCAAGGGCAACTAGGGATGGGCAATAAATGCTGGCCAGCCAGCGACGCCCATGTCCCACAAATGAATTTAAAAAAACTTTCACCCCCCTTGCTTATCAAGAATCTATCTAGCTCTACCTTAAAAATATTCAAAGACTCACTTTTATCAGTGTTCCAAAAACTCTCAGACCCCGGTGAGAAAACATTTCTCTTCATCTCTGTCTTACATTGATGTCTCCTTATTTTTAAACTGTGGCCCTTGTTCTAGATTCTTCCAAAAGAGTAAACACCCTTTCCGCATCCACCCTATCAAGGGTCTGGCAGATGGAGTACAATGTTGGTAAATGTGAGGTCATCCTTTTTGGTAGGAATAACAGCAAAATGGACGATTATGTAAATTGTAAAAAATTGCAGCATGCTGCTGTGCAGAGGGACCTGGGTGTCCTTGTGCAGGAATCTCAAAGAGTTGGTTTGCAGCTGCAGCAGGTAATTAAGAAGGCAAATGGAACGTTGTCCTTTATTGCTAGAGGGATGGAGTTTAAAAACAGTGAGGTTATGTTGCAGCTGTATAAGGTGCTGGTGAGGCCACACCTGGAGTACTGTGTACAATTTTGGTCTCCTTACTTGAGAAAGGATATACTGGCACTGGAGGGGGTGCAGAGGAGATTCACTAGGTTGATTCCAGAGTTGAGAGGATTGGCTTATGAAGAGAGACTGAGTAGACTGGGGCTATACTCATTGGAATTCAGAAGAATGGGGAGATCTTATAGAAGCATATAAGATTATGAAGGGAATAGATAAGATAGAAGCGGGGTAGTTGTTTCCACTGGCGGGTGAAACTAGAACTAGGGGGCATAGCCTCAAAATAAGGGGAAGCAGATTTAGGACTGAGTTGAGGAGGAACTTCTTCACACAAAGGGTTGTGGACCTGTGGAATTCCCTGCCCAGTGAAGCAGTTGAGGCTACCTCATTGAATGTTTTTAAGGCAAGGATAGATAAATTTTTGAACAGTAAAGGAATTAAGGGTTATGGTGAGTAGGGGGGGGGTAAGTGGAGCTGAGTCCACAAAAAGATCAGCCGTGATCTTATTGAATGGCGGAGCAGGCTCGAGGGGCCAAATGGCCTACTCCTGCTCCTAGCTCTTATGTTCTTATGTCCCTCAAACCATTTTCAATTATTTAAAGTTGACAGATGGTGGACTAGACGCTGATTAAATTTGCCAAGCAACTCAATTTCAGTTGTGTTAATAAAACCATAACCAGGTAAACAACTTAAATATGTTAACATTGGATTCAATTTTTTTGGGAGCAAGTTATGTCCAAAAACATTGCTGCCCAATTACAGTGGGCAACGGAAGATTTTACATTCAGCGACATGCAACGGCACTTGGGCCAAAACCTGAGCAAGTAAACCACTTCTGGAAACTGGGGTAATTTTGCACCCAAAATACTGGCTGTGCCCAAAATGGAAACTGTTGTTTTTATTTCTGGTCAGGTTGAGTGATATCTAAAATAGAAAAACAACATGGTACAGTGGCACAGTGGTTAGCACTGCTGTTTCACAGTGCCAGGGACCTGGTTCAATTCCTGGCTTGAGTCATTGTCTGTGTGGAGTTTGCACGTTCTCCCTGTATCTGCATGGGTTTCCTCTGGATGTTCTGTTCCTCCCACACACCAAAGATGTGCGGGTTAGGTGCATTGGCCATACTAAAATTGCTCCTTAGTGTCAGGGGGACTAGCTGGGGTAAATGCATGCGGTTGTGGGGATAGGGCCTGCGATTGTGGTTGGCGCAGACTTGATGGACTGAATGGCCTACTTCTGCATTGTAGGATTCTATGATTCTAACCTCATTACCTACATTCGAACGAAAATAAAACGCAAGTCATATACAACTTCCCTGCTTCTATCTTATCTATTCCCTTCATAATCTTATATGCTTCTATAAGATCTCCCCTCATTCTTCTGAATTCTAATGAGTATACCCCAGTCTACTCAGTCTCTCCTCATAAGCCAACCCTCTCAACTCTGGAATCAGCCTAGTGAATCTCCTCTGCACCCTCCAGTGCCAGTATATCCTTTCTCAAGTAAGGAGACCAAAGCTATATACAGTACTCCAGGTGTGGCCTCACCAGCATCATATACATTACCATATAGCAAATGTGTAGTAGATAATTTCAATCTTCACAGCAATCAATTGTTTAGTTCACCATTTTGTGGGATTCCAGAATTGTACCAGGACTCAATGGGCGGCACGATAGCACAGTGGTTAGCACTGCTGCTTCACAGCTCCAGGGACCTGGGTTCGATTCCCGGCTTGGGTCACTGTCTGTGTGGAGTTTGTACATTCTCCTCGTGTCTGCGTGGGTTTCCTCCGGGTGCTCTGGTTTCCTCCCACAGTCCAAAGATGTGCGGGTTAGGTTGATTGGCCATGCTAAAAAATTGCCCCTTAGTGTCCTGGGATGCGTAGATTAGAGGGATTAGTGGGTAAATATGTAGGGATATGGGGGTAGGGCCGGATGGGATTGTGGTCGGTGCAGACTCGATGGGCCGAATGGCCTCTTCCTGTACTGTAGGGTTTCTATGATTTTGAAAGGCCTCCTTGCGTGCCATAATGATGATGACATGCCTCACTGATCCATACCTGCTGCAATGACTAACTTTCTGCTATTCTTTAATATGTTTGAAAGATTATGACAACTCACTCATACCTGCACTGTGAGAAGTGCAGACCTTTCGCTCTGGACACTAGTTCATCACAAGGTATCTTTTATTGTTTGGAAGTGCTAATGTAGTACAGGTAAATCCCATTTTTGTCATACCATTTTACTGGAAATGCCGGTTTTACAGAATGATTGGATTGTAAACTGACAGTTCCACACACCGTGGAGCTGGCTATTTCCCTCAAACACATGAAATCAATTGAACGCACCCCTCCGAGCGCAATAATCAACAGATTTATTTCCTATAGCCTTCAGTGTTATTAATAGCTTTGTGAATTTTACTATAAATCTAAGGGTGAATTACACAATACCGGTTTTAAGGAAAATCCTGTCTTACTGAATGAGATTGGCCCCCAACCCAATTCATTAAAATGCGATTCACCTGTAGATCACTACCGCAGTGGGTTCAGTCCAAAGATGTGCGGGTTAGGTTAATTGGCTATGCTAAAAAATTGCCCCTTAGTGTCCTGAGATGCGTAGGTTAGAGGGATTAGTGGGTAAATATGTAGGGATATGGGGGTAGGGCCTGGGTGGGATTGTGGTCGGTGCAGACTCGATGGGCCGAATAGCCTCTTTCTGTAGGGTTTCCATGAATACTGTAAGTGCACACAACTGTATGAAAGCCACCTTCCTTGCAATGTCGGCTGAACATTGCAATTGTCTCTTTTGGTCTTAGAAACAGACTTTAAAGAACAGATGGCAAGAATTATTTGAGGAGGACAGAACTTCCATTGGAGGGGGACATCACCAAGCTGCTGATCTGATTCAGGGTTAATGCAGCAAACATTGGGGAGGAAGTGGCATAGCAGTATTGTCGCTGGTCTGGTAATCCAGAGACACAGGGTAATGCTCTGGGGACACGGGTTCGAATCCCACCGCTGCAGACGGTGAAATTTGAATTCAATAAAAATCTAGAATTTAAAAGTCTACTGATAACCAGGAAACCAATGTCAATTGTTATTAAAAACCCATCTGATTCACGAATGTTCTTTCGGGAAGGAAACCTGCCATCTGTACCTGGCCTGACCTACATGTGACTCCAAATATGCAGCAATGTGGTTGACTCTTAATTATCCTCAGGCATAGGCAATAAATGTTGGCAATGCCCACATCCTGTGAACAAATACAAAAAACATTGCTAACGTACCGCAGCTCGAGATTGTGGAATCCCTGCAATGAAGTAGGAGGCCACTCGGCCTATCAAGTCTGCACTGACTCTCCGACAGAGCATCCCACCCGGTCCTATCCTCGTGACCCCAAGCATTTACCCCGCTAATCCCCCAACCCAACTTGATTTGATTTATTGTTGCACCTATTAGTATACGGTGAGAAGTGTTGTTTCTTGCGTGCTATAGGCAAAGCATATCGTTCATAGAGGAGGAGAGGGTGCAGAATGTAGTGTTACAGTCATAGCTAGGGTGTAGAGAAAGATCAACTTAATTTGAGATAGGTCCAATCAAAAGTCTAACCTACACATTTTGGGGCACTAAGGAGCAATTTAGCATGACCAACCCACCTAAGCTGCACATCTTTGGACTGACAGATCTCCTGCGCACTTCCAAACTTCCCATAATTGTATTACTTCCCTTCACCCACGAGTTCAGTCACTAGCTATTTTCACTACGGGGAGGAAACACAAAGCGAGTAGAACCACCAATTAAACCATCACTTGGATTAGGGAAAAAAATCATTACCTGCCAAAATATTGAGAGAAATCCTACAAAACTCCAGGAGTGCTGGAACCAGAAGCTTCTCAATGTTCGGACTCAATGATTCAACACCATGTTTACCCCCAGGCCTGACTGTCCCAATGCTCTCCTGACCAGCCTCCCATCTTACACACTGCATAAGAAGGCATATGGCATGCCTGACTTCATCAGTCGGGGCATAG
Organism: Mustelus asterias; assembly: GCF_964213995.1. NCBI lineage: Eukaryota > Metazoa > Chordata > Chondrichthyes > Carcharhiniformes > Triakidae > Mustelus > Mustelus asterias. Next base: position 20,280,772 of record NC_135824.1, on the reverse strand, counting down.
AGTACAAAAATTGGCAAGTGATGTTGCAGCTGTATAGAACATTGGGCCACATTTGGAATATTGCGTACAGTTCTGGTTGCCAAACTACCAGAAGGATGTGGAGGCTTTGAAGAGGGTATAGAAAAGGTTTACCAGGATGTTGCCTGGTTTGGAGGGTATTAACTATGAGGAGAGATTGGACAAACTTGGTTTGCTTTCACGTGAATGTTGGAGGCTGAGAGGTGACCTGATACAAGTCTACAAAATTATGAGAGGCATGGATGGAATGAATAATCAGAGCCTTTTTCCAGGGTAGAAATTACTAGGGGACATAAGTTTAAGGTAAAAGGGGGAAAGTTTAAAGGAGATGAGAGGGGCAATTTTTTTTTTTACACGGGGGGGGGGGGGTAAGTGCCTGGAATGCGGTGTCAGAGGAGGTGGTAGAAGCAGATATGATAGCAATGTTTAAGGGGCATCTTGACAGGTACGTGAAAAGGCAGGAAATAGAGGGACACGGACCATGTAGAGGCAAAAGGCCTGTCGTTCAGATAGGCATCATGTGTCGGCATTGGCTTGGTGGGCCAAAGGGCCTGTTCCTGTGCTGTACTGTTCTTTGTTCTTGCTTTAAAGGTGAGTTTATCCGCTCTGCTACCCATATACTAACTCACAATAAATCGCGTTCAGCCTCCTGCTTGCCCTGACTGACCCACATTGAATTCAAGTCCAACAATGCTTCAACTTCAAAATGGTCATGTTGATTTTCATATCCTGCATCCCCCCCCCGCCCTATCACAATGGTCTCCTCCATCCCTACCAGCCTCAGAGATTGCTGCACTCCTCCAATCCTGATGTCTTCTAAGCCAGAGTTTAAGATTCATTTGGTGGCAATGAGTCAAGGGAAAGAAATAGAGGCAAATTTCCAAGAAACATTTCCCAATGTTTTTGCTGACCTGAGATTGAACCACACGAAAACCAGTTCATTAAAATCTTTCAATTTCACAACTAAAAATCAGCCGCTTGATCTTGAAAATCTGTTTTTACCATTCTGACGGTAAATACAAAATCACAACCATAGGAACTCCAGTCAAATGAATCTGAAATCTAGTGCGAGGATATGTTAAAGGAATCCCCTTCTTGGATGGGGACTTGGTTAGGGCGGCACGGTGGCACAGTGGTTAGCAATGCTGCCTCACAGCTCCAGGGACCTGGGTTCGATTCCCGGCTTGGGTCACTGTCTGTGTGGAGTTTGCACATTCTCCTAGTGTCTGTGTGGGTCCCCTCCGGGTGCTCCGGTTTCCTCCCACTGTCCAAAGATGTGCGGGTTAGGTTGATTGGCCGAGCTAAAATTGTCCCTTAGTGTCCTCAGATGCATAGGTTAGAGGGATTAGCGGGTAAATGTGTAGGGATATGGGGGTAGGGCCTGGGTGGGGTTGTGGTCGGTGCAGACTCGATGGGCCGAATGGCCTCTTTCTGCACTGTAGGTGCTCCGGTTTCCTCCCACAGTCCAAATATGTGCGGGTTAGGTGCATTGGCCATGCTAAATTGCCCCTTAGTGTTCTGGGATGCATAGGACTTACTTTGCATTAAGTTGATCTTTCTCTACACCCTGGCTATGACCGTAACACTACATTCTGCACTCTCTCGTTTCCTTCTCGATGAACGGTATGTTTTGTCTGTATAGCATGCAAGAAACAATACTTTTCACTGTATGTTAATACATGTGACAATAGAGGTCATAGAGGTTTACAGCATAGAAACAGGCCCTTCGGCCCAACTTGTCCATGCCGCCCTTTTTAAAAACCCCTAAGCTAATCCCAATTGCCTGCATTTGGCCCATATCCCTCTAAACCCATTGTACCCATGTAACTATCTAAATGCTTTTTAAAAGACAAAATTGTACCTGCCTCTACTACTACCTCTGGCAACTTGTTCCAGACACTCACCACCCTCTGTGTGAAAAAATTGCCCCTCTGGACACTTTTGTCCTCTCTCACCTTAAACCTATGCCCTCTAGTTTTAGACTCCCCTACCTTTGGGAAAAGATATTGACTATCTAGCTGATCTGTGCCCCTCATTCCTCCTACTGAAATACATGACCTCACACTTCCCCACATTAAACTCCATTTGCCAGGTTTTCGTCACCCTATCTATATCCCATTGCAGAATCAAAATATCCTCTTAATAAGTCAAATTAAATCAAATCAGGTTAGAGGGATTAGAGGGTAAATATGTGGGATTATGGGGATAGGACCTGGGTGGGATTGTTGTCGGTGCAGACACGATGGGCTGAATGGCCTCCTTCTGCACCGTAGTTTCTATGGTTAGCTCAGGGGCTAGAGTCTGGTGCAAGACTGATTCCAACACCGTGGGTTCAATCCCCGTAACGGCAGTGGTATTTCACAGACGCCCTGCCCCCTTGCCTTGCCCTACATTGGTGGAGATGCACCCCTCAAGCTACGAGTTGCCAAATGTTGTCTCCCTCCAATGGAGAGAGATGCCTCTGGCCCTATAGATGATGAGCCTTCTTAGTTCAAAGTCCTACATTCCTCCACAAGATGTTACGTGCAAGCAACACAAACAAAATACATTGACTTAATTTAAATCATATTGAATGTTGTTTTCATTTGGGAATGAAAAAGGTTCACCAAACGACTTTCTTTATATGAGGAGGATGAAGGGGGGGCCATGTACCTTTAAGCAGAAACACCAATTTGCCGCATGAAGATCAAAAATGCTCTTAATCGCAGCTTGTCAAAAGGTCAGAACTGTTATTGCCCATAAAATCAATCAAGTGTGTTTAGAATGCAGAGCACTGCAGGAAGCACATAAAATGACCAAAAACATGTTGCATGTATGAATGCGTCCATTGTTAATTCTTCAAAAACAAAATCAAGGCTATGACATCTCACCCCAAGAAAGCATGATTTTTATTGTCCTGCCATGGTTAACTCAATATTCCGAGTAGTGACATGAAACCCCATTTCAAAGACAGTAAATAGGTTTCATTATAAAATTCATGGTGCAGCTCAGTTACTTAGACACTGGACTCGGTGCCGGGAGTCCTGGGGTTTTAGGATATGGGGCACGTGGAGCGGAGCTTAAAATGTCAGTGGTCGCTGGGAGAATGCACAGTGCACTCATGGTCAAACAGTGACTGGCTTCTTCCCACCATCTGATTGCAAGATGTACTTGCAGCTCAACCAGTAATCAGACCATAGACCATAAAATACGGTGGCACAGTGGTTAGCACTGCTGCCTCACAGCGCCAGGGACCCGAGTTCGATTCCTGGCTTGGGTCACTGTCTGTGAGGAGTCTGCACGTTCTCCCCGTGTCTGCGTGGGTTTCCTCCGGGTGCTCCGGTTTCCTCGCACAGTCTGAAAGACCTGCTGGTTAGGTGCGTTGGCCATGCTCAATTCTCCCTCAGTGTACCCTAATAGGTGCTGGAGTGTGGCCACTCGGGGATTTTCACAGTAACTTCATTGCAGTGTAAATGTAAGCCTACTTGTGACACTAATAAGTAAACTTTAAAATGTGGGAGTGGAAGTAGGCCATTTGGCCCATGAAGTCTGCTCCGCCATTCAGTGAGATCATGACTGATCTGATATGATAATCCTTAACTCCCCTTTCCCGCCTTAGCCCCATAACCCTGGATTCCCTGACTGATTAAAAATCTGTCTCAGCGTTGAACATACTTATGACCCAAGATCTACAGCCCTCTGCGGTAAAGAATTCCACAGATTCACTACCATAGAATCATAGAATCCCTACAGTGCAGAAGGAGGCCATTTGGCCCATCGAGTCTGCACCGACCACAATCCCACCCAGGCCCTACCCCCACATATTTTACCCACTAATCCCTCTAACCTACGCATCTCAGGACTCTAAGGGGCAATTTTTAACCTGGCCAATCAACCTAACCCGCACATCTTTGGACTGTGGGAGGAAACCGGAGCACCCGGAGGAAACCCACGCAGACACGAGGAGAATGTGCAAACTCCACACAGACAGTGACCCGAGCCGGGAATCGAACCCGGGACCCTGGAGCTGTGAAGCAGCAGTGCTAACCACTGTGCTACCGTGCCGCCCTCAGGGAATAAATTCCTCCTCATCTGTCTTAAATGGGTGATGTCAGATTATACCAGTTTCCTGGGCAGGATGACTTCCTACCGAATCACACCATGTTAAAAAGGCATAACAGCAATTCTCTTCGGTACAACAGCTGCACGTGACAATGTAGATAATCACCAAGTGGCCCAAAGGATAGGCAATGGGATTATTGGAGTGAAATCCCCTTCCACTGGCCAGAGACAGTGAAGATAGTGCAATCGTTCTGGTTCTGCACAAGCAACGCACAGCTCAAGATCCACATGGCAAGTTGTGTTTTCAATAAATATGGCAAAGGGTGGCACAGTGGTTAGCAATGCTGCCTCACAGCTCCAGGGACCCGGGTTCGATTCTTGGCTTGGGTCACTGTCTGTGTGGAGTTTGCACGTTCTGCCCGTGTCTGCGTGGGTTTCCTCCCGGTGCTCCGGTTTCCTCCCACAGTCCAAAGACATGCTGGTTAGGTGCATTGGCCATGCTAAGTTCCCCTTAGTGTCCCGGGATGTGTAGGTTAGAGGGATTAGCGGGATAAATGTGTGGGGTTGTGGCCTGGGGTGGGATTGTTGTCGGTGCAGACGCGATGGGCCAAATAGCCTCCTTCTGCACTGCAGGGTTTCTATGATTCTATGATGGTTGTTTTGGGCTGGCACTGGGGATAATAAATGGGCATTAAAGCTGCTAATTTGTCCTAATAGCTCAAGTGGGTCACATATCTTTCACTCTGGTCTACAATGACTTTCATCATAGAATCCCTACAGTGCAGATTGTGGCCATTTGGCCCATTGAGCCTGCACCAACAACACTCCCACCCAGGCCCTAGCCCTGTAACCCCACGTATTCACCCTGCTAATGCTCCTGACACGAAGGGATAATTTAGCACGGCCAGTCCACCTAACCCGTTCATCTTTGGAGTGTGTGAGGAAACTGGAGCACCCGCAGGAAACCCACGCAGACACGGGGAGAACGTGCAAACTCCACACAGACAGTGACCCAAGCCGGGAATCGATCCCGGGTCCCTGGCGCTGAGAGGCAGCGGTGCTGACCACTGTGCCACCGTGTTGCCCTTAAAGTCCATATAAATGTGGGTGACCCTTAATGCACTCCGAGTGATTTAGCAAGTCAGCTATAGAGAGAGCACCCCCACTAATTGCAACACCATCACATCACAACAAAAGCTGTTCAAGAAAATAGCCACACCACCTTCTCAGGTCAGCCTGGGAGAAACAATAAATATTGCCACATCCAGAGAACAAAATTATAGCAATTATTTGACTCAATGGGACAAAAGCCTTTGATAGTTTTGCAAAAGTTTGGCATAAAAGTAAATGACATCAATTAAATTTCACTCAACTTGCATTTTAACCTGGGTATGTCTGAATTACATTCCTCCGTCATGTGGTGCAGATTGCCAACAATCACTTGAGAATCTTTGTTTTTATATGATTTATAATTGTCAAATGTATTGGTTTACAGTGAAAAGTATTGTTTCTTCCACGCTACACAGACAAAACATACCATTCATAGAGTATATAGGAAAGGAGAGGGCGCAGAATGTAGTATTACAGTCATAGCTAGTGTGTGGAGAAAGATCAACTTAATATAAGGTAGGTCCATCCAAAGGTCTGATGGCAACAGAGAAGAAGCTGTGTTCTCGAGTTCAATCTGGAGAAACTCTGCGATATACATTGTCACCTCATGCTGTATCGACTATTCTATGCTGGATTTTTTTTTGTGCCAAAATTTGGTAGAGATCAAAATTCCCACCCATGAGCTAGTAATTTTCTTGTTCATTGGCGAATAAAGTAACCCACGTTTCTGCTTAACGCAATTAACTCTCTTCCACTGGGGTGGCACAGTGGTTAGCACGGCTGCCTCAGTGCCAGGGACTCGGGTTCGATTCCCAACTTGGGTCACTGTCTGTGCGGAGTCCGCATGTTCTCCCCGTGTCTGCATGGGTTTCCTCCGGGTGTTCTGGCTTTCTCCCACAGTCCGAAAGATGTGCTGGTTAGGTGCATTGGCCATGCTAAATTCTCCCTCAGTGTACCCGAACAGGGGCGACTGGGGGATTTTCACAGTAACTTCATTGCAGTGTTAATGTAAAATTACTTGTGACGCTAATAAATAAAATACATAAATTACTACTGTTCCAATGTGCTGTAGAACACGACTGACTGTTGAAAGACTTGCCAAAATTGCAGCAGGAAAGGTTCTCAATTCAACTCATCGTGTCAGTATCAAAATTGGCTCCTTAATTTCAGATATTCTTGCAATCCTATTGACCTGCCCCTTTCTCCATTTTTCAGTAAAATTCACTTCGCTTTTATTTATTCCAAAGCATTTATAATTCTCAACACTGAACTGCTCTGATCTCCTCACTCTAACCTACCCGGTGCCCCACTGAATCCTTTCTCAGTTTGCCGTGTTCCCTTAAACTGCTATCAGTAAAAACACAGTCAGAGCCATTTTGTGCGCCCAAATTATTAAATGGCAAACAAGAGACCCAGGCACAGCTCCCTGAGGGGTAACCTCTGCCAATTAGAAACAGCCATTTTCCGTACCCTCTGCTGTCCGTCTCCCACGTTTCGACACCGTTCTCACATTACAATGCCTTAATTTTCAAAACAAGCCTCTTCAGCACACTGCGTCAAACTCCTTCTAAAAATGCATAAACGCAAGATCTATCAAATTCTCCATTTCTGAATTGCCTCGGAAAAATTAATCAATGATGACCCAACCATTGCAAATCCACACTGACTTTTGCTGATTGGTATATGCTTTTCCAAGTATTTACCAGTTCCATCTCAGGTTGGGGAGAATTACCTGCAACTGGGGCAAGTCGATAATTTTCTGATCCAATACTTAGGCACAACTCCAGTTTCAAACTATTTTGCAAAATTTAAGTTAGTGACTTCTCCGAGTACTTAATTCTAATCACCTTCAGTATCTGGGCCTAGTTTTTTCCCCTATGTTACGACTCCCATTAATTGAACTTATACATGTTTTATCTTGCTTAATTATCACCTCGTATAAAAGTCCTCATATAACAACTTATCATGGCTATTCCACGCCCTTCAGTAATGCTTTCACCCTACGTTCATATTTTAACATATGACATAGAACATTACAGCACAGTACAGGCCCTTCGGCCCTCGATGTTGCGCCGACCAGTGAAACCAATCTAAAGCCCATCTAACTTACACTATTCCAATATCATCCATATATTTGTCCAATGACCATTTAAATGCCCTTAATGTTGGAGAGTCCACTACTGCTGCAGGCAGGGCATTCCACGCCCTTACTCACTCTGAGTGAAGAACCTACCTCTGACATCTGTCCTATATCTACCACCCCTCAATTTAAAGCTATGTCTCCTCGTGCTAGCTATCACCATCTGAGGAAAAAGGCTCTCACTATCCACCCTATCTAATCCTCTGATCATCTTGTATGCCTCTTGTATGTTTTGTAACAGAAGGCTGAAGTAAGCACCAAGTGGTCGCAGCTGAAGACTTGTCCCTCAGCTGTCATCAAAATATCCCATAGCAAAGCATTCAAGGATTTGGATTTGACGATCTAATGGAACCATCCATGCCACTTTTGTTTTTTCACTGTACATCTGAGCTTTCTAGCCTGGCTTTTGATTCCTCTTTGGCAAGAGGTGAAAGAATTAGTTTTTCAATGCAGACATTACTGCAATGGAGGTTTTAATTTGTGAGGATCACTGTCTGTGCGGAGTCTGCACGTTCTCCCCATATCTGTGTGGGTTTCCTCTGGGTGTTCCGGTTTCCTCCCACAGCCCGAAAGACGTGCTGGTTAGGTGCATTGGCCGTGCTAAATTCTCCCTCAGTATACCCGAACAGGCACCAGAGTGTGGCGACTAGGGGATTTTCACAGTTACTTCATTGCAGTGTTAATGTAAGCCTACTTCTGACATTAATAAATAATAAAAAAAGTAATTCCCATTGAACGATGGGAGTGAGTGTCCCAAGTGTCAAGACATTCCAAAATCCGTAGTTGTCAAAATTGAGTGTCCCCTGTATGCCCTTAGTACCAAAGCCTGTTCTTCCTATGATTGCACACACACACACACAAAATCTTACCTCTTCCTTCCCGACTTCTATCGCAAGCTACACTCTGTTGGCACCCCCAGCTCTGAATTCACACTGTTTACATTATAGATCAAAATTCAGAGCAGACTCAGCAATAGAAAGATGACTGTTTAAAATGCACAACTGAACGTCTGCCATTGCTTCCATATTTTAGCTTCCTGCATGGCAGGCCTCCCTGGTGTCAAGGAAACTCCAATCGTGCCAGAAACACAAAAGCATCATTTATTGGCATATGTTAGGTATGCTGACAGATGGCAGCCTAAAATGAAATGGCAGCGTGCATTGGAATGTTGGCTGGTACAGTGCCGGGAAACCAGCGGCTGAAACCTGTGCCCCCTTTTCCTTCATTCTTGGAAGAATGAGATGTGGGCACCAATTGTTGGCCATCCCTAGTTGCCCTTGAGTAGGTGGGTGGGGATGAACCACCTTCTTGAACTGCTGCTCTCTTTCTTTCCAATTTAATATAACCAAGTTTCAAGCTAGGTTCCGAGAGCAGTTGGGAGTTGACCACATTGCTGTGGCTCTGGAGTCACATGTAGGCCAGATCGGGTCAGGACAGCAGATTCCCTTCCATGAAGGACATTAGTGAACCAGATGGCTTTTTAACAACAAGTCAATAATAGTTTCATGGTTATCGAGACAAACTTTTCAATTCTATTTTTATTCATTAATGTAATTTAGGGCAGCACGGTGGCACAGTGGTTAGCACTGCTGCCTCATCGCTCCAGGGACCTGGGTTCGATCCCCGGCTTGGGTCACTGTCTGTGTGGAGTTTGCACATTCTCCCCATGTCTGCGTGGGTTTCCTTCGGGTGCTCCGGTTTCCTCCCACAGTCCAAAGATGTGCGGGCCAGGTTGGCTGGTCAGGCTAAATTATCCCTTAGTGTTAGGGGGATTAGCAGGGTAAATACATGGAGCTACAGGGATAGGGCCTGGGCGGGATTGGTGTCGATACAGGCTCACAGAATCACAGATTACTGCAGTGCAGAAGAGGCCCTTCGAGTCTGCACCGATGCATGAAATGCCCTGACCTGCCCACCTAACCTCACTGGCCAGTACTTGGCCCATAGCCTTGAATGTTATGGCATGTCAAGGACTCATGCAGGCACTTTTTAAAAGGATGTGAGGCATCCGGCCTCCACCAGCCTCCCAGGCAGCGCATTCCAGACTGTCACCACCCTCTGAGCAAAAACGTTTTTCCTCAAATCCCCCCTAAACCTCCCACCCCTCACTTTTAACTTGTGTCTCCTCATAACTGACCCTTCAACAAAGTGGAACAGCTGTTCCTTATCCACTCTGTCCATGCCCCTCAATCTTGAACACCTCAATCAGGTCGCCCCTCAGTCTTCTCTGCTTGAACGAAAACAACTCAAGCCTATCCAACCTCTCTTCATAACTTAAATGTTCCATCCCAGGCAGCATCCTAGTGAATCTCCTCTGCACCCCCTCCAATGCGTTCACACCCTTCCTAGAATGTGGCGAACTGCACACAGTTCTCCAGCTCTGGCCTCACCAAAGTTCAATACAACTCCAACATGTCTTCCCTGCTTTTGTAATCTATACCCTGACTGATGAAGGCGACTGTGCCATGTGCCTTTTTCACCACCCTACTTCCCTGCCTTTCCGCCTTCAGAGATCCATGGACAAACACGCCAAGATATTTGTTCTTCAGAACTTCCCAGTGCTAGACTTTTCATAGCATACTTCCTTGTCAAAGTACTCCTTCCAAAGTGCATCACCTCACACTTTTCAGGGTTAAATTCCATCTGCCATTTATTCACCCATTTGACCATCTCGTCTATATCTTCCTGTAACCCAAGACACTCAACCTCACTGTTAACCACCCAGCCAATCTTTGTGTCATTGGCAAACTTACTGATCCTAGCTCAATGGGCCGAATGGCCTCCTTCTGCACTATAGGGGTTCTATGAATTCAGATATTGAATTTCAATTCCACCAGCTACTGTGATGGGATTTGAACACCCAGAGCATTAGCCTGGGTCTCTAAATTTTAAAAAGTTTATTTTATTTCATTTTATTAGCGTCACAAGTAGGCTTACATTTAACACTGCAATGAAGTTACTGTGGAAATCCCCTAGTCACCACACTCCGGCGCCTGTTTGGGTACACCGAGGGGGAATTTAGCACGGTCAATGCACCTATCCAGCAAGTCTTTTGGACTGTGGGAGGAAACCAGAGTTTCCGGAGAAAACCCATGCGGACACGGGGAGAACATGCAGACTCCGCACAGACAGTGACCCAAGCCGGGAATCGAACCCAGGTCCCTGACGTTGTGAGATAACGATGCTAACCACTGTGCCACAATGCAGATTACTAGTCTAGTGACATTACCTCCCCCTTACGTATTAAGACTCTTCCCACAGTAATGTATAATGTAAGTGGCTTTAGAAGTGATTCAGTTCTATTCTCGGTCCATTTGCCACTATTCAAGCTCATTTCTTCATTCAGAATAGTGCGCCCACGTAGGAAGACATTGTAATGCATCTTAAGGATATGTAGTGGTGCAAATCAGGGCATGACAAACACTACACTTAAATGTGCCCCGAGGCATAGCATACTGCGGTCACATCCGTGTTGACAGGCGCTTCTCAAACAGAGCACTGCACTTATTCTAAGCATGATGTGGAGATGCCGGCGTTGGACTGGGGTAAACACAGTAAGACGTCTCACAACACAAGGTTAAAGTCCTCCCACTCACCTGACGAAGGAGCAGCAAGCGCTCCGAAAGCTAGTGGCTTTTCCTACCAAATAAACCTGTTGGGACTTTAACCTGGTGTTGTGAGACTTCTTACTTATTCTAAGCAGCATTAAGGAATAGACGTGAGCTTGAAGTAATTGAAATATTGCTGGTGCATAGAGCATCAGTGACTGGACAATAAAATTGTAATTCACAACGGTCCAATAAAGGTCACCATAACAACTCTATTTGCTATGTTTGAACTCTTAGATGCTGTTACTCCTAAACCAAAACAAACATCCATTTCATATCTGACATTATAAAAACAGGCACAGCAGTTAATTCTTAATGATGCTGACTGGTAACTAGATTCCCCGAGGCAATCGTTTAATTTGCAATCGATTCTAATTGTTGCAGTTGCCAACCCTGCTTTATGCTGTGTGCACGGAGGTTGTCTGTGTGCTGAAGATGCCACTTGCAACCGTGGTGAAATTAGGCGTTTCAAGTTCTTTTGCCCCTTAACCACTCTGTGTATCCTGCAGAGAACTCTCTCTCTCTCCCTCTCTGACTCGAAATGGAGGCATACGAACGAGATGAGCTTTGTACATTGTGGTAACCCACACAGGCTGCCAGTTAAAGGTTCAAACCACAGAGAGAAAGAAGATGGAACAACTTTAGTATCAGGCTAACTAATGAAATCTGCCCACGAGTCGTGAAATATCAGTTTCTGAAATGGTGAATAATTACAACCAGTTGTTAACTTACATAGAAAATGATGAACAACATTTAAAAAAAGAACGTGATAAGAATACTTCAACGCCACCCTAAACCATATCAACCACAAAACCTCTGTGTAAATGACATTCTCCGACTGTGTTTTATTTGTCCTCGCCAGAAATAGTGTTGAAAGTTCGCAGACCCTTACGCTATCCTGGATCATTCAAAAACATGGGAAGTCTAGAACTATCTGGCATACTGCTGCCTCACAGCGCCAGGGACCTGGGTTCAATTCCGGCCCTGGGTCACTGTCCGTGCGGAGTCTGTACCTTCTCCCAGTGTCTGCGTGGGTTTCCTCCGGGTGCTCCGGTTTCCTCCCACAGTCTGAAAGACGTGTTGGTGAGCTGCATCGACCCAAACAGGCGCCGGAGTGTGGCGACTGGGGGAATCTCACAACAACTTCATTGCAGTGTCAATGTAAGCCTTACTTGTGACACTAAAAACTAAACTTCAAAAAACTGTGTGGAGTCTGCACATTTTCCCAGTGCGTGCGTGGGTTTCCTCCGGGTGCTCTGGTTTCCTCCCACAGTCCAATAGACGTGCTGGTTGGGTGCATTGGCCATGCTAAATTCTCCCTCAGTGGACCCGAACAGGCGCCGGAGTGTGGCAACTCAGGGATTTTCACAGTAACTTCACTGCAGTGTTAATGTGACACTAATAAATAATTGGTAAACTTAAAAATTTAAACTATCTACTCCAGCCCCAGAACTGTGTGTGTGGTGGTATGCAAATAATCCAGGAGAAGGAAAGGAGAGGCAAAAGAAATACGGGAGAAGCATCAATGAGGAGGTTACATAGCACAGTAATGGGGTTTAATTGGATTACAAAGTGGCAAGTTAGCCGAGCATTGTGGCCCAGATCTTCCGAGCACTGGCGACGATGAGTGAATTCCCGCTGCACGCGAAGATTCCTCCAACTCGCTGCTGCTGTGAATTTCTTCCCGAGTCTTCTAACCCTGGATTTCACTGAGAAGTCCAGCGCAGTGTCCCTCGGAGAACACCGTTAGAGTGGAGCGCCAGGAAAAGACAGGACACAGCAATCTTAAAAATCCAGTCTTTAAATGTTAGTAGCTGGGAGGGAGGGTAAGGGAAGATAAGGGTGGGAGCAGGGGCGGGGGGGGGGGGGGGGGGGGGAGGGTATGTGAAGGCAAAAGGGGGTATTTATTTATTAGTGTCACAAATAGGCTTACATTAACGCTGCGATGAAGTTACTGTGAAAATCTCCTAGTTGCCACCCTCCGGCGCTTGTTCGGATACACTGAAGGAAAATTTAGCACGGCCAATGCACCTAACCAGCACGTCTTTTGGACTGTGGAAGGAAACTGGAGCACCCGGAGGAAACCCAAGCAGACACGGGGAGAACGTGCAAACTCCACGCAGACAGTGACCCAAGCCGGGAATCGAACCCGGGTCCTTGGCACTGTGAGGCAGTAGTGCCAACCACTGTGCCACCGGGAAGGCCTACGGGGAAGCGGGGGGGGGGGGGGGGCGGCGGTAAGGGAAGCCGAAGTCCAAGGTGGGGGGGGGGGGGGGGGTAGGGGAAGGCCAGGGGGCAACACAGGAGTGCCAAGGAGGGGGGGGGGGGGGGGGGTAAGGGAAGCCGAAGTCCAAAGTGGGGGGGGTAGGGGAAGGCCAGGGGGCAACACAGGAGTGCCAAGGAGGGGAGGGGGGGGGGTGGGGGGGGGGGGGGTATGGGAAAGCCAAGGGGGGGTTGAGGGTACGGAAAGGCCGAAGGGGGTAAGGGAAGGTAAGGCAAGGAGGGGTAAAGGTGAGGGAGCTGGTGGTGAGTGGTAAGTAGGTGAGTTGCTAGGTGGGTAGTTGGTTCGGGGGTAGTCAGGAGGGTGAGGGGGTGATTAGTGGGGGGCACAGTTTGTGGAGTGACGTGTTAGGAAATGTTAGACATACTAAAATCTAATAACTATCTGCTGACTGACTATCCGACTAACACTCACGGAAAGTCACTGGCAGCAGAGGAATTTCCCAGTGGAAGTTTAATGTGACAATTCTCACATAGATCAATGGGTCACGAACCCCACAAGGTGATAACATGCATCTTCAGTCATACATCCAGTCTCTGAATATTCAAAGATCAGAAGATTCAATTTAAAGTTTCAAACATGTAATTAAGACAGGATAACTGGAATCAAATGTATTTGGAAACATGAAGTCACCTCTGGGCAGAGGCCTCCATCTAATCCTTCCCAATGATGTGTTTTCCAGTATTTAGCCTAAAGGAAGCAGAAACAATAGCTGAGATGTGTCATGTGGCACATACATCGGCTTTAAGCAAAGATGTGTCAGTGATACACCACAAAATAAAGCACACACACTTCCTGACTGCCACCTGATTACAGTAAGAGTTTTAACAACACCAGGTTAAAGTCCAACAGGTTTATCTGGTCGCAAATAACTAGGACTTTAACCTGGTGTTGTTAAAACTCTTATTGTGTTTACCCCAGTCCAACGCCGTCATCTCCACATCATGCCATCTGATTAGGCAGACTCTCAGATTCTCTTCTATTTTATACCAGTCAAAATGCTTCTCATGTGTCATTTACAAATGAGGTTTTAATAGACTCGGAGTAGTGAAGATATCATTAATCCTATAATGTGCACATTGTCACAGAGAGTGCACTGAAAATCAGTAACAGCAATGGCTGACAATAATTGATCAAAAAGTGAAGTCAATTCCCTTTCTTTCATTCCCACAGGCACCCACGCAATAATTAATGCATAATCCACACCAATAGCAAGGTGCTGGGGCTCAAATTCATTCACTGTAACCAAGCTTTGTTCTCATCATCTTGGGCCCTCAAGTATGCCATTGATTTGAAACCATTCTCAGGTATCCACTCATAGAATCATACAGTGCAGAAGGAGGCCGTTCGGCCCATCAAGTTGACACCAGGCACAATCCCACCCAGGCCCGACCCCCATAGCCCCATGCATTTACCCTTGCTAGTCCCCCTGACACTAAGGGTCAATTTAGCATGGCCAATCCACCTAACCCACACATCTTTGGACTGTGGGATGAAAGCAGAGTACCCGGAGGAAACCCACGCAGACACGGGGAGAATGTGCAAACTCCGCACAGATAGTGACCCAAACCGGGGATCGAACCGTGGTCTCTGGCGCTGTGAGGCAGCAGGGCTAACCACTGTACCGCTGTGCCATTCCTGTCTTTATCATACAGCTCGAGCACACAAAGTGGAAACTTAGTGGCACACAATCTAATCTTAAGATGCGGAGGTTGCACTATTTGCCAACAGGCTAAGTTCAATATGTCAATCCAATCTTGGCCTATTATGACATGCTCAAAGAGGGTCAGTTATTGCGCTGTCGCACATACGAACATGCAATAAAATGTTTCAACACCTTACAACAATTTCTAACTTAAAACAAGTATTCGTTAAACTACTAACGATCAGAAACCCGACATCAAAACAAGAGGACTATAGCTGGAATTTTATACCCCCCGCAGAGTGTTTTTCGGAGATGGGAGCGGCACACCAGTGGTCGCCGGTGGGATCTTTGGCGTTTTGCGTGGATCACTCGAACCGCCATGAGGGTGGCCTTCAGGGGGACTGGAAGATCATGGGCGGAACTGCTGCTTCACAGCTCGAGGGACCCGGGTTCGATTCCCAGCTTGGGTCACTGCCTGTGTGGAGTTTGCACGTTCTCCCCGTGTCTGCGTGGGTTTCCTCCGGGTGGTCCAGTTTCCTCCCACAGTCCGAAAGACGTGCTGGTTAGGTGTGTTGATCCGAAGTGTGGCGACTAGGGGAATTTCACAGTAACTTAATTGCAGTGTTAATGTAAGCCTTGCTAATAATAAACTTTACTTTACTTTAGAAAAGATCTCGCGGCAGGAAGAGTCGGAAAATCCCGCCCGATGTTGTCGATCTGGGGAATTAGGAGGATACAGGATTGTGTAATTTACAACCAACCAAGTTGTTGCTGTTGGCAACACACCAATAGCCACCCATTCATTAGCATACAAGATGAAAGCATGTAAAATCACTGGCTCCAATGCACCTCTCCCTGATGAGCTCAATGCATTCTACGCCCATTTTGAGCAAGAGCTCACCGAGAGCACACCCTCCACCCTGGAAGCCTCGGATGAACCTGTATCTGAGGTCACCATTGCAGATGTCAGAGCAGCTTTCTCGAAGGTCAACCCACGGAAAGTGACTGGCCCGGATGGGGTACCCGGACGAGCACTCAGAGTTTGCGCGGATCAGCTGACGGGGTTTTTTGCAAATATCTTCAACCTCTCTTTACAACAATCTGAGGTCCCTATCTGCTTCAAGAAGACAACCATCATCCCAATATCAAAGAAAAGCCAAGCAGCGTGCCTTAATGATTATCGTCCGGTGGCTCTGACATCCATCATTATGAAGTGCTTCAAAAGGCTAGTCATGGCACGAATCAATTCCAGCCTCCCGGACTACCTGGATCCACTACAGTTTGCCCACCTCCGCAACAGGTCCACAGCAGACGCCATCTCCCTGGCCCTGCACTCAACCCTGGAATACCTAGATAACAGAGACACCTATGTCAGACTCCTATTTATTGACTACAGCTCAGCCTTCAACACCATTATTCCGACGAAACTCACCTCCAAACTCTGTGGCCTGAGCCATGGCTCCTCTCTCTGCGACGGATCCTGAACTTCCTAACCCAAAGACTACAATGAGTAAGGATAGGCAACAACACCTCCTCCACGATCATCATCAACACCGGTGCCCCACAAGGGTGTGTTCTCAGCCCTCTACTATACTCCTTATACACCTCTGACTATGTGAACAAATTCCCCTCCAACTCGATTTTCATGTTTGCTGACGACACCACCATCATGGGTCGGATCTCAAACAATGACAAGACAGAGTACAGGAATGAGATCGAGAATCTGGTGAACTGGTGCGATGACAATAATCTCTCCATCAATGGCAACAAAACGAAGGAGATTGTCATCGACTTCAGGAAGCGTAAAGGAGAACATGCCCCTGTCTACATCAAGGGGGATGATGTAGAAAGGGTCGAAAGCTTCATAGTTTTTAGGTGTCCCAATCACGAACAACCTGTCCTGGTCCCCCCATGCCAACACCATAGTTAAGAAAGCCCACCAACGCCTCTACTTTCTCAGAAGACTAAGGAAATTTGGCATGTCAGCTACGACTCTCACCAACTTTTACAGATACACCATAGAAAGCATTCTTTCTGGTTATATCACAGCTTAGTATGGCTCCTGCTCTGCCCAAGACCGCAAGGAACTACAAAAGGTCATGAACGTAGCCATCACGCAAACCAGCCTCCCATCTATTGACTGTCTACACCTCCTGCTGTCTCAGCAAAGCAGCCAGCATAATTAAGGACCCCAGGGACATACTCTCTTTGACCTTCTTCCATCGGGAAAAAGATACAAGTCTGAGGTCACGTACCCACCGACTCAAGAACAGGTTCTTCCCTGCTTCCAGCAGACTTTTGAATGGACCCACCTAGCATTAAGTTGATCTTTCTCTACACCCTAGCTATGACTGTAACACTACATTCTGCACTCTCTCCTTTCCTTCTGTATGAACGGAATGCTTTGTCTGTATAGCGCGCAAGAAACAATATTTTTCACTGTGACAATACATCTGACAATAATAAATCTAATCAAATCAAATCAAAACGACCTTGGCAGAAATAGAAGCCCCTCATGATCTTTGCAGTAGACTACATTTATAGAGTGTTGTCTGATCTCTAATGAGTCCCAGTGGAAAGTATATGAAATCCTTTAGAAAAGTATAAACTCATGCACGAGGGTGTGTAGGACAATAGTCAAAAGCATGAATCTGATCATAGTTAGCAACAACAGCCCAGCTGCCCATAGATTGTTGCAGAGCTGTTGATATTTCCCCCAGAAAAACGTTTATAAGACTTCAGACAACCAATTCCAACATCTCTGAAGCCAGCATGGCCTAAACACGCTACATGTCGCACAAACTCTTTTGTCATTCTTGGATCCCAAGCGTGTGCGAACTATTTTGTGCTAACAATCATATTTTTCTACCTACAGAGGACTGCGCTTATTTGGAAAATCCCCTCCCTTTGTAAAAATTCAAAAGTATATATTTCACAAAAAAACTCCCATTTTCCTGCACATCAGTTTCCTGCCATCCCAATCCCTGGTCAGTATTGTGCTGGGTGAATTCAGTCAGATCAGCAGTAAGGATTTTACATTTGGCAATTTTTAAAAAAGTATCTCCATTCCTGGAAGATGTGCATCACATTGATGCGTATTCTAGGTGCCATCGTGAATGTGCTTATGGACCACTTTCCTGAACCACTGTAATCTCTGTGACAAAATTATGCCTACAAGCTCCTAAGTAAGGCGTTTCATGACTGTGACTCAGAGGGCGGCACGGTGGCACAGTAGTTAGCACTGCTGCCTCACAGCGTCATGGACCCGGGTTCGATTCCAGCCTTGAATGACTGTCTGTGCTGAGTCTGCACATTCTCCCCGTGTCTGCGTGGGTTTCCTCCGGGTGCTCCGGTTTCCTCCCACAGTCCAAAGATGTGCAGGTTAGGTGGATTGACAATGCTAAATTGCCCCTTAGTGTCCCAGGATGTCTAAATTAGGTGGATTAGTGGGGGAAATATTTGGGATTACAGGGATAGGGCCTCAGGGCAAAAGGCGCTATCAGAGAGTCGGTGCAGATTCGATGGCCGAATGGTTTTCTTCTGCACTGTAGAGGTTCTATGATTCTACATGTTATATGTCTGTCAGAATAGAGTGCATCTTGAAGAGGAACTGAAGACACTTGCTTGTTCATCCCATGTGCTGCCCCTGCCTTGCACATTTGGGAGATTGTTGCCAAAGAAAATTATCAGACAAAGAGTATTAAAAAAGCCGGGATGATGTTGCCCTGAGTCACTTTGCTGAGTTCTTCAAGGAGCAGTCACATGAGGAACGGGAACATGCTGAGAAACCAAACATGCTTTCCAAACCAAGGCCCCTCTGTTCCATCAGCTCAAATCAGTTTAGTTAGACACTAAATAATGCCTTATTAAGTTGGCCCCTACCCCAAAAACCAACCAGTGCATTCCCAATACTCAGCATCTGGGATCAGCCATGAAGATTAGGAATCACTGGAAGCTATCAGAGATTTATATTAATACAACCATACTTCCTGTCAGTGGAATGGGACAAACATGAGGAAGGAAATGAAATTAAAAGTTTATTAGTCACAAGTAAAGCTAACATTAACACTGCAATGAAGTTACTGTGAAATTCCCCTAATCACCACACTTTGGCGCCTGTTCGGCACCTAACCCGCACATCTTTGGAGTGTGGGAGGAAACCGGCCTGGGTATCGAGTTTAAAAATTGGCAAGTCATGTTGCAGCTTTATAGAACCCTAGTTAGGCCGCACTTGGAATATAGTGTTCAACTCTGGCCGCCACACTACCAGAAGGATGTGGAGGCTTTGGAGAGAGTACAGAAAAGATTTACCAGGATGTTGCCTGGTATGGAGGGCATTAGCTATGAGGAGAGGTTGGAGAAACTTGGTTTGTTCTCACTGGAGCGACGGAGGTTGAGGGGAGACCTGATAGAAGTCTACAAGATTATGAGAGGCATGGACAGAGTGGATAGTCAGAAGCTTTTTCCCAGGGTGGAAGAGTCAATTACTAGGGGGCCTGGGTATAAGGTGCGAGGGATAAGGTTTAAAGGAGATGTACGAGGCAGATCTTTTACACAGAGAGTAGTGGGTGCCTGAAACTCGTTGCCGGGGGGAGGTAGTGGAAGCGGATATGGTAGTGACTTTTAAGGGGCGTCTTGACAAGTACATGAATAGGATAGGAATAGAGGGATATGGTCCCCGGAAGGGTAGGGGGTTTTAGTTAAGTCGGGCAACATGGTCGGTGCAGGCTTGGAGGGCTGAAGGGCCTGTCCCTGTGCTGTAATTTTCTTTGTTCTTTGTTCACCCGGAGGAAACCCACGCAGACACGGGGAGAACATGCAAACTCCACACAGACAGTGACCCAAGCCGGGGATCGAACCCGGGCAAAGCTGCTAGCATAATCAAGGACCCCACGCACCCCGGACATTCTCTCTTCCACCTTCTTCCGTCGGGAAAAGATACAAAAATCTGAGGTCACATACCAACTGACTCAAGAACAGCTTCTTCCCGGCTGCCGTCAGACTTTTGAATGGACTTACCTTGCATTAAGTTGATCTTCCTCGATACCCTAGCAATGACCGTAACACTACATTCTGCACTCTCTCATTTCCTTCTCTATGAACGGTATGCTTTGTCTGCATAGCGTGCAAGAAATAATACTTTTCACTGTCTGTTAATACATGTGACAATACCAAATCAAATCCCTGGCTCTGTGAGGCAGCAGTGCTAATCACTGTGCCACCGTGCTGACCATAAATCCATGATATGGAGGAAATGACTCAATCCGGGGAATGTCAACAACCTCAAATTCAGGCAAAAGCTGAAGAAACAATTTGGAGAACAGGGCAGGACGTGGGACGGGAGGAGAAAGATTAAAAATTCTTCGTGGATTGAGGGCAAGCATTGCCTGAATTCCATTTCTCATATGCAGTGATTATCGAGGCAGTACAGATAATAAGCTCTGTAGCTAAGCATTTTAATCATTAAATTCAATATAGACCCTGTCACGGATGAGTGTCTCACGCAGTCCAGAAATATGCTGTTATAAGCACTGTTACGCTGCCTTACTGAGATGTCCTATTTGGGTTTGGGAAAGGTTTTTTATGAAGTCAATTAGATTGCAGTGCCCTCTGTAAATGAGAAAGTTTCAAACTTAAAATCCTTCCTCAGAAATTGAATGTCAAAATTTGGGTTTAGAAGAAAAAGTCCAATAGCGAGGATGCTCCATAATTGTGAAAGTCATCTTTGATTTCTGAGAATTAGCTCCTGTTTGGAATTAAATTTCATACGGTGTCAGACTACTTCTGCCCAGTTGTAACAAACTCCTATTTATAGTGCTTGTATGGAATCGTACGAGGTTAGTCATTTCGCTGGAAATCGAGATGACCTGCACCTAATTGACATTTATATAATTCTCAAGGAAAGAACAAAGAACAGTGCAGCACAGGAACAGGCTCTTCGGCCCTCCAAGCCTGCACCGATCATGATGCCTGCCTAAACTAAAACTGTAGGCACTTACAGAGTCCATAACCTTCCATTCCCATCCTATTCAGGTATTCGTCTAGTTGCCCGAAGACATGAATAGGATGGGAATGGAAGGATACGGACTCTGGAACAATTGGCATTTCTCAAAGCCTATAAACAGAATATGGGGCGAGATTCTCCGGCCTCCCAGACACGTGTTTCCCGCCGACGGGAAGTGGCGTGCTGTTTGCCAGCGGTGGGATTCTCCGGTCCCGCTGCTGTCAGTGGGGAATTCCCATTGACATCACCCCATGCTGGCGGGAAACCTGCGGGCAGGGGTGCGTTCTTGGCGGGATTGGAGAATCCCCGTTGGCGTGAACGGCCGGGGAATTCCAACCATGGTTTTTCTGAAGAAACTACTTGCAATGTATTCCCGTCTGACAGAGAACCATTGAATCGTACAGTGCAGAAGGAGGCCATTCGGCCCATTGAGTCCACACCAACCACAATCCCACCCAGGGCCCCATCCCCATAACCCCTTGCATTTACGCTCGCTAGTCCCCTTGACACTAAGGGGCAATTTAGCATGGTCAATCCACCTAACCAGCACGTCTTTCGGACTGTGGGAGGAAACCGGAGCACCTGGAGGAAACCCACGCAGACACGGGGAGAACGTGCAAACTCCGCACAGACAATGACACAAGCTGGGAATCGGACCCGGGTCCCTGGCGCTGCGAAGCAGCAGTGCTAACCACTGTGCCACCCTGAACTGAACGTTCAACTAATGTGATTTAACAGGAAAGAATTTAAGCAGCTTAAGAAATGCTTTCGCTATGAGCAAGGGGTGAGCGAGTCAATAATTTATAACCACTAAACTATTATTATGCCCTATTAACTTCCCGCTGACCCTTCGTAGAAGTTGCTGTGGCACCAAATGACCCCCTCCCTCCCACAGCTTGGAAGCCGTCACACAACACTGTACAACAAAACAGCACAGAAAGTTCCACGACTTTTATATTAAAAGAAGCGAAGAGACTCTATTCTCCCCTATCCACCTCTCAATGGAGTGCATGGGATAAACGCACACTGTGCCCACAAGTGGCAGGGAATGACTCAACCAGAAGGTTAAAACACAAACAAGTCGAAAGCCCTGATTACATTAGGCCTGCTTATTTCTAATCGAGATCCAAGAAAATTGCTGTGACTGCACAGAGGACTGACCTCAGGCACTTAAATAATTCTGTTGACAAGCAATCAGATTTGCTGGTAATGTAGTTAATGATAAGGTCCATGGAGTGTAATGTTTCATTACGATTTGCCTGACTGAATGAACACTCCTCAGTGGCACTGCTATAGCAATTCCGAACCCCATAGTGCCTCTGATGTGGAGAGTATCGTTATGGTGCTGCATACTTAGGCAGAAGGAAGGGAAAGACTGTGGGCAGAACTTTTCGGATGCTCATGCCAGGATCTTCTGGTCTCGCCGATGCTGCACTCCTGCCGTGGGTCTCCCAGTGGCATGGGGTGGAGTCAATAGCAAATCTCATTGGCAGCGGAAGGACAAGATGATCCCACTCCCAGCCAATGGCGCATTGCCTCCCGCTGTGGGAGATATGCCATGGGGAAGCCAGAGAATCTCACCTCACAGAGTGCTTACAGCACAGGAGCTCATTCGGCCAGTCGTCTGCGCAGAGCAACTCGCATCATCCCACTCCCCTATTTTTCCATGTAGCCCTGTAATTATAGAATCATAGATTCCCTACAGTACAGAAGGAGGCCATTCAGCCCATCAAGCCTGCACTGACAACAATCCCACCCAGGCCCTATCTCCGTAATCCCACATATTTACCCTGCTAGTCCCCCTGACACTAAGGGGCAATTTAGCATGGTCAATTCATTTGCACATCTTTGGGCTATGGAAGGAAACCAGAGCACCCGGAGGAAACCCAAGCAGACACGGGGCGAACATGAGAACTCCAGTCATTCACAGCTGGAATTGAACCCGGGTCCCTGGCGCTGTGAGACAGCAGTGCTAACTATGTGCCACCCTTTAATCTTCAGAGAATTATCCAATTCTCTTCTGAAGGTCTCAGTTGAATCTTCCTCTGCCACACTCTCAGGCAATGCATTCCAAATCCTAAACTCACCGTGTTAAAAAAAAAACATTTCCTCATGGTGTTGCTTCTTTCGCCAATCATCTTAAATCGGCAACTGCCAATTCTCGATCCTTCTGTCCACAGGAAGATGCACTTTCTCTCTCTCTACTCTGTCCAGATCCCTCATGATTTTGAATATGTCTATAAAATCTCCTCCCAATTTTCTCTTTTCCAAGGAAGCAGCTCCAATCCATGTAACTGAAGTTCCTCGGCATTGGAACCATTCTTGGGAATCTTTTCTGGATTCTCTCTAATGCCTTTGAATTCTTACTAAGGAATAGACATTGAGCAGGGGTCATTTTGTGTGTAGAAGTGCACCTGCATTTGGGATAGAACAGAGTAAAGGGGTGGCAGAAGATGTAACCTAAATTATACAGTGTGGTCAAGTTGCAGAATTAGTGCAGTACGCGACCGTGCCAGGGACTGGCGAATGAGGATGGAGAGTTTGAAACCAATATTAATGGGGAAGCGATGGCCTTGTGGTTTAATCAATAGACTATGAATCTAGCAACTGAGTTAATGTTCTGGTGATCCGGGTTCGAATCCCATCATGGTAGATGGTGGAATTTGAATTCAATAAAAAAATCTCGAATTGAGAATCTACTGATGACCATGAAAACCATTGTCGAAAAACCCCATCTGGTTCACTAATGTCCTTTAGGGAAGGAGATCTGCCATCCTTATTTGGTCTGGCCTACATGTGACTCCAGAGCCACAGCAATGCGGTTGACTCTCAACTGCCCTCAGGGATGGGCAGCCAGTGACGCCTCTGTCCCACAAAGGAATTTAAAAAAATCATTGGAAACAGGAGTCAGATAAGGCAGATGTAGTTTGCAAAAGAAAGCATGGCATGTGATATGATGAAGATGACCTCTGAATGAATGGAGTTTGAATCTTAAGAAGGCCAACAATGACAGCTGAGCAATGGAATGAAGGAGGAGAGAGGTGGATACCCAGCGAAACCTCAGTGTCCTCGTGCACGCAGGTACAGCAGGCAATAAAGTTGACCTAACAAGAGTCGAGTGCAGGAATAGAGAAGTTTTACTGCAATTGTATAGACCTAGAGGACTGTGTGCAGTTTTGGTGTCTTTATCCGGGGAAGGATGTCCTTGCTATAGAGGGAATGCAGTGAAGGTTTACGAGGCTGATTCCTGGGATGGCAGGTCTGACGTACGAGGATTGTATTTATTGGAGTATAGAAGTGCGAGAGGAGAGTTAGGGAATGCAGACTGGGGGTGGCTGTTTGAGGGTAAATCCACATCCAATACGTGGGAGTCTTTTAAAAGTCAGTTGTTAACAATTCAGGACAAATATGTCCGTATAAAAATAAAAGGATAAAGATGGCAAGATTTGGGAACCCTGGATGACAAGAGAGATCGTGAGCTTTGTGAAAAAGAAGGCGGAGGCATATATAAATTTCAGGAAATTGAAAATGGATAAGGCTCGAGGAATACAAAGATATCCCGGAAAGTGCTTAAACAGGGACTTAGGAGGACAAAGGGGGGTCACGAAATGTTCTTGGCAGGCAGAAATAAGGGGAATCCCAAGGTTTTTTATGCGTAATAAGGAGGAAGAGGTTAGCTAAGGAAAGGGTGGGTCCATGCAAGGACAGTGGTGAGAATTTGTGTGTGGAGCCAGATAAGGTGGGTGAGGTCCTTAACGAGTACTTTGCATCAGTATTCACAAAGGAGAAGGATCTGGTGGATGGTGAGTGTGGAAAGGGGGATGTTGACATTCTCGGACATGTTGAGATAAAAAGGGAGGAGGTATTGGAGTTTTGAAAAGTATTAAGGTGGACAAGTCCCCAGGGCCAGATAGAGTCTATCCCAGAATACTGAGGGGGGAAGAAATTGCTGAGGCCTTGGCCAAAATCTTTGTACCCTCTTTAGCCACGGGCAAGGTACCAGAAGACTGGAGAGTAGTTAACATTGTTCCTCTGTTTAAGAAGGGCAGAAGAGACAATCCGGGAAATTACAGGCCTATGAACCTTACATCAGTGATGGGGAAATTATTGGAGAAGATTCTTCGGGACAGGATGAACTCACATCTGGAAGAGAGGCGGCTTATTAGCGGTAAGCAGCATGGTTTTGTGAAGGGGAGGTCGCGTCCCACAAACTTGATTGAGCTCTTTGAGGAAGTGACAAGAAAAATTGACCAGGGCAGGGCAGTGGATGTTGTATACATGGACTTTAATAAAGTCTTCAATAAAGTTCCTCATGGCAGGCTGATACAGAAGGTGAAGTCACATGGGATCCAAGGCGAGCTGGTAAGATGGATACAAAACTGGCTTGGGCATAGATTTGCCCAAGCCACTAATACACTATTTGTAACTCCCACAGTTGCGTGGACCTGCAGAGTTTCACTGGCTGTCTTGTCTGGAGACAATACACATCTTTTTAGCCTGTCTTGATGCTCTCTCCACTCCCATTGTTTTGTTTCTTAAAGACTGGATTAGTTGTAAGTATTCGCATTCCAACCATTATTCATGTAAATTGAGTCTGTGTCTTATAAGTTCTGTTTGTGAACAGAATTCCCACTCACCTGAAGAAGGGGCTCAGAGCCTCGAAAGCTTGTGTGGCTTTTGCTACCAAATAAACCTGTTGGACTTTAACCTGGTGTTGTTAAACTTCTTATTGGGCATAGAAAGCAGAGAGTAGCAGCGGAAGGATACTTTCCTAACTGGAGGTCTGTGATAAGTGATGTTCCATAAGGATCAGTATTGGGGCCTCTGTTGTTTATATATGCATATATAAATGATTTAAAGAAAATGTAGGTGGTCTGATTAGTAAATTTGCAGATGATACAAAAATTGGTGGAGTAGCGGATAGTGCGGAGGATTGTCAGAGAATACAGCTGGATATAAATCGGCTGGAGATCTGAGCTGAAAGATGGCAGATGGAATTTAACCAGGACAAAGTGGTGTGCCTCAGGGATCAGTGCTGGGGGCCCACTGTTATTTGTCATTTATATTAATGATTTGGATGAGAATATAGGAGGCATGGTTAGTAAGTTTGCAGATGACACCAAGATTGGTGGCAAAGTGGACAGTGAAGAAAGTTATCTCCAATTGCAACGGGATCTTGATCAATTGGCCTGTGGGCTGACGAATGGCAGATGGAGTTTAATTTAGACAAATGCAAGGTGATGCATTTTGGTAGATTGCATCAGGGCAGGACTTACCCAGTTAATGGTAGGGCATTGGGGAGAGTTACAGAACAAAGAGATCTAGGGGTACATGTTCATAGCTCCTTGAAAGTGGAGTCACAGGTGGACAGAGTGGTGAAGAAGGCATTCGGCATGCTTGGTTTCATCGGTCAGAACACTAAATACAGGAGTTGGGACGTCTTGTTAAAGTTGTACAAGACATTGGTAAGGCCACACTTGGAATACTGTGTGCAATTCTGGTTACCCTATTATAGAAAGGATATTATTAAACTAGAAAGAGTGCAGAAAAGATTTACTAGGATGCTCCTGGGACTTGATGGTTTGAGTTATAAGGACAGGCTGGATAGACTGGGACCTTCTTCTCTGGAGCGTAGGAGACTGAGGGGTGACCTTATAGAGGTCTATAAAATAATGAGGGGCATAGACAAGGTAGATAGTCAATATCTTTTCCCAAAGGTAGGGTAGTCTAAACCTAGAGGGCATAGGTTTAAGGTGAGAGGGGAAAGATACAAAAGTGGTCCAGAGGGGCAATTTTTTCACACAGAGGGTGGTGAGTGTCTGGAACAAGCTGCCAGAGGTAGTCGTAGAGGTGGGTACAATTTTATCTTTTAAAAAGCATTTAGATAGTTACATGGGTACAATGGGTATAGAGGGATATGGGCCAAATGCAGGAAATTGGGATTAGCTTCGGGGTTTTAAAAAAAAAGGGCGGCGTGAACAAATTGAGCCGAAGGGCCTGTTTCCATGCTGTAAACCTCTATGACTCTATAAATGTGAAGTGGTGCAATTTGGAAGATCTACCGAAGGACAGTATACAGTAAATGGTAGAGCCCTTAGAAATATTAGCATACAGAGGAATCAAGGCGTGCAGATTCACAGTTCCCTGAAGGTGGCAACTCAGGTGAACAAGATGGTCAAGAAGGCGTATGGCACGCTGGCCTTCATCAGTCGGGGCATTGAGTATAGGAATTGGAAAATCAGGTTGCAAATGTATAAAACTTTGGTTAGGCCGCATTTGGAGTAGTGTGTACAATTCTGGTCACCACACTACCAGAAGGATGTTGATGCATTGGAACGGGTGCAGAAGAGATTTACCAGGACGTTGCCTGGTTTGAAGGATATGGAATATGAAGAAAGGTTGAACAAACTTGGATTGTTTTCACTGGAGTGTCGGAAGATGAGGGAGGAGGTTTACAAGACTATGACAGGCTTGAATAGAGTGGATAGCCAGAGTCTTTTTCCCAGGATCGAAGGGTCAATTACTCGGGGCATAGGTTGAAAGTGAGAGGGGGAAAGTTTAAAAGCGATCTAAAGGACAGGTTTTTCTCACAGAGGGTGGATGAATGCCTGGGACGCGCTGCCGGGGGAGGTGGTGGAAGCAGATTCTATAACAACATTCAAGAGGCATCTGTATAGATACATGAATAGGCAGGGAATAGAGGGATATGGACCACTGAGAGGCAAGAAAATATTAGAGAGGCATCTGTGCCGGCACAGACTTGATGGGCCGAAGGGCCTGTTCCTGTGCTGTACTGTTCTTTGTTCGTATCTCATAGCAACTTATAAAATTCTAACAGGGTTAGACAGGGTAGATTCAGAAAGAATATTTTCGATGGTGGGGGAGTGCAGAACTAGGGTTCATAGTTTGAGGATAAGGGGTAAACCTTTTAGAACTGAAATGAGGAGAAATTTCTTCACCCAGAAGGTAGTGAATGTGTGGAATTCACTAGTAAAATGAGGCCAAAATGTTGTCTGATTCAAGAAGAAATTAGATATAGCTCTTGGGGTTAAAGGGATCAAGGGGAGAAGGGGGGAATCAGGATATTGAATTTGATGATCAGCCATGTTCATAATGAATGGCAGAGCAGGCTCGAAGGTTGAATGGCCGACTCCTGCTTCTAGTTTCAATGGAGGTGCTGGTGAGCATTCCAATGGAGGGAGGACTAGAATAGAGAGGCTAATATTGCAGAGGTGGAAGTAGATCATGTTAGCGATGGATTGGATAGCGTTTGAAACTCAGCTGCAAGTTAAACAAGAGCCCCAATGTTGTACACCATCAGATTTACCCTCAATCAGCACTGAGGAGAAAGGTGGAATCAGAGGCTGTGGTAAGAAGTGTCTGGCAGGAGTGAAGGAGGATGGCTTTAGCCTAGCTAATGAGGAAGTGTAAAACATCCCAGATTTTCCATGACTCCTGTCAAAGAGACAAGGAGCAATGTTGATAGACTCAAGCCTATCAACCGAAAAACAGTTTGTCACTAGTGAATGTATAGAAGCTGGCTCTGTTCTGAGGCAATGGCATTGAGGAGAAACAGGTAGTTAAAGAGTAGGAGGGAGTCAACAAGCTAGAGGTAAGTAAGGGCACATGAGGGTAATGG
This sequence comes from Mustelus asterias, assembly GCF_964213995.1. Taxonomy (NCBI): domain Eukaryota; kingdom Metazoa; phylum Chordata; class Chondrichthyes; order Carcharhiniformes; family Triakidae; genus Mustelus; species Mustelus asterias. Next base: position 20,252,286 of record NC_135824.1, on the reverse strand, counting down.
GGTTAACTTGGGATGGATATGGTTGGAAACCATCATGGAATATAACTATGGAGGCGAACCATGAGGTGGAGTTGGGTAAATGGTCGACCAGATCCAAGCCCATGGAACAGACTAAGATACAGATGTCACCACATAGACAAAATCCTGCATTGAACCAGAAATATCTCAGTGTTGTGATCAGGGTGCAACACAAGGGATTTCTCCAGACTCCTGAGAATGAGTACAGCAATGGCGTGAATGAGAACCTCAGCAAGGAAAGTGTTAAAGGTGTACAAAGCCCAAAGAGGGGGCACTGATGGGCCTTTTAGAAAGGGGCACCTTGAAGGAAGTTTTGAGGAGAAAACGATGCTTTGTAAGGAAGTGAAAAGTTGACAGCTCATTAATTTATAAACATCCTTGCTGAGACAGCCATCATCAAAAGCTTTAGCAGTTTACAGGTTCCGTTGCAGGATTGCAAATTAGATGTAGCTTCCGACTGATTTCAGTCCAAAGACTAGGAGGAAGAAAACATTGCAGCTTCATGGAAATCTATCTCCTCTCGGAGAGAAGCTCAGTGTCAGCTGCTGGACCCACAGCCCTGGAATTCCTGCCCTAAACATCTCAACACCTTTGCGATCCCCCTTAAAGCCTCTCTCTGATCCAGCTTTAAGTTGCCTATTTTAATGTTGCCTTCTTTTGCAAATTTTGTTGGTAACAAAAGGCTAAGGACATTTACTATCTTAAAGGCTTTGTCTGCATGCAAGATCTTGTTGCTATTTCCTTGTGGAAGAAGTCAGGTCCACACCAGACATTTCAAAATTTATTTTCTTCATCATTCATGGGGCATGGGCGTCACTAGCTGACCAGCAATTATTGCCCATCCCTAGTTGCCCTTGAACTGAGTGGCTTGCTAGGCCATATCAGAGGGCAGTTGAAAGTCAACCACATTGTTGCGGCTCTGGAGTCACATGTAGGCCAGACCAGGTAAGGACGGCAGATTTCCTTCCCTCGAGGACATTAGTGAACCAGGTGGGTTTTTCCAACAATCGACAATGGTTTCACGGTCATCAGTGGATCCTTAATTCCAGATCTATTTTATTGAATTCAAATTCCAGCATCTGATGTGGCGGGATTCGAATCCGGGTCCCCAGAACATTAGCTGAGTCATAGAGCAATACAGCACGGAAACAGGCCCTTCAGCCCAACCGGAGCATGGTGCTCTCCCATCTAGGTCCAATTGCCCGCATTTGGCCCATATCTAACCCTTTCCCATCCACGTACTTAACCAAATGCTTCTTAAATGTTGCTACTGTACCTGCCTCAACCACTTTCTCTGTCAGCTCATTCCATGTACACAGCACTCTCTGCGTGAAGAAGTTGCCCCTCGGGTCCCTTTTAAATCTTTCCCCTCCCACCTTAAACCTATGCCCTCTAGTTTTCATTTCCCCTTCCCTGGGAAAAAGACTGTGGCTGGAATTATACCACCTCGCCCGTCCGAGGCTCGTAAGATCGCGCCCGAGGCCAACAGAGAATGCCGTACTGAGAGCCTTGCCCATCGCGATTCCAGGGCTAACATGCCGGTGAAATCAGAGCCTGTGCCCCTATCTGTGCCCCTCATGATTTTATACACCTCAAGTCTCCGGGTTAATAGTCAAGCAATAATTCCACGAGGCCACGGCCTCCCCAGTTTGAAGATGTGGTGTTTAAGATCTGCTTCAGGTATCTGATTGACATTGTGCTGTTTAAATGTCTCAAACCGGGGGAAGCAGAAGAGTGTTTAGCTGGGAAAGATATTTCAATGTTTCACTCGTTGCCACGACTTCCAATAACACGGAACACTCATCTTGGTTCCACCCGACTATTCCTGGAAGACTGTGTGGGGTAATGTCAACAATCAGACAGCTGAGTCTGAAAGTAATGGAAACGTTAACTCAGTTTGGAGATAAAATGATAGATGTTTTGCCCATCGATTGTCAGACAAGCTCAAAAGAAATCATGCGCATTTATATAGCACCCTTCAGGGCTGGTTGGGGGGGGGGGGGAGCGTTTCAAAGCAATTTTGCAACAGATTAGGTACTTGTGAAACGCAGTCACTGGCAGGAAACCTGTCAGCCAATTTATGCACAGCAAGATCCCACAAGCAGCAATAAATAAATCGGGTAGTCCTTTTAGAGGGTGACGTTTGAGGGATAAATGCCAGACAGGTGCCAAGACGATGCACCAGCTTTCTCTTTGAAAAGTCACAGGGTCTTCTACGCCCACCTGAGGGGGCAGGTGGAACTTCAGTTACACCTTCCGTTCAAAGACTGACACCTCCCAAAGCACAGGGCGATCTCAGATTTGCATGGAGGTGTGCACCCCGATTATGTACTCAAACCTCTGCATCGAGAGGCTATGGGTCCAAGTCCCTCTCCACCAGTGAGTGCAATCAGTTAAATCTGACACTTACAACAGCAATATCTAAAGAGGCAGTGCATCTTTCTCAAAAAAATGGTTGGCGATCTTCCCATGTCGCTGCAAGAACATCGGCAATTTTGTGGAGCTCTTTTTCTCTCTCCAGATATAAATTCATGGGAAATGTTCCCACAAAGCAGGTTTCATTTAACAATGTTCGGTCTGGCCTCTCTGTGACTCCACATTTAACGTGGATGATCTCAGCTACCCTCTGAAATGGCCCAACAAGCCATTCAGTCGCAGCAAACCACTGCGGAAAAGAATAATAAAACCAGCGAACCAGCCAGCAACAATCTGGGCAGCGGACACGACAAAAGGCAGATCCAGACCAATCCACCCTGGAAAGCCTTCCTCACAAACATCTGAGGACTTCTGCCAAATTAGGGCGCGCTGACCCACAGATTAATCAAGCAACACATCAGCCTGACCGAGTAATATTCACAGAATCATTCCTTACAACAGACTCCTCCGTCACTAACCCGAAGTTACGTCATGTCCCACTGGCAGGACAGACCTACGACACAGGAAGGCACAGTGGTATACAGTCAGGTGGAAGTTGCCCTGGCTGTCTTGAACATTTGACTCTGGTTCCCACGAAGTCTCATGGCATCAGCTCACACATAGAAACATAGAAAAACTACAGCACAATACAGGCCCTTCAGCCCACAAAGTTGTGCCGAACATGTCCCGACCTTAGCGATTACTAGGCTTACCTATAACCCTCTATCTTACTAAGTTCCATGTACTTATCTAAAAGTCTCTTAAAAGACTCTATCGAATCCGCCTCCACCACCGTTGCTGGCAGTCAATTCCACGCACCCACCACCCTCTGAGTGAAAAACGTACCTCTGACATCTCCTCTGTACCTACTCCCCAGCACCTTCAACCTGTGTCCTCTTGTGGCAACCATTTCAGCCCTAGGAAAAAGCCTCTGACAGTCCACTTGATCAATACCTCTCAACATCTTATACACCTCTATCAGGTTACCCCTCATCCTTCGTCTCTCCAAGGAGAAAAGGCCGAGCTCACTCAACCTATCCTCATAAGGCATGGCCCCCAACCCAGGCAACATCCTTGTAAATCTCCTCTGTACCCTTTCTATGGCTTCCACATCCTTCCTGTAACGAGGCGACCAGAACTGAGCACAGTACTCCAAGTGGGGTCTGACCAGGGTCCTATATAGCTGCAACATTATCTCACAACTCCTAAACTCAATTCCTCGATTGATGAAGGCCAGTACACCATACGCCTTCTTAACCACAGCCTCAACCTGCACAGCTGCTATGAGCGTCCTATGAACTCGGACCCCAAGATCCTTCTGATCTTCCACACTGCCAAGAGTCCTACCATTAATATATTAGAAAGAAACATAGAAAAACTACAGCACAAAACAGGCCCTTCGGCCCCACAAGTTGTGCCGAACATATCCCTACCTTTTAGGCCTACCTATAACCCTCCATCCTATTAAGTCCCATGTACTCATCCAGGAGTCTCTTAAAACCCTATTGAGTTTGCCTCCACCACCACTGACGGCAGCCGATTCCACTTGCCCACCACCCTCTGTGTGAAAAACTTCCCCCTAACATTTCCCCTGTACCTACCCCCCAGCACCTTAAACCTGTGTCCTCTCGTAGCAGCCATTTCCACCCTGGGAAAAAGTCTCTGAGAGTCCACCCAATCTATGCCTCTCAACATCTTATATACCTCTAATAGGTCTCCTCTCATCCTACGTCTCTCCAAGGAGAAAAGACCGAGCTCCCTCAGTCTATCCTCATAAGGCATGCCACTCAATCCAGGCAACATCCTTGTAAATCTCCTCTGCACCCTTTCAATCTTTTCCACATCCTTCCTGTAATGAGGCGACCAGAACTGAGCACAGTACTCCAAGTGGGGTCTGACGAGGGTCTTATATAGCTGCATCATTATCCCCGGACTCCTAAACTCAATCCCTCGATTGATAAAGGCCAGCACACCATACACCTTCTTAACCACCTCCTCCACCTGCGGGGCCGATTTTAGAGTTCTATGGACCCGGATCCCAAGGTCCTTCTGATCCTCTACAGTACTAAGAGTCTTTCCCTTTATATTGTACTCCTTCATCCCATTTGACCTGCCAAAATGGACCACTATGCATTTACCTGGGTTGAAGTCCATCTGCCACTTCTCCGCCCAGTCTTGCATCCTATCTATGTCCCTCTGTAACTTCTGACATCCCTCCACACTATCCACAACACCTCCAACCTTTGTGTCGTTGGCAAACTTATCAACCCATCCCTCCACTTCCTCATCCAGGTCATTTATAAAAATCACAAAGAGTAAGGGTCCCAGAACGGATCCCTGGGGCACTCCACTGGTGACCGACCTCCATTCAGAATATGACCCATCTACAACCACTCTTTGCCTTCTGTGGGCAAGCCAGTTCTGGATCCACAAAGCAATGTCCCCTTGGATCCCATGCCCCCTCACTTTCTCAATAAGCCTTGCATGGGGCACCTTATCAAATGCCTTGCTGAAGTCCATATATACTACATCTACTGCTCTTCCTTCATCAATGTGTTTAGTCACATCCTCAAAAAATTCAATCAGGCTCATAAGGCATGATCTGCCTTTGACAAAGCCATGCTGACTATTCTTAATCATATTATACCTCTCCAAATGTTCATAAATCCTGCCTCTCAAGATCTTCTCCATCAACTTACCAACCACTGAGGTTAGACTCACTGGTCTATAATTTCCAGGGCTATCTCTACTCCCTTTCTTGAATAAAGGAACAACATCCGCAATCCTCCAAAACCTCTCCTGTCTCCATTGATGACGCAAAGATCATCGCCAGAGGCTCAGCAATCTCCTCCCTCAGTAGCCTGGGGTACATCTCATCCTAACATGGGACAAGGAAAATTTAAATTATAATAGCAAATGACTTTTGGCTTTATCCACATGGTTTTGAGTAATAAACATCCATTGCTCCAACAGAAAATCAAGTTATGTGGTTTCATTCTTTTAAAAGTATATCTGTTTTGGAATTCATGGACTGTGAGTAAGGCCAGGAACAGGTTACAGGGGTAATTCAGAATGAAAATGTTTCAATCTCTAGAGAAATGTCCAACAGGCCACTGAGACAATGTAAATACACATAACACCAGCGTACAAGTACATATACACACATGTACCTGTGTACACGTATGTGCACACGCACACATGCATCCATCTGCGCGCGCGCACACATATACACATGCACGCACACACACTCGTACATACGCACGCACTTGTACGCACATATACATGTGACAACCAAGTTGGGCAATGTTCTGAGATAACTTCAAGTTGGACTTTAGGCCTGGGACTTGGTTTCAAGACCGATTATAGACACTCTCAGGTATCTGCTTAACAGTCATTTTGTTAGTACTATGTCTCAAAAGATTACACAGTAGGTACATATCCCTTAGGCATGATACCAACCTCTCTCTCTCAAGAGTCTAACACATACTGGCCAGCATCAGTGGGACAATCATCATCCATGTCATATATTAGCATATCTCATTGTCAACGATACTACCAGAGAGACTTTAATAACTCATTCCCCACATCCACCAATTGACAGAGTCTGCAACTTCAGTGTGGCACCGAGATCAACATTGCTGCATCAACATTTCCCACTCCAATTACAATGGTCAATGTTGACACAAAGCTGGGACAGCAGGAAGGGAGAGATACAGGAAGTGCACATCCTATGCCAAGATCTTTTAAATAAGTGGGATTGGACCAGGGTTTAAATCCACCTCAACCTACCACAGTTTTACAGAGGAATTTTCACCACAGGATCTGACAATATTCAAACAAATATTTTGGAGATCGAAGATCAGCCAATCAAAAGGCAAAGATTAAGTCCTAGTGGCCAGGAATATAAACCCAGAGGGCAGGAGTTTACAGCCTCACTTGTCCTGAAACCATAAAATCCCACCCGAGGTCAACGGACCTTCCATTGTCCACCCCTAACCCACTGTGATTCCCATGATGGGCGGGATGGTAAATCTCTGGACAGTATCTTTAAACTGTAACATTGAGACACAAGATTCAAGCATTGGAGGAAGTTGGTAAACTTTGTTCCCAAGTAGGGCAGAGATATACACCATAGCTCCATAGAATAGTCCGAGATTTGATTATTAGAAATACTGAGTGAGAGGAATCGGCGAAAATCCTAGACCTGCACAAACATTCTGTCCTGAGGCAAGTATAAACTCAAATTCTCAAAGTTAATATGGGTCAAAGAACAAAGGACAAAAAAGGACAAAGAAAATTACAGCACAGGAACAGGCCCTTCGGCCCCCCAAGCCTGCACCGACCATGCTGCCCGACTGAACTAAAACCCCCTACTCTTCATGGGACCACGTCCCTCCATTCCCATCCTATTCATGTATTTCTCCAGACGCCCCTTAAAACTCACTGTCATATCTGCTTCCACTACCTCCCCCGGCAGCGAGTTCCAGGCACCCACAACCCTCTGTGTAAAAACCTTGCCTCGTACATCTCCTTTAAACCTTGCCCCTCGCACCTTAAATCTATGCCCCCCTAGTAATTGACTCTTCCACCTTGGGGAAAAGCTTCTGACTATCCACTCTGTCCATGCCTCTCATAATCTTGTAGACTTCCATCAGGTCTCCCCTCAACCTCCGTCGTTCTAGTGAGAACAATCCAAGTTTCTCCAACCTCTCCTCATAGCTAATGCCCTCCACACCAGGCAACATCCTGGTAAATCTTTTCTGTAGCGTCTCCAAAGCCTCCACATCCTTCTGGTAGTGTGGCGACCAGAAGGATGTGGAGGTTTTGGGGAGGGTACAGAAAAGTTCAACGAGTTGATCGAGTTGTTTCCTCGATTTTGGGTTTTGCTCTCCCATCGAAGTAAACAATAGGTCCGTCCATCAAAAGGAATCAAAGATCAACTTTTGGACAAACGCTGCCATTGCTGAATGCAACAACGGTTTACGGAAAGCATTGCCCAGTGGATGGTTGGAAAGCTTTGGAATCATCTCAGTTGCAATCCAGTCAGCAAATTGCCTTAAAATCAAACTGACAAAAATCAATCATTTCAATGTCGCGATGTAGGAATGCAGCATTTTTTTGAGCTGCTCAGCGCTAAATCAAAGTGGTTTCATTACAAAATGAAAGGAAACCCGGCTCCGCTCACTACTGGGGTCATCCGGTCCTTCTGAAAGTCAATAGGTTTTCGGCTGGGTCGCTGAATTTCTCGTGGTGGGAGCTACCATGATGGGGCCAGGAAATCCCGGCCCATGGTATCAACGGGGAGGCGGTGGCGTAGTGGTATTGTCAGTGACCCAGGGTAATACTCTGGGGATCTGGGTTCGAATCTCACCCCGGCAGATGGCGAGATTTGAATTCAATAAAAATCTGGAATTGAAAGTCTAATGATGACCATGGAACCATTGCTGATTGTTATTAAAAACCCATCTCGTTCACTAATGCCCATTAGGAAGGAAAGCTGCCATCCGTACCTGGTCTGGCCTACATGTGACTCCAGAGTCACATCAATGTGGTTGATTCTTAAATAGCTTCAGGGATGGGCAACAAATGTTGCCAGCGATGCCCACATCCCATGTACTAATTTTTAAAAATTCTTAATGATGGATCGTATTTAGGTATTGGTCACAAGTAGTCTTACATTAACACTGCAATGAAGTTACTGTGAAAATCCCCTCATCGCCACACTCCGGCGCCTGTTCGGGTACATCGAGGGAGAATTTAGCATGGCCAATGCATCTAACTAGCACATCTTTCGGACTGTGGGAGGAAACTGGAGCACCCGGAGGAAACCCACGCAGACATGGGGGAAACGTGCAGATTCTGTTCTTTGCCAATGAACTATTACATTTTACATATTCACCGGTGGGCAGCACGGTGGCACAGTGGTTAGCATTGCTGCCTCACAGCGCCAGGAACCCTGGGTTTGATTCCCGGCTTGGGTCACTGTCTGAGCGGAGTTTGCACATTCTCCCCGTGTCTGCGTGGGTTTCCTCCAGGTGCTCCGGTTTCCTCCCACATTCTGAAAGACGTGCTGGTTAGGTGCACTGACCCAAACAGGCGCTGGAGTGTGGCGACTAGGGGAATTGCACAGTAACTTCATTGCAGTGTTAATGTAAGCCTTACTTGTGACTAATAAATAAACTTTTACTTTAACTTTTGCAGAGGACAAAACACTGGGACAAAATCAATCACATCATCTATGCATCAAATAAATGCCATTGAACCCACTCCAGTTTCTAACTTGCATCAAGGACTTGCAAAGCCATTATCATTCTCCCGTGAGCATATTTAAGTTTAAGTTTATTTATTAATGTCACAAGTAGGCTTACATTAACACCGCAATGAAGTTACTGTGAAAATCCCTAGTCGCCACACTCCGGTGTCTGTTTGGGTACACTGAGGGAGAATTTAGCATGGCCAATGCACCTAACCAGCGCGTCTTTTGGACTGTGGGAGGAAACCCATGCAGACACGGGGAGAATGTGCAGACTCCACAGACGGTGACCCAAGCTGGGAATTGAACCCAGGTCCCTGGCGCTGTGAGGCGGCGGTGCTAACCACTGAGCCACCGTGCATATTCATGGCTCTCTGCTTTAAAAGATCCAGCTGTTTATTTTTTGTATTCGTATCTAAACTGTGCTTGAGCAAACAGCTCGTGACAACTGCTCAAAAGATGCAGGAAAGGCAACTTCTCAAGAAAACAAATATCACCAAACCCTCATGACCGCTCACCACTGGAGTGTTGGCAGCTGGTGCACAAAGATTATCTCCAGCTCCTGGTCTGAACATTTGCTCAAATCCATTTAAATAACTGAACTAATGAACCATCGGCTGCCAAAAACCAACCTCGGCAAAGCTCAACACACATGGCCCAGCGGAATTGCCAGCCAGACAATAACCTGCAAGATGCTGAAAGAGTCTGGATGACTATCTAAGCCAGGATCACACCTTAGTCACAGCTGCATTTCAATACTCATCTCTAAAAACTTAATTATCAGTGACTAAACCACGCTCCCTCATTAACCTGCTCGTTGTTAGTTCTGGCCTCTGCAGCTCGGTGCCATATATGGAGAAATTCAAATGCAAAAGAATCAGACAATCGCAGACCAGGATTCTCACTACTGAGCCACAGGGGATTCGGGCTTCCAGCACGTCCCTTTGTGGTCACAGCAGGGATCAAAATCAGTAGAGATTCAACCTCTTCTTGCTCCCATTAAATTGCTAAATACACAGACATACTGCACACATCTGTACCTACTGCACAGTCTGTGGAATTCTTTGCCGCAGAAGGCTATGGAGGCCAGGTCACTGAGTGTCTTTAAGACCGAGATAGATAGGTTCTTGATTAATAAGGGGATCAGGGGTTATGGGGAAAAGGCAGGGGAATGGGTATGAGAAAAATATCAGCCATGATTGAATGGCAGAGCAGGCTCGATGGGCCGAGTGGCCTAATTCTGCTCCTATGTCATATGGTCTTACGCACACATCTGCACCTACTGGGCGGCACGGTAGCACAGTGGTTAGCACTGCTGCTTCACAGCTCCAGGGTCCCGGGTTCGATTCCTGGCTCGGGTCACTGTCTGTGTGGAGTTTGCACATTCTCCTCGTGTCTGCGTGGGTTTCCTCCGGGTGCTCCGGTTTCCTCCCACAGTCCAAAGATGTGCGGGTTAGGTTGATTGGCCAGGTTAAAAATTGCCCCTTAGAGTCTGAAGATGCGTAGGTTAGAGGGATTAGCGGGTAAATATGTGGGGGTAGGGCCTGGGTGGGATTGTGGTCGGTGCAGACTCGATGGGCCGAATGGCCTCCTTCTGCACTGTAGGGTTTCTATGATTTCTACTGTATACACCTGTACCTACTGCACAATCTGTTGTTGACTGACAATGGGATGTACATTTCAAAAGGACTTCATTGGCTTTGGGATGCCCTGTGGTCATGAAAGTACAAGTACAAGCGTTTCTTTTACTCACAATGTGGAGATGCCGGCATTGGACTGGAGTGAGCACAGTAAGAAGTCTCACAACACCAGGTTAAAGTCCAACAGGTTTATTTGGAATCACGAGCTTTCGGAGCGCTGCCCCTTCATCAGGTGAATACGCTGGCTCCGATCTGGTGTTGATTAACACCAGAGTACTGACATTTTTTAACAAACACATTCCTTGGAACTGGCCTATTGCTACAATGAGTCTCATAATTGAGACTATCTGCACAATTATTGAATTGGGTGCAATCTTCGCCAAGGTGCACAGAGTGCTGGATCAGGCAGGAAAAGCTGTGTGAAGCTCCCGGCTTCACAGACATCTTTCGCCTGATTTAACGCCACTCTGTGCAATTTCAGAGTGCTGGCGAGGATCATACAGCCAGCTGGAGGGGCGTGGCCTAAACACGCCAGCGAAACCAGGATTCTGAAATTGGGAAGGGGGGGCCTGATCCCAAAGTTTAAATTTAAGCCCCCTTCACTGAGATCAGGGCCCCCCACAAGGAGATTGGGACCTTCAACCCCCAACATTGGGACTCCCATGGAGATCTGGGCAAACATCGGGGTGATTCAATTCTGTCGCCACACCCCCCCCCCCAACCCCCCCAGAAGCATCAGTAATATATGATAACATATTCAAATTTATGTAAATCAGTTTCACTCCCAGATAGAGGTGTCATTGGTGAGGGGGGGGGGGGGGGGGGGAAATCTCACTGTCACAAATGCTATTTCTAGTTGCTCACAAGATTTAGCAGTCATTCTGTGATTTGAACCCTCCTTCAGAGTCCTCCTCCACAGACACCAGCTGTCCATGTTGGTCGCAGAGTATCTCCTCCCCCCCCACCGCCATAAGAAGAGGGAGCCAACCCAGAGATGTGAAACCTGGGAGGAGGTGACTGAGGAGGTCAGATGTGTTGGGCTGGTGAGAAGGGAAATGGTGCCAATACCGGGAAAGGCTCAATGACATAATGAGGACAGCCGAGGTGAGTTAGGCCTCAGGTTGTGTCAGAGTGCTACAGAGCACACTCCTGAATGCAGAATTTGGCTAGACCTCAAAGGCATCATGATTGAAAAAGGATATAGCTATCTTTGATGCTGCCATTGTACATTTAAAGCTTTGGTTGTAGGACGGGTGGGTGGCAGAATGAGCACAGCAGCCCAGCTGGCACGCACTCAGCTAATAACAAATAGGCAGCTTGCCATTAAACAATCTGAAATTGTTAACAAGTGCACTGTCAGACATCTTCCCAGGAGAAGTGAGACCATGATGCTCATCTCCCTCAGATCTTTACAGCCCTCAGAGGTGGCTAGGATCAAAATATAACCCTCAACAGTGTACCCCACAGTTGAGAAAAGGCCTCCAACTCATCTGATTTTAAAATGGAGTTATACTCATTCAAATAAGCTATTGTTATCCAAGTTGGGACATGCCCCTTTAAGAGGACAGGTCAGCTGACCTGGGTCTCAAGCTCCACCCTGGGTGGAGCTTGCCTAGGCAGTTTTGTGCTGACTGTGCTAGGAGATAGACATCTTAATAAACAGTTCCTGTAGTTTACTGCCACTAACCTCGTGGTCTTGTATTAGTTTTATATCCGACCTCATACCGAATAGCAATTCCCAGCAGGATCAGATCTACTGACTGCTAAGCTGAGACTCAGACCTGCCCTAACAAGCTGCCCCTTAAAAAGAATGAGGACCACACATGGCGTGAACCTGACTTTAAAGGCGTATTATATATTATTGCAGTCAATTGGGTCATTAATGGCCTTAATTGACATTTACATAATGCAGATGGAGTTCCGACTTTTCAGCCCACCTGCCTGCCGTATTATATCAAACTGGTGCAATGATGTCCGGAACCCTGCCCAACTACATCATGCCCATTGTACAGCTCCGGGAACGCTCCAGATTTGGAAGTGTATTATTCTGCCCCATATCTTGTCATTGTGAATATGTATAACCATGTGCAGAAATCCACAGAGCAACATTTTAGAGTAGAATAGAATTATAGTACAGAAGGAGGCCATTCGGCTCATCGAGCCTGCACCAACAACAATCCCACCCAGGCTCTATCCCCATTACCCCACATATTTACCCGGCTAATCCCCCTGCACGAAGGCGCAATTTAGAGTGGTCAATCTACCAAAACCCGCACACCTCTGGATTGTAGGAGGAAACCGAAGCACCTGGAGGAAACCCACGCAGACATGGGGAGAATGTGCGAACTCCACACAGACAGTGACCCAAGCCGGGAATCGAACCCGGGTCCCTGGCGCTGTGAGGCAGCAGTACTAACCACTGTGCCACCATGCATTGCAATGCTATGTTTTACAAGGAGCAAGTCAAATCAAATGTTGACCATCAAAACTGCTAGTTTAACCAATTCAAGGTGGCTTGGGGCAGGGGGAGGGGGGGTGTCAGATAATTCTGAATTTGTCACTTGTTTGCGATTAATCAATTGGGAGTAAAGATCCCCAATGCAACGAGGTGCATGTGTGAGTAACAGTAGCAGTTTTAATTTATTGTAAGAGCTGTACAGTGAGTGAGTGGGATGGGAATGATAAAGATGTTGCCATTTCAAGCACTGCAACATGACAACACAGAAAATGGACGCTAATCGTTTCCAGCTTAGAGTTATTTTCAGAAAAGCTATTAAATATGAGTCAAATATTGGCATATTGCGGTTGTCCAGTTACCGGCATTTCCAGCTGTTACACATGCACACATGCCTGACATTTGTGATTTATCTGCAAAAAGGCTGTCGCCACAACAACAGTCGGTGCACGTCAAAGTAATTCCAGACATGTTGACAAATTTGCATTAATGCAAAACAGTAGACAGAGGATTTCCTCTGTTCCCTCTAGGTGTCTAATAATCACCACCATTCTGACCTGGGGACAGAATTTCCGCATTAAACTAGCTCACATCCATAGGAAAGATACAGCATTTTGTAAATCAATCAGACATTGGAAAATTGGTTGTGTGCTTAATGTTCAGAAGGATGTTTCCTTAGCAATATTCAAGCAGGCAGCGAAAATAAAGGGAGATTTTGGAACACCTCCAATGGGCTAGCGTACGCAAGACTTCAAATTCAATTTGACAGTTCTGAAATAAATAACAGCCAGGCAACACAAAAGGTGTTACCATGATGGTTGCTAGTCAAGAATTAATTCCGAGCTGGCATTCCCAAAACAAACTCCCGTACAACGTCGGCAGAAATTCGAATTATGAAGGGTTCCCTAATCAACAGCTCACCTGCTGAGGCAGCCCTCCTTATTAATTTTTACACAACAAACAACATTCTTAAAAATATGTAAAGCTGAGTCAAGGTGGTTGCAAAGCGTCGCCCAAGCTCCAACTACTTAAACAAAGCTTTGAAAATGCAACGCTCCAGTTAAGTGGCACGCTGGTCAAAAACCAGTTCAGCCTCAAGTGCACGGGCATTGCACAGAATCCGGTTCAGCTGATGCTCCGAGTCCTGGAATTGTTTCTCTCAAGTAATTCCAGACCTACTGCATGCATATCCCCCTGTCAGCATGGCGATACTCCCACATGTTTTTAGTGTGATGTATACACACACACCCACACCATACTACAAAGCAAGCCTCGAAAACTAAAGGAACAATCTTTTGCTGAACATTTAGGGCTACTGGTTCAACCAACAGCACTTTGCACAGCACTCTTTCCTACATGTCGAATGCAAACACAGTGTACTCACTTCATTCCTTGTCCACATTCAAACCAAGAGAAGAGAAGAGTGGTACCACAAATCAGGAAAAAAAAGCATCTCACTCCCAGGGCAATTTCCCTTCCATCTGAGTGCTACACCAAATTGCTGACCTAATTGACTTCCAGTTTTGTATCACTGCAAAAGCGAAACTGTGTCAGCGTGATGTTAAAAATGAAAAGACAAACCAATTAAACTCCACTTTAAGGTTAGTCTCTCTTTGGGATCCTCTTCCCTTTCAGTATTTAGGAGAATGTTTACACAGTAACTTCATTGCAGTGTTAATGTAAGTCTACTTGTGACACTAATAAATAAACTTAATCATCTATTTCAACCTACAAGTACATACATTGATAAAAAATTTGATTTATCTTCAAAACATTTAATGTATAAAAACATTCAATGTATACCAGATAGTTGATTCTTCAACCAGTATAGACAATACGTTTTATTTCATTGATTCTTGGGATGTGGCCATCATTGACTAGGCCAGCACTTCTTGTCCACCCTGAATTGCCCTCAAGAAAGTGGTGGTGAGCTGCCTTCTTGAACCACTAGGGTCCCTGTTGTGTAGGAGTCCTTACAGTGCTGTTAGGGAGAGAGTTTCAGGATTTTGACCCAGCAACAGTGAAGGGATGGTCAAGTCAGGATGGTGTGTCGCTTGGAGGGGAATTTCCAGGTGGTGATGTTCCCATGTATCTGATACCCTTGTCCTTCTCGCTGGTAGTGGTCATGGGTTTGGAAGGTGCTGCCTAAGGAGCTTGGATGAGTTGCTGCATCTTGTAGATGGTACACACTGCTGCCAATGTACATAGATAGTGGTGGGAGTGAATGTTTGTGGCAGGAGTGCCAATCAAGCGAGATGCATTTTCCTGGATGATGTCGAGCTCACTGAGTGTTGTTGGAGCTGCACCCATCCAGGCAAGTGCAGAATATTCCATCACACTCCTGACTTGTGCCTTGCAGATATTGGGCAGGCTTTGGGAATCAGGAGGTGATTCTGAGCCTCTGATCTTTTGTAACAATTCATTTACAGGATGTGGGCATCACTGGCTAGGCCAGCATTTATTGCCCATCCCCAATTGCCCTTTAGAACGTGACCGTGAGCTGCCTTCTTGGATTGCTCCAGTCCCTGAGGTGTAGGCACATCCATAGTGCTGTTAGAGAGGGTATTCCAGCATTTTGACCCAGTGACAGTGAAGGAACTGTAATGTATTTCCAAGTCAGGACGGTGAGTGACTTGGAGGGGAATCTCCAGGTGGTGGTGGTGTTCCCAGGTATCTGTGGCCCTTGTACTTCCAGACCAGTCGTTCCCAACCGTTTATACGTCATTGCACAATTCTACTATTAAAAAAAATTGAACACACCTCCTATTTTCTTGTCTTCTTCCTTTTCTGGGAACTGCATTTTTAACCTCTCCCTGTGTCTCTCGCTTCTCCCAGGGTCTGGGAGAAGGGTCTTTTGCCCAGGGTATGGGCCTTTTTGAGTTTTCACTTTTACTGTGGGTGCATGGGACTTTTGTCTTCAGCTCCAAGTCCCGTTGGTCATCCGCATGGGCCCGACCAACATAAAAAATCTAAACTGCGCATGTGTGGCTCTTTCCTAACCGGCGCATGTGCAGGAGGCCTAAGATTCGATAAGAGCTGAAGACAAAGGTTAATTTAGTTTACTTACATGAATTTTGAATCATTTTAAATCTTCTTTTCATGGCAAACTTGGGGCGTATTCAAGGCATGAGAACCACTGATCTAGGTGGTAGTGGTCATGGGTTTGGAAGGTGCTGCCTAGGGAACTTTGGTGAGTTCCTGCAGTGCATCCTATAGTTGGTACACACTGCTGCCACCGTTCGTTGGTGGTGGAGGGATTGAATGTTTGCGAATGGGGTAACAATCAAGCAGGCTGCTTTGTCCTGGATGATGTCGAGCTTCTTGAGTGTTGTTGGAGCTACACTCATCCAGGCAAGTGGAGAGTATTCCATCACACCCCTGCAACAAATGGTGGATAGGCTTTTTTTTGGGGGGGGGGGGGGGCTCAGGAGGTGCTTTACTTTCCGCAGGATTCCTAGCCTTTGACTTGTAGCCACAGTATTTATTTATATGGCTAGTGTAGTTCAGTTTCTGGTCAATAGTAATCCCCAGGATTTTAATCGTGGGGGATTCAGCTACGGCAATGCCATTAAGTGTCAATGAGCAATGGTTAGATCCTCTCTTGTTGGAGATGGTCATTGTCTGGCACTTGTGTGGCGTGAACACGTCTGGATATTGTTCAGATCTTATTCTATTTGGACGTGGACTGCTGCAGTATCCGAGGAGTTGCAAATGGTGCTGAACATTGTGCACTCAAATGCGAACATCCCTATTTCTGACTTTACGATGGAAGATCTTGTAGCCATGATATTGATATGGCTAGTCCAGTTTGATAGCAGAATACTATGGATGGTTGAGTGAAATAAATAAAAATGCTAGTAGTTACACCTGGCAGCAAGTGTGGAGAAAGAGAGTTAACATTTCAGGTCAATTACCTTGTAAGAAGTTAAAGATGTTGCAGTTTTCAAGCATAGAAAATTCACATCTCAGACCACCATTCAGCCCATCATCTCTGTGCCAGGCACAGAAGAGTGTTCTGGTTTAATCCCACTTTTTAGCTCCATAATCCTGTTGGTTATTGCATTTCAAGGGCAGTTCCAAGTATTTTTTGAACATGAGGGTTTTTGCTTTTTATCACTCTTTCAGACAATGAGTTCCAGAACCTCCACCAACCTCATGAAAATAATTCTCCTCAAACCCAACCACCGGTAATAGGCCTTCCCCTCTCACAGAAATAGGTCCATCCTATCCACCAGATCTCGGTTCCTCAATGTTGTGCACCTCAATTTAAATCTCCCCAGCTCAGTCCCAAAAACACAAAGTTAACCAAACAAGTCTTTCTTCATAGCAAAACAATCTATATTCTTGCAACATTCTTGTAAACCTCCTCCACCCTTTCTCTCGTGCAATCACATCCTTCCTATAATGCGGTGACCTACCAATTGTACGCAATACTCTAGCCGTGGCCTAACTAATGTTTCATCTAGTTTTAACTAGTGTTCCAGCATAGCCTCCCTGTTCTTATCCTCTATGCCTTGACCATAAAAGAATGTATCCCTAGACCTTCTAAACCACCTTATCTACCTGTTCCTGTACATTCCAGATCAGCGGACATGGATTCCAAGATCGCTCTGTTCCTCTCCACTTCGTTATCCCACCATTTTATTGTGTATTCCCTTGCCTTGTTTGCCCTCTTTGTAGGGCGGCATTGTTAGCACTGCTGCCTCACAGCGCCAGGGGCCCAAGTTCAATTCCGGTCTGGAGTGTGAGGGAAAAACGGAAGTAGGTCGGGCGCGGGGTGACCTGGGAAAGGACTGTGTAGTTTTTTTTTCAATAAGTGCGCGGGAGGTTTAAAAGCAGGCCGCACTATCCAGCGGGCAGCGGAGTGAGCAGGGAGCAGAGTGAGAGCTGGAGGGCTTTGGCTCAATGGGCTTCGGCATAAACAGGCAGAGGCAGGGTAGGTTCTGTTCTTCGTTCTTCGAGTAATTTAAAGAAAGGGGTAACTATGAGTGGGAGGCCAGTTTGTTGCTGTTGATGTCGGATGTGGGAGTTCATGGAGTCGCCCAGCCTCCCGGAAGTCCATATCTGTGCCAGGTGCGTCGAACTGCAGCTCCTGAGAGACCGCGTTAGTGAACTGGAGCTGCGCCTCGATGACCTTAGTCTAGTCAGGGAAAATGAGAGGTTAACAGAGAGAAGCTACAGGCAGGTCGTCACACCAGGGCCACGGGAGGAAGACACGTGGGTCATGGTTAGGAAGGGTAAAGGTCACGTACCAGAGAGTACCCCGGTGGTTGTCCCCCTTAACAGTAAGGGATGGGTGACAGACAGGAGAGAGGAGGGGAGAGAGCAGTCAGTGATGGGATCCCCTGTGGTTGTCCCCCTCCAGAATAAGTATACCGTTTTGGATACTGTGGGGGGGGATGACCCTCCAGGGGTAAGCCACGGTGACCGGGTCACTGGCACGGAGTCGGGCTGTGTGGCTCAGAAGGGAAAGAGGGGGGCTGTGAGAGCAATAGTAGTGGGGGGTGCAACAGTTAGAGGCACAGACAGGTGGTTCTGTGGGCGCGAACGAGACTCCAGGATGGTAGTCTGCCTCCCTGGTGCCAGGATCCTGGGTGTCTCTGAGCGGGTAGGAAGCATCCTAAAAGGGGCGGGTAACCAGACAGACGTCATTGTCCACATTGGTGCAAATGACATAGGCAGAAAGAGCAGGGAGGTCCTGAGAGAGCAATTCAGGGAGTTGGGTAGTAGGCTGAAAAGCAGGGCCTCTAGGGTAGCGATCTCTGGACTACTCCCAGTGCCACAAGCTAGTGAGGCTAGGAACAGGGAGATTGTACAGCTGAACGCGTGGCTAAAGGACTGGTGCAGGAGGGAGGGTTTCAAATTCGTGGATCACTGGGAACCCATCACAAGAAGGATGGGTTACACCTAAACTGGAGGGGCACGAATATCCTAGCTGGGAGTTTTCCTACTGTGGTTCGGGTGGGTTTAAGCTAATGTGGCAGGGGAGTGGGGATCAGAACAATAGGTCAATAATCATAGAGGCTGGGGCCAAGGTTGGGGCAAAGACAAGGCTATCTAAGAGGAAGAGCATTCTGGGGGAGGATGACCTCAGTGGGCCTGGAGGTCTGGAGTGCATCTGCTTCAATACAAGGAGCGTCACGGGCAATACAGACGAGCTTCTTGGCCTTTTGGCTAAGATCAAGTGTAGTATGAAGAGGATGCTGCACTTGGTTGAGGTCATTGGGTCACATTTAAGCTTCATATGTTTCATATGAAGCAATTTTTAAAAGTGGCATCTCGGCCTTTTGGCTAAGATGCAAATGAGATCAAGCCTTGGAGGAGGAAACCTCCCCCTCCTCCAATCAGCTTGGCTCATGTAGATCAGACCCAGGACAGGGTAATTTGGTCGCTTGACCTGTCTTGCCGGCCTGGATCGGAGATGTCTCGACCTGTTGAGACTCTGAATTGGACTTGATTTGATTGAATTGGAAAAGTATTTTTTAAAAATACAGACGAGCTTAGAGCCTTAATGCTTGCGCGGAACTTGGATGTGGTTGCAGTGACGGAGACTTGGTTAAAAGGACAGAACTGGCAGCTGAATATTCCGGGGTGTAAGTGTTTTAGGTGAGACAGAGGAGGGGCTAGGAGAGGTGGGGGAGTAGCAATGCTGGTTAGGGGGCATATTACAGCGGTACAGAGGGTGGACAATTTGGAGGGGTCAGGTAACGAGTCACTGTGGGTGCAGCTCAGAAACAGGAAGGGCGCGGTCACTATGCTGGGGGTATACTACAGGTCTCCCAACAGCCCACGGGAAGTTGAGGAACGGATATGTAAGGAGATTCTGGACAGGTGCAGAAAAAATAGGGTTGTTGTAGTGGGAGACCTTAATCTCCCTTGTATAGACTGGAAATCGCTTAGGGCTGGGGGCCTGGACGGGGAAGAATTTATAAAATGCATACAGGAAGGTTCTTTGGAACAATATTTTGACAGTCCAACTAGAGAGGGGGCTATACTGGACCTAGTACTGGGGAATGAGCCCGGTCAGGTCATCAAAGTTTCAGTGGGGGAACATGTGGCAAATAGTGACCACAATTCTGTAAACTTTAGGATAGTAATGGACAAAGATGAGTGTTGTCCTATGGGTAAGGTACTGAATTGGGGGAAGGCTAACCAGAGCCAGATTAGGCAGGATTTGGTTGCTGTTGATTGGGAGAGGCTGTTCGAGGGTAAATCCACATCTGGCACGTGGGAGTCTTTTAAGGAGCAGTTGATAGGACTGCAGGACAGGCATGTGCCTGTAAAGAGGAAGGATAGGAAAGGTAGGATTCGAGAGCTGTGGATAACCAGTGAAATTGTGGGTGTAATCAAAAAGAAAAAAGAGGCATACGTGAGGTCCAGGCAGCTAAAAACAGATGGAGCACTGGAGGAATACAGAGAAAGTAGACAAGAACTCAAACAGGGAGTTAGAAGGGCAAAAAGGGGTCACGAAATGTCCTTGGCAGACAGGATTAAGGAGAATCCTAAGGCATTTTATCCATACGTTAGGAACAAGAGGGTTGTTAGGGAAAGAATCGGACGTCTCAGGGACAAAGGAGGGGAATTATGCTTAGAACCAAAGGAAGTATGTGAGATCCTAAACAAATACTTTGCATCAGTATTCACAAAGGAGAGGGACATATTGACTGGTAGTGTCTCAGAGAGATGTGTTGACCCGTTAGAAAAAATCTCAATTACAAGGGAGGAAGTGTTAGGTTTTTTAGGAAACATTAAGACAGACAAATCCCCAGGGCCGGATGGCATCTATCCTAGACTCCTCAGGAGGCAAGAGATGAAATTGCTGGGCCTCTAACAGAAATCTTTGTCTCTTCGCTGGACACAGGTGAGGTCCCAGAGGATTGGAGGATAGCAAATGTGGTCCTGTTATTTAAGAAGTGTAGCAAGGATAACCCGGGTAATTATAGGCCGGTGAGCTTGACATCCGTGGTAGGGAAATTGTTGGAGAAGATTCTTAGAGATAGGATATATGCGCATTTAGAACTGAATAATCTCATTAGCGATAGACAGCATGGTTTTGTACGAGGGAGGTCATGCCTCACAAATTTGGTTGAGTTTTTTGAGGAGCTGACAAAAACGATTGACGAGGGAAGAGCCGTGGATGTCGTCTATATAGATTTTAGTAAAGCGTTTGACAAGGTCCCTCATGGCAGGCTGGTGCAAAAGGTTAAATCTCACGAGATAAAAGGTGAGCTAGCTAGATGGGTGGAGAACTGGCTTAGCCATAGAAGACAGAGGGTAGCAGTGGAAGGGTCTTTTTCCGGTTGGAGGTCTGTGCCTAGTGGAGTTCCGCAGGGTTCTGTACTGGGACCTCTGCATATATAAATGATTTGGAGGAAGATGTAGCTGGTGTGATCAGTAAGTTTGTGGACGACACGAAGATTGCTGGAGTTGCGGATAGTGATGAACATTGTCAGAGAATACAGCAGGATAAAAATAGGCTGGAACATTGGGCGGAGAAATGGCAGATGGAATTTAATCCAGATAAATGCAAAGTGATGCATTTCGGTAGATCTAATGTAAGGGGGAACTATACAATAAATGGCAGAATCATCAGGAGTATAGACACACAGAGGGCCCTGGGTGTACAAGTCCACAGATCCTTAAAGGTGGCAGCACAGGTGGAGAGGTTGGTCAAGAAGGCATATGGCATGCTTGCCTTTATTGGACGGGGCATAGAATATAAAAGTTGGCATATGATGTTGCGGCTGTATAGAATGTTGGTTAGGCCACATTTGGAATACAGCATCCAGTTCTGGTCGCCACACTACCAGAAGGACGTGGAGGCTTTGGAGAGAGTACAGAAAAGGTTTACCAGGATGTTGCCTAGTATGGAGGGTCTTAGCTATGAGGAGAGATTGGGTAAACTGGGGATGTTCTCCCTGGAAAGACGGAGGATGAGGGGCGACCTAATAGAGGTGTATAAAATTATGAAGGGCATAGATAGGGTGAACAATGGGAAGCTTTTTCCCAGGTTGGAGGTGACGAACACAAGGGGTCACAGGTTCAAGGTGAGGGGGGCAAGGTTCAACACAGATATCAGGGGGACGTATTTTACACAGAGGTTGGTGGGGGCCTGGAATGCACTGCCAAGCAAGGTGATTGAGGCGGACACGCTGGGATCGTTTAAGACTTATCTAGATAGCCACAAGAACAGACTGGGAATAGAGGGATACAAATGAATGGTCTAGTTGGGCACATGAGCGGCGCAGGCTTGGAGGGCCGAAGGGCCTGTTCCTGTGCTGTATTGTTCTTTGTTCTTTGGGTGACTGTCTGTGTGGAGTTAGCTCGTTCTCACCGTGTCAACGTGGGTTTCCTCCCGGTGCTGTGGTTTCCTCCCACACTTCAAAGATGTGTGGGTTAGGTTGATTGGCCATGCTAAATTGTCCCTTAGTGTCGGGGGATTGGCAGGGTAAATAGGTGGGGTTACGGTAATAGGGCCTGATTGTGGTCGGTGCAGGCTCGATGGGTCAAATGGCTTTCTCCTGCACTGTAAGAATTCTATATGCATTACCTCACACTTCTTTGGATTGAATTCCATTATTTGCCACTTTTTAGTTCAACAAACCATTCCACTGACAGCTTTCATCCACATCATCAACCACATGGCCAATTACTTAAACATGCTCCCTATAATTCAAGTCAAATCATTGCTCTGTGCCACATAAACAAGGGATCCAATGCTGAGCCCTGTGGAACCCCATTGGAAATAGCCTACCAGTCATAAAAACGTTAATGGACCATCAGCCTTTGCTTCCTGCCCGAGTCAATATTGGATGCCTTGTACTCTCGACTGCATGGAGATAAAAATGTATTTTAAAAAAGGGGGTTCAGATGGAGGAGAAAGGTCACGGTCCAAAGTTGTTGAGCCCAATCTTGAGTCCTGAAGGCTGTAACGTGCCGAATTGGAAGATGAGGTGTTGCTCCTCCAGATTGCGCTGAACTTTAACAGTTATGTTTATCAAAACACTCAGGTTGCTCAAACATTCTATGGAAAAGGCATGTTTAGAATCAGCCAAAAGGCTCCTTATGGCTGGTGTCTATGAATTAGGTCCCATGATAAGATGATTGCTCATTTACAAGTTCCTCATTCTTCACTTCCCATTGTCAGCAAACCCCAGTGAAAGGGCAAGTAACCAGCTTCCCTCCAGAAATCTCTTTCGAATCGGCAACTTTATAATATTGCATTGCTACAGATTCAAATGGTCAGCAGTTCAATAGTGCAGGGAATTTAATTTAATGAGTATCCCTGCTGAAACCCTGCGCTCATTTCCTTCTGTATAAAAACCTCCATTGGTTGGACCAATCACTAATTTCCTAATCATAGAGTCATAGAGGTTTCACAGCATGGAAACAGGCCCTTCGGCCCAACTTGTCTATGCCGCCCAGTTTTTACCATTAAGCTAGTCCCAATTGCCCACGTTTGGTCCATATCCCTCTGTACCCATCTTACCCATGTAATTGTCTAAATGATTTTAAAAAGACAAAATTGTACCTGCCTCTACTACTGCCTCGGCAGCTTGTTCCAGACACTCACCACCCTCTGTGAAAAAAATTGCCCCTCTGGACCCTTGTGTCCCTCTCCCCTTAAACCTATGCCCTCTAGTTTTAGACTCCCCTACCTTTGGGAAAAGATGCTGGCTATCTACCTTATCTATGCCCCTCATTATTTTATAGACCTCTATAAGATCACCCCTAAGCCTCCTACATTCCAGGGAAAAAAAGTCCCAGTCTATCCAGCCTCTCCTTATAACTCAAACCATCAAGTCCCGGGAGCATCCTAGTAAATCTTTTCTGCACTCTTTCTAGTTTAATAATATCCTTTCTATAATAGGGTGACCAGAACTGCACACAGTATTCCAAGTGTGGCCTTACCAATGTCTTGTACAACTTCAACAAGACGTTCCAACTCCTGTATTCAATGTTCTGACAAATGAAACCAAGTATGCCGAATGCCTTCTCCACCACCCTGTCCACCTGTGACTCCACTTTCAAGAAGCTATGAACCTGCACCCC
Source organism: Mustelus asterias (assembly GCF_964213995.1). Lineage (NCBI taxonomy): Eukaryota > Metazoa > Chordata > Chondrichthyes > Carcharhiniformes > Triakidae > Mustelus > Mustelus asterias. Next base: position 20,228,453 of record NC_135824.1, on the reverse strand, counting down.
TAGGTCTCTTTGTTCTATAACTCTCCCCAATGCCCTACCATTAACTGAGTAAGTCCTGCCCTCCTTCAGTCTACCAAAATGCATCAGCTCGCATTTATTTCTAAATTAAATTCCATCTGCCATTCGTCAGCCCACGGGCCCAATTGCTCAAGATTTTGTTGCAATCCTAGATAACCCTCTTCACTGTCCACTATGCCATCAATCTTGGTGTCATCTGCAAACTTACCGCCTAAATTCTCATCCAGATCATTAATATAAATGACAAATAAGTTTTTTTTATTTTATTCGTGTCACAAGTAGGCTTACATTAACGCTGCAATGACGTTACTGTGAAAAATCCCTCGTCACCACACTCCGGCGCCTGTTCGGGTACACTGAGGGAGAATTTAGCATGGCCAATGCACCTAACCAGCACGTCTTTCAGACTGTGGACCCAGCACCGATCCCTGAAGCACACCGCTGGTCACAGGTGTCCAGTTCGGGAAAGAACCCTCTACAACCACCCTCTGTCTTCTGTCAACAAGCCAATTTTGTGCCCAATTGGCTGCCTCACCCTGGATCTTGTGAGATTTAACTTTATGCAACAGCCTACCATGAGGTAACCTGTCAAAGGCCTTGCTAAAGTCCAGATAGACAACGCCAACTGCACTGCCCTCATCTACCTTCTTGGTTACTTACCCCTTCAAAAAACACCTTGGGTCATTAATCACATTAAACACAGAAATACCTGCAGATTATTGGGGTTGATAGCCTTTTTTAAAAGTTGTAATTACATTTATTTTATTAAATTAGTAAACCGTTAAGACGACACTTCTGTGATGTATGTGTCTATATATTGTATGTTGGGGTGTGGACTGCCCCTTTAAGAGAATGGGTCAGGTGACCCCTGGGCTCTTCGCTCTGCCCAGTGTGGGACCCTGTTTGGCCATCTTGGACCTGACTGTGTGAATGAGTGCACACCTTCAATAAACAGTCCCAGTATTGAAGTACTCAAACCTATCTTGTGATTTTTTATGCCCGTTAGTACACCGGGGCAAACATAATGGGTGGGATTTTATGGCCTCGCTCGTCCCAAAACCGTAAAATCCCAAGGTCAACGGACCTTCTCATGCTCCGCCCCTCGCCCACCCCGATTCCCGTGGCGGGCGGGACAGTAAACTCCCAGCCAATAACTTCAGTTTGATATATCTACAATAGTAACGGCACAGTGATAATCCCTGACTATCTTCAGTAGCTTTGTGCAGGCTCATTGCTCAAGGCACAAGATCAGCCACCCCTGAACATGAGCGCACATATCAAACTTTGAGCCATGTCCGAGAAAGCGATGCTCAACTCAGTTCTTTACCTGTTTAAAAAAAACGTGACTTGCAGGGGTGTAAATATGGCACTTTGCAGTTGTTGGTGAAATGTGAAAGGAAAAAATTTGGAAAGCGGGCCTGTAGGATAAACATCTTACTCATGGTTCCAAAACGATAATTTTTTTAAAAACATGTGATAACAGGCCTAGATTCATCTAGACACGATACCAGTCCAAAGATGTGTGGACTAGGTTGATTGGCCGTGTTAAATTAACCCTAGTGTTAGGGGTAAGTAGTGCAGGGTAAGTATAAGGGGTTACGGGAATAGGGCCTGAGTGGGTTTGCGGTCGGTACAGACTAGGTGGGCCGACTGGCCTCCTTCTGCACTGTAGGGATTCTATGATATTCTATGAATCTTTAGCTTCAGAGTAAATTTTTCCCGGTTTGGTTCAAAATTATTCCTGCAATCCTCCTTTAAAGCTTGGCTGAAATTCAAGTTTCCTACACCGAGGATGAGATTTGCCAGTCCCGCCAAAAGCAGCCGTCATCACAGGAGGGATGAGAAAATTTGTAGACCGGCTAAAAGTCCCAAATTCTGGATTCTCACAAGAGGTTTGCACACAATGTTTAACACAACTTCCCTCAGCAGTTAGCTTCTCTGGTCAAGTTCAGTTGCAAATATTTGGACCACTTCTCCACATGGTATTTTTGAATAACAATCTTAAAAACCCACAGCTTCACCTTTGCAGTTGAACATCATCACTGTGCTCCAGGCCGTATGAGCAGAAAGCACTGACATTTGGCACGTCTTTTAAATACAAAGACACTGTTCATACAAACCATAGAATCCCAACAGTGCAGGAGGTGGCCATTCGGCCCATCAAGGCTGTACCGACAACAATCCCACCCAGACCCTATCCCCGTAATCCTACATATTTACCCCGCTAATCCCTCTAACCTACGCATCCTGGGACACTAAGTGGCAATTTAGCATTAACGCTGCAACGAAGTTACTGTGAAAAATCCCTCGTCACCACACTCCAGCGCCTGTTCGGGTACATGGAGGGAGAATGTAGCATGGCCAATGCACCTAACCAGCACGTCTTTCAGACTGTGGACCCAGCACCGATCCCTGGAGCACACCGCTGGTCACAGGTCTCCAGTTCGGGAAAGAACCCTCTACAACCACCCTCTGTCTTCTGTCAACAAGCCAATTTTGTACCCAATTGGCTACCTCACCCTGGATCTTGTGAGATTTAACTTTATGCAACAACCTACCATGAGGTAACCTGTCAAAGGCCTTGCTAAAGTCTAGATAGACAACGCCAACTGCACTGCCCTCATCGACCTTCTTGGTTACTTACCCCTTCAAAAAACATCTTGGGTCATTAGTCACATTAAACACAGAAATACCTGCAGATTATTGGGGTTGATAGCCTTTTTTAAAAGTTGTAATTACATTTATTTTATTAAATTAGTAAACCGTTAGACAACACTTCTGTGATGTATGTGTCTATATATTGTATGTTGGGGTGTGGACTGCCCCTTTAAGAGAATGGATCAGGTGACCCCTGGGCTATTCGCTCTGCCCAGTGTGGGACCCTGTTTGGCCGTCTTGGACCTGACTGTGTGAATGAGTGCACACCTTCAATAAACAGCTCCCAGTATTGAAGTACTCAAACCTATCTTGTGATTTATTTTATGCCCATTAGTACACCGGGGCAAACATAATGGGTGGGATTTTATGGCCTCGCTCGTCCCGAAACCGTGCTTCGGGTCGCTGTCTGTGTGGAGTTTGCACTTTCTCCTCATGTCTGCGTGGGTTTCCTCCGGGTGCTCTGGTTTCCTCCCACAGTCCAAAGGTGTGCAGGTTAGGTTGCTTGGCCATGCTAAATTGCCCCTTAGTCTCAGGGGGATTAGCGGGGTAAATATGTGGGATTACGGGGAAAGGGCCTGGGTGAGATGCTCTGTCAGAGTCGGTGCAGACCCGATGGGCCAAATGCCCTCCTCCTGCACTGTAGGAATTTTATGATCTGAAAGGGCAGGTGTTACGCCCCCTGCAATTGCATGGGAAGGTAGTGTGGGAAAGGGATGAGGTATTGGAGTGAACCCGGAATTTGCAGAGTGAACGGGCCCTTCAGAATGCTGACAGGAGAGGGGAGGGAAGAAGAGTGGTGTTGAAGTGAAGATGAGGGGACGTTGGTGGGGCCGCACCTGGAGTATTGTGTTCAGTTTTGCTCGCCTTGCTACGGGAAAGATGTTATTAAACTGGAGAGAGCACAGAAGAGATTTACAAGGATGTTGCCAGGACTCAAGGGACTGAGTTTTCGGGAGAGATTGGAGAGAGTAGGACTTTTTCTTTGGGAAAAAGGAGACTGAGGAGTGAACTTATAGAGGTGTATAAGATCATGAGAGGCATGGATAAGGCTTGGATAGACTCAGTCTTTTTCCAAGGGTTGGGAAATCGAGAACTAGAGGGCATAGGTTTAAGTTAAGAGGGGAAAGAATTAATGGGAACCTGAGGAGCAACTTTTTTTTTACACAGAGGGTGGTACGTGTGTGGAATGAGCTGCCGGAGGAAGTGGTTGAGGCAGGAACATTGACAACATTTGGACAGATACATGGATAGGAAAGGTTTAGAGGGATATGGGCCAAATGCAGGCAAATGGGGTTAGCTTAGATGAGCATTTTGGTCGGTATGGACCAGTTTGGGCTGAAGGACCTGTCTTCTTGCCGTAGATTTTATGATTCTACGTGTTTGGTGGTAACATCATGGTGAAGGTGACGGAAATGGAGCAGGATGATCCTTTGAATAGAGGCCAGTCGGGGTATTAGGTGAGGACAAAGGGACCCCCATCGTGGTTCCAGGAGGGAGGGGATGGTGGAAGAATTGAGAGAACACACCTATTACTGCTCCTTTTGCCTTTTGTTCCACAACATCATTGCTATTTAACCTTTCCTCCCTCTAATCTATCCCTGATCCTCTCTTTTGTTCTATACAAATGCCCCTTTTCTATCTCTCTTCAGTTCTGAAGTATAGTCATATTGGGTTCGAATCGTTTCTCTCTCTCCATAGATGCTGTCAGACCAGCTGAGTGGGATTTTCTGGCCGCACTCACCCCAAGGCTGGAAATTCCCACTGAGCTCAGCGGACCTTTGTATGGTCTGCCCCTGCCTGCTACAATTCCCGCGGGAAATCTCTGCCCGCTGAGTTTTTCCAGCGCTCTTAGTTTTCATTTCAGATTTGCAGCGCCTGTGTATTTTGCTTTTCCTTTGTCACATTCTCAATCAATTATCAGCAAAGTAATGAAGGAGGTCATTGTCAGTGTTAGCACATGGCATTTACTCACCAATCCTATGGTCAGTTTGAGCTCCACGTGAAACACTCCCAATAAGCTGAATTCCAGAGTCAGGTGAGCGTGACTGCTCTCAGCCCCAAGGCAGCATCTGACCGAACGACATCAAGGAGCCTTTGTAAAATGGAAACAAATGAGAATGGGAGGAAATGTTTCCATAGGTTTGGAATCATACCTAGCACAAAGGAAGATGGTTGGTTTTCATCAAATACAATCATATCAGCCCCAGGACTTTGCTGCAGGTGTTCCCCAGGGTCGCGAAAGAAGTAGCTGCAGAAATAGCGGATAGACTGATTATGATTTTCCAAAATTTCCTGGACTCTAGAACGGTCCCAGCTTATCAGAAATTAGCAAATGTAACATTGCGATTGAAGAATGGCTGGAGCCAGAAAACAGGGATTGATCAATTAACCTGATATCAATCATTGGGAAAAGTCCAGAATCTATTGTAAAGGATGTCTTAATAATGCACTTGGAACATCACTGTGTGACCAGAAAGTCAATGTGATTTTGCAAAAGGGAAATTGTGTTTGATACCATTTATTAGAGCCTTTTGAGGATGTAACTAGGAGGGTAGATAAAGGGGAACCAGTAGATATAGTAAACTGAGATGTCAAAAAGGGTGAACTTCTTGGAACTCTAACAGCATTGGGGATGGACCTACATGAAATGGACTGCAGCAGTTCAAGAAGGCAGTTCAGCACCACCTTAACTGATGAGACCAAAATTTAAACTAGATACCCATCTCCCTGTCCAGTTGCCCAACAGCGTACAGAAGTCAAAACAAGAGAATGTCAGCAGCCAATGTCAGTTTTTTTTATCTTGAAAAGGTAATTTTGGTTGCTTAAGGGGTTGCATTGGGTCAATGACAGGAAACTGTATTATATTTCATTATTACAGTACATTGGCAAATATATATATCGAAAGGGGTTGCAGGTTGCTTTAAGAGCGGATCACCGGATTTGATGGTGATTTCATTAGTATGAGATTCCAGGCAGGAGCTGGCATATTGAAAAAGGAATGTTTTGCTGTACAGCTGGAGTCATTTGAAAAAAAATACATCAAGTCAACAGTCTCCAGATTAAAAAGGGGAGCCCTGGGAAGACAATATATATACTGTACAGTCTCGAGTTGCTAGTGTCTGCAAGAGAAATGGTGGGTCTATTAAGATTCATGGATACCTTGAATGAAGAAAATGTATCATGGAATTCCTATGCTGAGAGTACTTCCTACAAACGAATAGCATTGCCATGAGTTTGTACCAGTTTTTCTCAGTACAATAGGATGTAAAACTTACAATTTGCTGTGGAATTTGGTTCATCCAGCAAAACCAAGAACCAAAACTTACAATGACTTGCTGATTTGAAACAATGTGTGTCAAGAAAGCTGGAATTGACCATCCAAGGTGGGTGTCTATTGCGGGGAATCCAAATGATCATACCTTGGAGAGTTCTTGAACAACTACGCGAAGGATGTACTGGGATAGTCCGGATGAAGGAGTTAGCATATACTAATTTTTGGTGGCCGGGTCAGGATGTGCAGATAGAAGAAAAAAGTGGGACAGTGCCAATCCCGTGCACAAAAAAGAAATAACCACCGTTGTCTCCCTTACAGCCTTGGGAATGGCCTACTTTTACAGTGGCCAGATGTTATCATGAGATCTGCTACATCGGAACAAACCACTGAAAAACTTGGATGAAATTTTTCAAGATTTGGTAAGCCAGAACAGATTGTTGACGATAATGGTTCACAGTTTAATTCACAAGAGTTTGAGGATTATCTCAAAGTAAATGGTATTCAACATATAAAATCTGCACTGTATCATCCATCAACTAATGAATTAGCTGAAAGATTCATACAATCCTTGAAACATTCTTTAAAAGCTTCAAAAGAGCAAGGTTCATTATCATCTCATATGAATAGATTTTTGTCCATTCACAGAAACACTACTCATGCGACTACCCAAAGTTCACCTACATTACTATTCTTAACGAGAAAGTTGAGAACTATGTTTGATTTGTTAGCACCTCCATAAACATCAGGAATAGTAGAGCATCAACAACAATCTCAAGTTGCCAGACGAGAAGTGAGGGCAAAACAACACTCATTTCAATAAGGAGATGAAGTGTTAGCAGGTAATTATGCCACAAGTGAGAAATGGGTGAGAGATCTTGTTTTTGCTTACCCCTGTTTGCTCCAGTCTCTGCAAAGACTTCATTTTAAGATATTTCTGCCTATGCAACCCACCCTGCTTAGCTGGACAATTGACTGCTAACTTGACTACATGTAGAATCAGAAGGCTAACGGTTAGCTAGAAATTCACTGCATTCCTGAAGGGTGCACAATGCAGGCAAAAAGGTTTTTCATAACAGCAGCTGCAAGGATTGTTTTTCTAAGACGGAGACAGACTGCGAAAAACATTTCCAATAACGAGATAAGAATTGAAATATATTTTTGGTTTTAGCGTGTGTGTTTTCAGTTAGTTTTTGAGATCCAGTTCAGTGCGTTCAAGTTCAGTACAGGGACTGGCTTGCTTAGAAGCCAGTCTACAAGTTTGATTTTTCTTTTCAATTCTGTCATGTTAATCCTTTTAAGTACTGTTCAATAAAAGAAAACCATTTTTGAAAACTCACATCAGTGTTGTCCTCATCTATTTGAAGAAATAAATGGACACAAGAGGGTGCCAGCCACAGTTTGAGCAAAAACAAGTCCAACCTCTTCCACGGTTCAAACCGAAGATGAACTAGTTTGGCGGTGCCAAGCTGACCAATTGTTACCATCTCAAAATGATTTCTCAGAATCATCTCCAGAAGTCCAAACTTCTTTAGTCCCAAGTGTGATGGATATTACTACGGAAGACTTAGTTGAACCTGAGTTGCCTGATGATTGTTTTTATGCTACTATACTGAGGGAGAATGATTAGTTCCAAGAGAAGAAGTGTCTACTGAAGTTCCAAATCATACCTCTAGGGTTAAGGATAGCCAAATTCCAGAATGTCATAAACAACCAAAGAGGAATAAATGTCCTCCTGGTCGACTTTCTTATTGACATAGAAACATAGACGCTAGGAGCAGGAGGAGGCCATTTGGCCCTTCGAGCCTGCTCTGCCATTCATTATGATCATGGCTAATCATCCAACTCAATAGCCTAATCCTGCCTTTTCCCCAAACCTTTGATCCCATTCGCCCCAAGTGCTATATCTAACCGCCTCTTGAATACATTCACTGTTTTGGCATCAACTACTTCCCGTGGTAATGAATTCCACAGGCTCACCACTCTTTGGGTGGTCTACCCTGAATCCTCAGACTGTGACCCCTGGTTCTGGACTCCCCCACCATCGGGAATATCCTCCCTGCATCTACCCTGTCCAGTCATATTCGAATTTTATAAGCCTCTATGAGATCTCTTTTCATTCATCTGAACTCCAGCAAAAACAGTCCTAACCTAGTCAATCTCTCCTCACACATCCTTCCCGCCATCCCCGGAATCAGCCTGGTAAACCTTCGCTGCACTCCCTCGAGAGCAAGAACATCCTTCCTCAGAAAAGAAGACCAAAACTGCACACGATACTTTAGGTATGGCTTCACCAAGACCCTGTATAATTGCAGCAACATGTGTATGACTGTCTATAAAGATTAATGACGCATAGTACTGTGTCCAGAGATTTACTGATCCTATGTATAACATTGTATCATCATGACCACAGAAGTAAAGATGGAGTGATGTTGTATATTTAAAAGAGTTGAAGGTTACTTTAAGAACTGATCCAAAGATGTGCGAGTTAGGTTGATTGGCCATGCTAAAATTGCCCCTTAGTGTCCTGAGATGCATTGGTAAGAGGGATTAGTGGGTGAAATATGTAGGGATATGGGGGTAGGGCCTGGGTGGGATTGTGGTCGGTGCAGACTCGATGGGCCGAATGGCCTCTTTCCATACTGTAGGGTTTCTATGATGATTTCTATGACCTGGTGATGTCATTAGGGTGTGCGCTCAGGCTGCTGTTCTACTTTCAGTGTTGTGGGGGCCTGGAATGCGCTGCCAAGTAGGGTGGTGGAGGCAGGCACGCTGACATCGTTTAAGACTTACCTGGATAGTCACATGAGCAGCCTGGGAATGGAGGGATACAAACGATTGGTCTAGTTGGACCAAGGAGCGGCACAGGCTTGGAGGGCCGAAGGGCCTGTTTCCTGTGCTGTACTGTTCTTTGTTCTTTGTATTCTGTGTAGAGCAAAGAGCAGCTCTTCAATAAAACCTGTTGAGTGCTTGCTTGAATCTCCATTTGCAAAAATCAAGTTTTTTCTTTGTGTAAAACCCACAACTCCTAACATTAGAAACATAGAAACATAGAAAAACTACAGCACAAAACAGGCCCTTCGGCCCCACAAGTTGTGCCGAACATATCCCTACCTTTTAGGCCTACCTATAACCCTCCATCCTATTAAGTCCCATGTACTCATCCAGGAGTCTCTTAAAAGACCCTATTGAGTTTGCCTCCACCACTACTGACGGCAGCCGATTCCACTCGCCCATCACCCTCTGTGTGAAAAACTTCCCCCTAACATTTCCCCTGTACCTACCCCCCAGCACCTTAAACCTGTGTCCTCTCGTAGCAGCCATTTCCACCCTGGGAAAAAGCCTCTGAGAGTCCACCCGACCTATGTCTCTCAACACCTTATATACCTCTATTAGGTCTCCTCTCATCCTACGTCTCTCCAAGGAGAAAAGACCGAGCTCCCTCAGCCTATCCTCATAAGGCATGCCACTCAATCCAGGCAACATCCTTGTAAATCTCCTCTGCACCCTTTCAATCTTTTCCACATCCTTCCTGTAATGAGGCGACCAGAACCGAGCACAGTACTCCAAGTGGGGTCTGACGAGGGTCTTATATAGCTGCATCATTATCCCCGGACTCCTAAACTCAATCCCTCGATTGATAAAGGCCAGCACACCATACGCCTTCTTAACCACCTCCTCCACCTGCGGGGCCGATTTTAGAGTCCTATGGACCCAGACCCCAAGGTCCTCCTGATCCTCTACAGTACTAAGCGTCTTTCCCTTTATATTGTACTCCTTCATCCCATTTGACCTGCCAAAATGGACCACTATGCATTTCTCTGGGTTGAATTCCATCTGCCACTTCTCCGCCCAGTCTTGCATCTTATCTATGTCCCTCTGTAACTTCTGACATCCCTCCAGACTATCCACAACCCCACCAACCTTCGTGTCGTCGGCAAACTTACCAGCCCATCCCTCCACTTCCTCATCTAGGTCATTTATGAAAATGACTAACAGCAAGGGTCCCAGAACAGATCCCTGGGGCACATCACTGGTGACCGACCTCCATTTAGAAAAAGACCCATCTATACACACTCTCTGCCTCCTTTGGACAAGCGAGTTCTGGATCCACAGGGCAGCAGCCCCTTGGATCCCATGCCTTCTTGCTTTTTCTAGAAGCCTTGCATGGGGGACCTTATCGAACGCCTTGCTAAAATCCATATAAACCACATCCACCGCTTTCCCTTCGTCAATGTGTTTAGTCACATTTTCGAAGAACTCCACCAGGCTCGTAAGGCACAATCTGCCTTTGACAAAGCCATGCTGAGTATTCTTGAGCATACTAACCCTCTCTAAATGCTCATAAATCTTGTCCCTCAGGATCTTCTCCACCAGCTTACCAACCACTGAGGTTAGACTCACCGGTCGATAATTTCCTGGGCTATCCCTATTCCCCTTCTTGAAAATAGGAACCACATCCGCAATCCTCCAGCACCTCTCCCGTCTCCATTGATGACGCAAAGATCATTGCCATAGGCTCTGCAATCTCTTCCCTCGCCTTCCACAGTAACCTGGGGTACATCCCATCCGGACCCGGCGACTTATCTATCTTGATGCCATTCAAAGATTCCAGCACATCCTCTTTGTTAAAGTCCACATACTCAATCTTTTCAGTCCACCGCAAGCCCACAGTACATCCACCCAGGTCCTTCTCCTCTGTGAAAACCGAGGCAAAATACTCATTAAGCACCTCTGCCATTTCTACTGGTTCTGTACAGACTTTCGCTCCTTCACCTTTTATAGGCCCTTTTCCTTCATGTCTCATCCTTTTACTCTTCACATATTTATAGAACACCTTAGGGTTTTCCTTAATCCTACCTGCCAAGGCCTTCTCGTGACCCCTTCTGGCTCTCCTAATTTCCTTCTTTAGTCCCTTCCTACAAGCCGTATACTCATCTAGATCCCTATCTTCGCCAAGCTCTCTGAACCTTTTGTACGCTTTCCTTTTCTTCTCGGCTAGGTCCCGCACAGCTTTTGTGCACCACGGTTCCTTTAACCTACCAACTCCTCCCTGTCTGCTCGGAACATTGTCCTGTGGAACTCTAGACAGACATTCCTTGAAAAACTGCCACCTCTCTTCAGTACATTTCCCCGAGAATACCTCCTTCCAATTTACTCCTCTAATTTGCTGCCTTATGTCTTCATATTTCCCCTTACTCCATATAAACGCTTTCCTAGCTTGCCTGATCCTCTCTTTTTCCAATGCAAGCATAAAAGAGATAGAGTTATGATCACTATCCCCAAGATGCTCTCCCACTGAGAGATCTGACACCTGTCCAGGTTCATTGGTCAGTATCAGATCAAGTACAGCCTCTCCTCTTGTAGGCTTGTCCACGTGCTGTGTCAGGAAACCCTCCTGAACACACCTAACAAACTCCTCCCCATCCAATCCCCTTACCCTAGGGATATTCCAATCTATGTTTGGGAAATTAAAGTCTCCCATCACAACAGCTCTGCTATTACTGCATCTCTCCAGGATCTGTTTCCCTATCTGCTCCTCCACCTCCCTGTCACTATTGGGCGGCCGATAGAAAACTCCCAGCAAAGTGATCGACCCCTTCCCACTCCGAACTTCCACCCACAGAGACTCTGTAGACAATCCCTCCACAGCATACACGTTCTCTACATCTGTGACACTATCCCTGATCAGCAGTGCCACTCCACCCCCTCTCTTGCCTCCCTCCCTCCCTGTCCTTCCTAAAACATCTGAATCCCGGCACCTGGAGTACCCAGTCCTGTCCCTGAGACATCCAAGTCTCTGTAATGGCCACCACATCACACTTCCAGGCATCGATCCACGTTCTGAGCTCATCCCCCTTATTCACTATACTCCTGGCAGTAAAGTAAACACATCTCAATCCTTTGGTCTGAGCTCTCCCCTTCTCTATCCCCCGTCCATCCTCCCTCTTGCACCATCTATAACCCTTCTCTGTTTGCGAGCTAACTTCCTCGCTCCCAGTCACCTCGTCTCAATCCCCTTCCCCCAACCTATCGAGTTTGTTAGGACATCGCGAGAAACAAATATATTTTTACACATATTATTAGTAAAAGTGAGAGTTAAAAAGGTATTGCAGAAAATAGATCATTATTAAAATGTCCACAATTAATCATAGAATACTGCAATGCAGAAGAAGCCCATTTGGCCCATCGAGTCTGCACTGACAACCATCCCACCCAGGCCCTATCCCCGTAACCCCATGTATTTAGGCTGCTAGTCCCCCTGACACTAAGGGGCGATCTAGCACGGTCAATCAGCCTAACCCGCACATCTTTGGAGTCTGGGAGGAAACCGGAGCACCCGCAGGAAACCCACGCAGACACGGGGGGGGGGGGGGGGGGGGGAATGTGCAGACTCCACACAGTCACCCGAGACCGGAATTTACCCTGATGCTGTGAGGCAGCAGTGCTAACCACTGTGCCGCCCAATCTCTCCAATCGCCCTCCGTTGCTATCCAGGGTTACACTCTCGATGGCATTTGGAGACCCGAACCACTGACCAGCCTGGGTGCCAATCTGCAAAAATGCTAACAAGCTCTGGACCAATGAGTTCCACACAGAGGCAGGGGTGGAAATCGCAACTGCAAGGGCACATCTCGAATGGCAGATCAGCAGCGTAGGAAAAGAGAAAGTGAGAAAAGGTACAAAATATGAATCGACGCGTAACACTGACCATGCAAAAGGCTCTTTGACCATTGGGCGCAAGTGGACCAGAAACAGCTTATGTGAAAAAATACTCCAACAATTACTTCCCCTTTAAACATTGACTTTTTTTTTTAAAAGTCATTACTAATCCAGGCTTATTACAAAACAAAATACTACTTCCCCTTCTTTTGTAATTCAATAGTGCAGAGTTTCTGGAAATTAACTCACTTCTGTTACTCTTGATAATATCACATGATTTAAATAGGAACATTTTTATTTCCAGGCAGCATTTATTCAACATGAAATCATTTATTTTCTTATGAAAATCACAAGATTCTTTTATTCTTTGCACTGGCCTCTGCTGACGGAAGTTGGGTGCTCAGCCACTTGCCAGAGCCCTGGCCTCTTGAGTTGGTTTTTCTAACAGGCTTGTGATCATTGCACATTTTTTTGTGCTCAGATTTTACTGCGCAACTTTCGTCCACTAAACTTAACTGAAAGTTGGACTGCAAAAAAAAAATCCCGTCCCACTCTGGAAACTAATAACAACAAGAACAGAAAATGCTGGAATAAACTCAGCAGGTCTGAAGGTATCTGTGGAGAGAGAAACAGAGTTGATGCTTCGAGTCCGTATGACTTTTCTCCAGGAAACTAATGTTTACTCTGCATAAAGTGACCTTCCATTGACATCCTTAAGACAATTAGAAGGACATAGCTATTCAGTTGTGAAATAGCAAAAGGAAGCTCAAGGTAATAAATCTAGAATGCACCAAAGCACACACACATTTTTAAACAATGTTAGGCTGTAAGAGAACCAGGTTGGCAGTATGTTGGATTAACCATATAATTATTGCATCATAGTATGTGAAGGTTAACAGATTTGGCTTCAAATGGGAGGTTGTAGAAGGTGATGACCAAGAGGCATTGTCACTGGACTAGTAAACCCAGGATAATGCTCTGGGTCCCAGGTTTAAATCCTGCCACGGACTAAAGTGAAATTTCAATTTAATTTTAAAAATCTGTTAGTTAAGTCCAATGATGACCAACACAACCATTGCCAATTGTTAAAACCCTGTCTGGTTCACTAATGTCCTTTAGGGAAGGAATTCTACTGTCCTGACTTGGTCTGGCCTCTACATGACTCCAGACCCACACAGCTACGTGCTTGACTCTGAAATCTCACAGCACCAGGTTAAAATCCAACAGGTTTATTTGGAACCACGAGCTTTCGGAGCACTGCTCCTTCACCCGATGAAGGTGCAGCGCTCCAAAAGCTCATGATTCCAATAAACCTGTTGGACTTTAACCTGGTGTTGTGAGGTTTCTTACTGTGCCCACCCCAGTCCAATGCCGGCATCTCCACACCATGACTCTGAAATGGTCTAGCAATGAGGGAATGGGCAATAAGCATTGGCCCAGTCAGTGAGCAACACCCACATCCTATGAATTAATTAAAAAAAACTTCTAAATGCAAGTCACTCATGGGAATCTTATTTTCCTATGAGTTAAATTCTGCTGTGTGTCTAAAATGTAGACAACTCAAATTGTACTGTTTTCTAAAATGCAAACAACTCAAAATTGTACTGTGTTTCTAAAATGTAGACAACTCAAATTATACTGTGTTTCGAAAATGCAGACAACTCAAATTCCCTTGAAGCAATTTTTAATATGTTCCAGCATATTCCTGGAAGTGGAGGAGGAGGAAGGTCATTATTTACAATGCTGGAGTGCTCGGGTTTATACAGGAATACAGCCCGAGATCACTAACAGCAGACTGGGACATTTTAAAGCCATTAACGGTTAAACTCAGAGAGCTCAAATTACAACTGGCGGAGCGTGGGCGCTTAATCCTTTCTCTTTCTAGAAAACTGCATTCGAATTGGCCTGTTCCTGGTCACTAAATGCATCAAACGAGACAATGTTAAATGCAACAGAACTTGAAAATTGGTACATTGGATTCTGGAGCTATGTACAATTCAATCTTTCTTTGATTCTGGAGATTTTAAAAAACAAAAACCTGAAAATGAAAATAGGGAACAAAAATGATACAACAGTTGGAAAGTCATGCTATTTCAGCAGATAATTTATAAGCATAATTAATAAATATTCACCTTCAGCATTTAAGATTTGAAGAAGTTGGTAACTTGGACAAAGTCTAAATTGCCTTAATGCTTAATTCACCAAAGATCCTTAGACAGCACCTTCCAAACCCACGACCACTTGCATCTAGAAGGACAAGGGCAGCAGATAAATGGGAACACCACCACCTGCAAGTTCTCCTCCAAGCCACTCACCATCCTGACTTGGAAATATATCGCCGTTCCTTCGCAGTCGCTGGGTCAAAATCCTGGAATTCCCTCCCTAACGGCATTGTGGGTCGACCCACAGCATGTGGACTGCAGCGGTTCAAGAAGGCAGCTCACCACCACCTTCTCTCGGGCAACTAGGGATGGGCAATAAATGCTGGCCAGCCAGTGACGCCCATGTTCCACGAATGAATAAAATAAAAAATAAAAAAGTCTTGCAGAACAATTTGCTATTTACAAAATGGATTTATCAGATGGCGTGACTGGCTTACGATGCCATGTTTTTGACTGCACAATTTAAAATCATTTTTAAAAAGTTACTATCGGACAGCAGCCCTCAAACTAAAGTTTTTAAAGTTTATTTACTAGTGTCATAAGCAGGCTTACATTAACACTGCAATGAAGTTCCTGTGAAAATTCCCTAGTCACCACACTCTGGCGTCTGTTCAAGTACACCAAATGAGAATTTAGCATGGCCAATGCACCTAACCAGCATGTCTTTTGGACTGTGGGAGGAAACCCATGCAGACGTGGGGAGAATGTGCAGACTCTGCACAGACAGTGTCCCAAGCCCTGTTGCTGTGAGGCAGCAGCGCTAACCACTGTGCTGGCTTTGTTCTGCAGGATGGGTAGAGGCAGCTTTGTGCAGGAGGTTGTTCCAAAATTTGATCACTACCTTCCCCCCCCCCCCCCTCTCTCCCTTTTCAGGCATCTCATGGTGGGACATCCCACACTCAACGGAAACAGATTGGTGCTGTGCTAAACATTACTTCTTGCTATTTAATTACACTACCTTCACATGAAAGAAGGATCTCTGCGGAAGTGAAATGCTGCTGCAAAAGAACAATAAACATGTGGGGAGTTTAAACCAATTTAATGTGACACAGTACTGGAAGAGAAGGGCAAAAGACGACATCTGTAGAATGTTCAATTTATCCACACTGTAATAAATCACGGGCCTTAGGGACGCAGCAGCGAGTCACAATATACCAACCACAAGCAACACTACTTATTAATTCAGAATTCAATAAAGGCACAGACAGAGTTATGAGTGCTGCAGGCTTTATGGGCAGCAACAATGGTTGAGTTATGCATTTGAAAAATACCCCACAGGTCCAAGATCCTATTTCGGTTATTCATCATTTGCTTCCCATTGTTGTTGTCTTCATTCACACCCCTGTTGGTAAAACATCTTTTCGAAGGCAGGGGATGCTGGTACGCAGAAGGACCTGGGTGTCCTTGTACGTGAATCACAGCAAGAGAACCTGCAAGGTACAACAAGCACTTAGGCAGACCAACGGCATGTTAGCCTTTGTTGCAAGGGGGCCGGAGGACAAGGACGAGGAGCTCTCGCTGCTATTATACACAGCTTTGAGGAGACCACATCTGGAGCATTTTGGCCTCCTCACCTGAACCTTGGAGTGGGTGCGAGAAATTTTTGACTAGATTAATTTCTGAGATGAAAGGTGAGACTGAGTGGAATGACCCCATATTCACTGCGGTTTAGAACAACGAGAGTTCACCTCAATTCTTAGATGCCAAGAAGATGTTTCCATAGCTAAAGAGTCCAGAATTAGGGGGCATTGTCTCAAGTGAGGGGTGGGACATTTAGGACTGAGGTGAGGAGAAATTGTGCATATTTGGGATTCTCCACCCCAGGAGCTGTGGGTGCTCAGTTGCCGAGAATATTCAGGACTGGGACGATCAGATTTTTTAATACAAATTAAATGAAGGGAGATGAGGAGAGGGTGGAAAGTGGAGTTGAGATTGAAGATCAGCCATGATTTTATTGAATAGAGCAGCTACAAGAGACAATCTTCTGCTCCTACTCCTCCCTCTCTTTTATTTTGCTGTCCTCTATTGGTCACCAAGACCACTTCCGCTGGAGCATTGGGTCAAATGGTTGATTCGCCACATCTCAAGAAACCTTTTTAAGCAGTTTGCCCTCTGATAGATGTGGAGAGTCAGCCAGGCTCTCTCAGACATCAAATCACCACTGTTCCACACTGACCATACTCTTAACTACAAGCCTCACTTCCCTCTCCCACATGTCATCAACCTGTGCTTGTGACAGCTGTGGATAGAAAGCTTGTGAAATACTGGGTCTGTCGCCACCTGAGGCAGGCGGTGCTGGTTGTTTGGTAGGAAATGGTCACCTCTCAAAACAGAAGTGGGAAATAGTTTCAAATGCTGGGCTGCTAGACACAGTAAAAAGTCCCAAGGTCCTTCACCAAAGTGTTTTGGAGGCACGGTGGGTGGGGTGGCACAGTGGTTAGCACTGCTGCCTCACAGCGCTAGGGACCCGGGTTCGATTCCCGACCTGGGTCACTGTCTGTGCAGAGTCTGCACGTTATCACCGTGTTTGCGTGGGTTTCCTCCGGGTGCTCCGGTTTCCTCCCATTGTCCGAAAGACGTACTGGTTAGTTGCATTAGCCATGCTAAATTCTCCCTCAGTGTACCCGAACAGCTGCCGCCAGAGTGTGGCGACTGGGGGATTTCCACGGTAACTTCATTGCGGTGTTAATGTCAGCCTACTTGTGACACAAATAAATAAACTTTAAACGTTAATCCACCATTGTATAGCATCCACTGAACTAACTAATAAATTGTTTAATTATACTTCAGAACTCAGTTCAAGACTCTGGAATTCCCTCCCTAAACCTCCCTGTGCTTGTCTCTCTCCTACTTTAAGATGTGTCTCACCTCTTCTTCATTCATTGATCTAAAGTCTCCTTCTTTGGCTCGGTGTCAAGTTCTGTCTTATTAGTACTTTGGTGAAGGACCTTGGGATATTGTAATGATTTCAATCAGGCCAATGAGGTTGGCATATTGGAGCATGAACTCCCTGATTAAGGATCCAATTGATGTGCCAATCAGGGAGTCTTTGCCTGTATTTAACCAGGAGTGTCAGTTCCTCTGGCACTCGCGGTGGTAGACTGCTGACTGATAGCACTCTGTGTACTACTGTCAGAATTGTAAATAAAGGGATTTTGGTGAAGGGACTTCTGCCTCTGCTGACTTATTACAGACGTTTTATTGTGTCTAGCAGTCCAGCACTTGAAACTATTTCCCACTTCTGCTTTGAGGTGACTGTTTCCCACCAAGATCCAGCACACCCTGCCTCAGATGGTGACTAACTCAGTATTTCACAACACACCGTACCAAGCTTTCTACCCACAGCTATCATGAGCATAGATCGATGATGCGTTCCCACCCTTTTCTTCCTTTTCCAAATAACTGGAAAAATTCTCCGAGTGCAAATCTCAGATTCTGTTTTGAAGAGCAGAATTGTAAAATGCTGCTACCAAAAGCATAAATTGTACAAAATTCACACCCGCACACACAAGCGCACCGCTCCCTCTTCCCTCAGAAAACTACAGTCTAAACATAACGTGCAAGTCATCACAGAAAAAAAAGGCAGCTGATCTTTAGTTGAGCAGTTACTTCCCATCTACATAAAACTGGCCTGACCATCATTATTCACTTCATGTCACGTACTTGGTTCACCTGTATGGAAATTAGGGAATTGCGGTTCAGAGTTCAAAAAATAAGCACTTGTATGTTGCATCAATGCACTTTTTGAATAGTCTAAAAAGGTTGTGTGAAATAAGCAGGGATCAGGTGATGTAGATTTCCACTCTAGCAAATGGCCACCCAACATGGGAAGATAATTATCTTTACTGGTTAATTTAAAATTTAACAACATCCATCATCTGACAGCATTCATTCAACCAACTAATAAATTGTTTAGTTATACTTCTGAGATAGACAAAGAATAGGTAATTAACGATTTCCATTACTGACAATATTCATTATCGTAATCACGGAAATACAGGCAAGAAAAGGGATATTTAGAGTCTCAGACAAGGAAATGCAGTGTCGTATTGGTATTGTTGCTGGACTAGTAATCTACAGCGATTAGCACTGCTGCCTCACAGTGCCAAAGACCCAGGTGCGATTCCCGGCTTGGGTCACTGTCTGTGCGGAGTCTGCACGTTCTACCCGTGTCTGCGTGGGTTTCCTCCCACACTCCAAAGATGTGCAGGTTAGGTGCATTGGCCATGCTAAATTGCCCCTTAGTGTGAGGGGGATTAGAAGGGTTAATACATGGGGTTATGGGCATAGGGCATGGACGGGATTGTTGTCGGTGCAGACTCGATGGGTCAAATGGCCTCCTTCTGCACTGCAGGGATTCTATGATTTATAAAAAAACCAGGGTAATGATCTGGGGACCTGGGTTTGAATCCCACCATGGTAGATGGTGGGATTTGAATTCAATAAAAAAAAACCCGGAATTAAAAGTCAAATGATGACCATGAAACCATTGTCGACTGTCATAAAAACCCATCTGGTTTGCTGATGTCCTTTAGGAAAAGAAATCTGCCATCCTTACCCGGTCTGGCCTACACGTGACTCCAGATCCACAGCAATGTGGTTGACTCTTAAATGCCTCCAGGGATGGTGATAAATGCTGGCCCAGCCAGCTACACCCACACCCCAATTAACAAAAATATACTGGCCAATTCTCCAGCTCCAGTTTAACACTAAAAACATATTCTGATCAGGTTTACTTCAACTGATAGACTACTATTGACCAAAGAAAGTTGGTTGCGTCTTAACTTTTAGTTGCTATTTTGGGTGAGTCGTTGATATAGTGTGACTTAAGACTGACGTCTGATCCAGCCACAAAATGCTCTTTTCTCTTGTTGGGGGGGTGTTGACAATTCCAACATTTTAGTGAGTTTATTTCCAGATGGTTCTGGAGGCAGGTTCGCAGTTTGACCCTCGGATAGATTCCTGCAACAGACAGGTAATCTGGTGTTCGGACAGACGATAATACCACCTCAGACAGGCAACGTGCTCAGCACCAGTCCAGCTGGGAATTTTAAATTTGACTGTTTATCACATAAGGGGAAAGCAAATGATCTCACCTGTCGAGTCTTTAAACAAAATTAAGCAGCCTCTCAGCAAAAGCTTGCAAACATCTAGGGCGGCACGGTAGCACAGTGGTTAGCACTGCTGCTTCACAGCTCCAGGGTCCCGGGTTCGATTCCCGGCTCGGGTCACTGTCTGTGTGGAGTTTGCACATTCTCCTCGTGTCTGCGTGGGTTTCCTCCGGGTGCTCCGGTTTCCTCCCACAGTCCAAAGATGTGCGGGTTAGGTTGATTGGCCAGGTTAAAAAAATTGCCCCTTAGAGTCCTGGGATGTGTAGGTTAGAGGGATTAGCGGGTAAAATATGTGGGGGTAGGGCCTGGGTGGGATTGTGGTCGGTGCAGACTCGATGGGCCGAATGGCCTCCTTCTGCACTGTAGGGTTTCTATGATTCTATGATTTCTATGATTCTATAAATACAGAAGTCTCCTTGCCCACAAACTCAGTCAGACATTCAACAGGTAGCATAGCACAGGTCGGTCACTGCACATCACCCTTACCCTGATGCAAGATCGGTACCTGAAGCGTAACAGAAACCTTACACTTTCCCTCTGCATTTTCAAATGTTAACCTCATTGGAATAATAAAAATAAAAATCCATTTCCACATGACTGGAGTTCTCAGGTGATTTCCTTAATTAGTAGCTCTGCATGCAATCGCTGCTTTGCCAGCTAAAAAACATTGGGGTGGGAGAAGCAGGGCTGACGCAGCACAGGATCAGCACAGCCCGTTATTAGACAGATGGGGGGTAGTCAGCAAGCTTCAGAGCAAGGAAAGTCACACCAAATCACGAGAAAATGAGTCAAGCTCCCTCAAAGTGCCAAATGGGGAATGGCCCGTGTGAGATCAAAACTCACGTTACTGTGATTATCAAATGGTTCGAGCATTAGATTTTTAAAAACAGTTGTAGTTTGTCCAAGTTACATATGGAAAGTGGGGTTAATTTAGTTGGCTAGGCAGCTAGTGTGTGAATCGTATTAATGCCTGCAGCTCTGGCTATGTAGACTCAGGACCTGCCTCCTCACTCTACCTGTAGTAAAAAAAAGGTCACGGCATTTTGCGATGGTTGGGGGAATAATGGCCAAGGACCTGCCTTTGAGCAAATAAATCACAGAAAGATAGGCCATTCAGCCCTTCAAGCCTGCTGCACCACTCAGTACTATCATGGCTGATCCTCTTTCTCGACACCATACACCCATGCCCTCCCATACCCTTTGATAGGTTTAGAGTCTAGAAATCTATTTATTTCCTTCTTAAAGGCTTCCACGGCCTTCTGTGATAGAGAATTCCACAGGTTCACCACTGAGGAGACGTTTCTCCTCAGCTCAGTCCTAAATGGCCTACCCCTTATCCTGAGACTGTGACCACTTGTTTTCAACACCCCCTTCCCCCAGTCAGAGGAAAAAACATCCCTGCATCCAGTCTGTCCAGCTGTCAGAATTTTATGCGCTTCAATTTGATCTCCTCTCACTCTTCAGGCCCAGTCAACCCAATCTCTCCTCACAGGACAATCCTGCCATCCCAGGAATCAGTCTGGTGAACTTTTGCCGCACTCCGTCTATGGCAAGTATATCCTTTCTTTAATAAGGCAAACAAAATTGCACACAATACGCCAGGTGTGGTCTCACCAAGGCTCTGTACAAGTACAATAAGACATCCTTGCTCCTGTACTCAAGTCCTCTCGCAATGAAGGCCAACGAACCATTTGCCTTCTTAACTTCTTGCTGTACCTGCATGCTTGCTTTCAGTGACTGATGTACTGGGATGCCCAGATCTTATTGTATGCCAACATTTATCAATCTGTCACCACTTAAATAATACTTTGCCATTCTGTTTCTCCATCCGAAGTGGATAACTTCAAACTTATCCACATTGCACTGCATCGGCCATGTATTTTCCCATTCACTCAACCAAATCCCCTTGAAGCCTCCTGAACACCCTTCTCACAACTCACATTCTCACCAAGTATCGTGTTGTCCGTGAACTTGGAAATATCACAATTGTTTTCTTCATCCAAATGGATATTGTGAATAGCTGGGGCACAATCACTGATCCCTATGGGACTCCACTAGTCACTGCCTGCCACTTTGAAAAAGACCCATTCGTTCCTACTCTGTTTCCTGTCTGCTAACTAATTTTCAGTCCATGTCAATATATTCCCCCAATCCCATGCGCTTTAATTTTGCGCACCAACCTCTATGTGGGACTTTATCGAAAGCTTGAAATGCAAATACAACACATTCACTGGTTCATCCTTATCTATTCTATGAGTTACATCTTCGAAAGACTCCAGTAGGTTTGTCAAACATGACTCCCCTTTCATAAATCCGTGTTGACTTTGTTTAACCCCACTGATACTTGTGAAGTGTCCTATTATCACATCCTTTATAATAGACTCTAGCGCTCTCCGTACTACGGACGTCCAGCTCCAAAGATGTGCAGGTTAGGTTGATTGGCCATGCTAAATTGTCAGGGGGTTAGCAGGGTAAATACGTGGGGTTATGGGGATAGAGGCTGGGTGGGATTGTTGTCGGTACAGGCTCGATGGGCCAAATGGCCTCCTTCTGCACTGTAGGGATTCCACGCCTAACCGATCGGCAATTCCTTATTTTCACCCTTCTTCACAGAGACAGACTTACAATGAAACATACTGGGCTGGACCCGAGACCGGAAAATCCTGCCCGAGGTCAATGGGCCTTCCCATTGTCCACCCCTCGCCTGCTCTGATTCCGTGGCAGGTGGGGCGGTAGAATTTCAGTAACTGTGCCTGGGCAGTGACTGTGCTGGCTGGTGGGGGCATCAATCAGAGCTTGATAGGAACCTATCAGCAGGCAACGCAGAGCAACATTGGGCTCTGATTGGTCAAGTACTCTTAGAGCGGGAAAACACTGTCCAAAGTCGTTGAGAGTTGAAGGTGACTTGGAGGGAAATAGACAGTAATGAAGATTCTAAAAAAATATATATTTTTAAAAAGCAGCAACTAGGTTTCTGACCCAAGGCTGAGGAGGCCAGATAGGCAGGAAGGAGGCGAGCCGAGAATGTTGAGGGGGAGCAACAGCAGAGGTAATGTGACCCGCAGGCCAGGGCTGAGGGGAGCTGGGCAGGTGAGGGCAAGGCCATACCATAGTCGGCAGCCTGAGCCAGCAGCAAGGTTGTGAAGAAAAAGTGTAGAAGAAAATCTATCTAAATTGCCACAAGGTATAAAGCAAGAAAATCTTTAAAATCTGTCCCTCTTCCATATTCCCTTCTTTAAATTCTGTTTTTCACAAGGGACCATTTTCTGATCTGATATAATGGCTGCTGGTCACATACAGATAGGCTTGCTACTTTTTCTGGAAACTTTATATGACTCCTCTTTGGAGATAATACTATCTTTAATGGTTGAGCCATTTTGCTTTGTGTTTTTGTGCCAGTTAGGAATGTATAACTGTTGCAATGCATACAATCATTCCTTAAATATTAGCCATTGCCTATCCACCATCATGACTCCTAATGAAGTTCTACAATCTGTCTTAGCCAACCCCTACCTTTGTAGTTTCCTTTGTTTAGATTTAGGACCCTAGTTTCAGATTGGACTTCTTCACTTTCCATCCTAATGAAGAATTCTCTCACATTATGGTCATTGTTTCCTCAAGGACCCCACACAACAAGATTATTAATTAACCGGTAGCATTGCATCATACCAAATCCAGGAAAGCATGTTCCCTAGTCAGTTCGTCGACATACTGGTCTAAAGAAAACATCTTGTATACACTCTAGAAATTCATCCACCACAGCTCTGGTGCTAATTTGGTCTACCCTATCTGTATGTAGATTGAAGTCACCCATGATGATTGTAGCACCTTTGTCACGTGCATCTCGAATTTTCTGTTTAATGCCACCCCCTACATTGCCACTATCGTTTGGAGCCTACAGACAATTCCCGCTAATGATTCTGACCCTTGTTGCTTTGTATTTCCACCCAGACTGATTCTATATCTCGGTGTCCTGAGCCAATATCCTCTCACATTATTACACTGATTTCACCCTTAACTAACAACACCACTCCACCTCCTTTCCCTTTTTGTCTGTCCTTCCAAAATATTACTCTGCGTATTCAGTTCCCAGGTTTATTCTCTCTGCAGCCACATCTCCATAATCATATCGTACCTGTGTATACCAATTTGTGTTGTTAATTCATCTACCTTATTGCAAATGCTCCCTGCATTCAGATACAGTAATCAAGAAGAAAAGGACCAGGTTTACATGAAGTGAATTGCCTTGCTTCCTAAGCAGCAGGGTTAAATGAACAAACCTCTACTGCAAACATTGCAGGTCGACAGCCTTAGGATCATCTTTACAACCAAATCTTTATTCTCCAGACATGCTAACAATCATCAACATACATGCCACATCTTAAAAGGAAGCTATAATTACCACTGCTCATGCCAGCAAGGCACCATCCATCTCAGAGCTTGTGCCCAGCATTATTGTGATTTAAGTTTTCTATTTACAATTCTTCATCATCCTCTCCATTTAGTGCGTTTCCAGGAGTGGGTCTCTCGCGATATATTAACAGCAATGACATTAATCACCGTCGTTTGATGGTTCGATGCAAATTTCATGTTGAACTGAATTTAGTGCCTTCATAAAGCCTTTTATGCACAGTGGGCACAGTGGTTAGCACTGCTGCCTCACGGCGCCACGGACCCGGGTTCGATTCCCGGCTTGGGTCACTGTCTGTGCGGAGTTTGCACGTTCTCCCCGTGTCTGCGTGGGTTTCCTCCGGTTGCTCCGGTTTCCTCCCACAGTCCAAAGACGTGCTGGTTAGGTGCATTGGCCATGCTAAATTCTCCCTCCGTGTACCCGAACAGGTGCAGGAGTGTGGCGACTAGGGGATTTTCACAGTAACTTCATTGCAGTGTTAATGTAAGCCTGCTTGTGACGCTAATAAATAAACTTTAAGGAGGTGGTGTTCGGTGTGACCAGCTCCGACTGCTCCTTGCAGCTTCTGTACAGGAGCATTAGCCAGGGTAAGTTACATACTCCTGAGGTGAGGAAAAAGCAATTGACCTAAAACCTTAACCATGTTTCTCTCTCCATAGAATCAGCCCGAAAAGCTGGGCATTTTTATCATTTCCTTTTTTTTTATTTCAGGTTTTCCAGCATCTGCAGTTTGTTTTTGTTTCAGTGTGCAAGGCTAATTCAGCAATAAAGTGAATGAAACTATGTCTGCTGTCTTGGTGAAATTCTCAAGTTTTAATCAGGAAATCTTTAATTTCCCCCCTCAATACCGCCAACATCACCTCACCACCCCATTCCTGCTATCAATAAAATATCAAGCATAATCTCTGGCTTTTTTCTCTATGTGTGACTAGCACCCACTCTTTTTAATATCATTATCAACATTGTGGCGCCCCAATGAAGCAGCAATTTAGAGTCATAGAATCCCTACAGTTCCTGGGGAGACCATTCGGTCCCATCGGGTCTGCACCGACTCTCCAACAGAGTATCTTTCCCAGGCCCGCACCATCCCTGTAACCTCACGTATTAACCCGCTAATCCCACATCTTGGGACACTAAGGGGCAATTTAGCATGACCAATCAACCTAACCAGCATATCTTTGGAACGTGGGAGCATCCAGAGGAAACCCACGCCGACACGGGGAGAATGTGCAAACTCCACACAGACAGTGACTCGAGGCTGGAATCGAACCCGGGTTCCTGGCGCTGTGAGGCAGCAGTGCTAACCACTGTGCCACCGCTTACACAGGCCCTGCATAAAATGTTTTGACGCTTCCTAAAATGTCCAGTAATTTTGCCTTCATTTATGATAAAATCAGAGATGCATTTCTCAGCTCAGTCTGCGTCATTTCAATTCCATTGCTGTAGTTATGACTTCTGAGGTACTAACTGGGTTCCAAAAACTACGCTAGTTGTTGCAACAGTGATGCAGATGGCAATGGAATTGAAATGATTTTGGTAGAATCACAATTGCTGTGATTTAAGGCACGAGTGGGGGATTACAGCAATATTTAGTTCTTCATATACTACTGGTAACAAAGCAACACAAATAAATTTTGAAGTGAATTTTGTTTCTGGTTTGTCATGAAGAACGTGCAACAGAAATTAACTTAGGAGAGAGTAGGAATGACAAAACGGTGATAGAGACTGGAATATTTTTGACTTTTAGGTGTGGGAATAAAAGGATCCTGACTTGACCATACAACATGCCCTGCGTATGTAACTCGGCAGTATCAGGATCCCGGCAGGGTGTACACATCTTTGGAAGCTCTATGTTGCTTGCAAAATATTTGCTCCTGTTTTGCCAAAGGATTCTAAGGTTAAAGTTCATTCATTTATCTCAGAAAGTAATATATTTTAATAATTCAAAGCCGCTACATCAAGATAGATCAATAAAAATGATATCTAACAAACATCAAGGTCACACTAACAAGGTATAGACTCAAGAATACTAGAAAAAACCAGCATCTAGTCAGTCAATCTCAGGCAAGTGCCATAGTTCACAAATTTGAGGATGCCCCTCATTAGATTTTGAGACAGGTTCTTATCCAGAGACCTGGGTTCCATTCGCGGTTTGGGTTACTGTCTGTGTGGAGTTTGCACGTTCTCCCCGTGTCTGCGTGGGTTGCCTCTGGGTGCTCTGGTTTCCTCCCACAATCCAAAGATGTGTGCGTTAGGTGGATTGGCCATGCTAAATTGCCTTGTAGTGTCAAGGGGAAAAGTTAGGGTAAATGCATGGGGTTATGGGGATAGGGCCAGGGCCTGGATGGGATTGTGGTCAGTGCAGACTCAATGGGCCAAATGGTCTCCTTTTGCACTGTAGGGATTCGGTGATTCTATGATCTTGTTGCAATGAGCTGCAAAGATCAGCTTCCATGATGTTGGAGCAGTAGTTCTGAGGGAATGTCACACTGTTGGAAGTGCAGTTCTGAGGGAGTGTTGCTCGGTTGGAGGTACAGTTCTGAGGGTGTGCTGCTTAGTTGGAGGTGCAGTTCTGAGGGTGTATTGCTCTGGTGGAGGTGAAATTCGGAGGGTGTGTTGCTCTGTTGGAGGTGCAGTTCTGAGTGAGTGTTGCTCTGTTGGAGGTGAAATTCTGAGGGCGTGTTGCTCTGTTGGAGGTGCAATTTTTTGGATGAGCTATTAAACCGAGATCCTGTCCACTTTCTAAGGCGGACATAAAAGATGCCATGACACAATTTTGAAGGAGAGGAGGAGAGTTATTGTGGCCAGGTCAATATCTTTCCTCCAATGGCATATAAAAAAAACAGATTATCTGGTCGTTATCACACTGCTGTTTGCAAATTGGCTGCTGCATTTCCCACATTACAACAATAACTAAACTCCAAAAATCCATTGAAGAACAATGCAGCAATTTCGTTCTGCACAGTCCCAGTACAATATCCTTACATATCTGTAGAAGAGAATTGTATAAAACATTCTATCGCAGGGAAAATTAAATTTTGCCATTTGTCATCACCTATTTGCATTGATCTTCAGATCTTGCTGGTACTGGATGCCATGACTGATTGCCAAATGTCAAATTCAAGTATGAAACTAAAGGGTTAAAAGCCAATTCGGTGAAGACTCACAAAAAATTTACATAAACCCACAGAAATAGCCCATATATTCATTTGTTTGTTTATTTAAAAACATGGTTCCTTCAATATTGCAATTGAGTTTATCGTGTAACCAGTAAAGTGTTGTAGAGAACTCGGAAATGATGAGGTTCTGGGATATCTTTTCCTCCTATCTTTTCTGTTTGGATACAAGATGTGCTCCTCTCAAGACGGTCACAGGGAAAGTTTCCCTGGGGCTTTGCAAGGATGATATCCTTATAAGGATCTCCAGCTACAGCCAAGCTACTGGGGTTAATTTGGGAGAAGATAGAAATTCCCAAAACTCATGGCGAGGCACATCATTGATGTTTGAAAAGGAGATTATTTACGACAATGCTGACAATAGCAACCGTCCTTCTTAAACTAGAAATGGACTCGCAGGATATTTCACAAATGGTTTTCAAATGTACACAATCTAAAGGAAAACCTAAAATGCTGGAAAATCTCAGCAGGTCTGAAAGCATCTGTGGAGAGAGAATAGAGCCAATGTTTTGAGTCTAGATGACCCTTCGTCAGAACGGTTAAAAGCTCTGACGAAGGGTCATCCTGACTCAAAATGTTGGCTCTATTCTCTCTCCATAGATCCTATCAGACCTACCGAGAATTTCCCGCATTCGCAGCATTTTGCCTTTATCTAACGAAAAAAACGATGTTAGGGACCAGATCAGAAACACCAAGGTATATTATGAAGTTACACTAGACCCCAATTATTTTTTATTTTGGCACTAATGTGAGGATAAGGTGTATCATTCCAGGTGTGATTCTATTGGCATACTGGGCAGCTTTTATGAAAGCAAACTTTATTTTAACAATACAGTTTAAATATAACGAATGAGTAAGCTTATCTTTTACCAACATGAAATATTAAACATGGCAAGATACAATTTTTAACTGCTAACTATCTCTATTAGTTCCAAATTAAGCAATATTCCTCAGACTTAAACTCATCTTCAAAATCAGCTAGCAAACAACACAGGATTATGTGACCTGCCAGTCTTCAGCTTTTGAACACTTCCAGAAATAGAGAGACACATGTCTTCTGGCACTAAACAGCAGCCTCCAGAGAGAGAGCGTTGTGTGTGAGAGAGAGAGAGACACAGAGAGAGAGAGAGAGAGAGAGAGAAAGAGACACGCATAGCTCTGGCTTTTTTCTCTGTTGGAAGTGCAGTTCTGAAGGTGTGTTGCTCTGTTGGAGGTGCAGTTCTGAGGGAGTGCTGCTCTGTTGGAGGTGCAGTTCTGAAGGAATGTTGATCTGTTGGAGGTGCAGTTCCAAAGGAATGGTGCTCTGTTGGAGGTGCAGTTCGGAAGGAATGTTGCTCTGTTGGAGATGCAGTTCTGAAGGAGTGTTGCTCTGTTGGAGGTGCAGTTCTGAGGGAGTGTTGCTCTGTTGGGGTTGCAGTTGAGTGTTGCTCTGTTGGAGGTGCTGTTCTGAAGGAATGTTGCTCTGTTGGAGGTGCTGTTCTGAGGGAATGTTGCTCTGTTGGAGGTGCTGTTCTGAGGGAGTGTTGCTCTGTTGGGGATGCAGTTTTTTGGATGAGCTATTAAACCGGGGCCCTGTCCACTTTGTAAGGTGGACATAAAAGATCCCATAACACAATTTTGAAGTAGAGCAAGGGAGTTATCATGTCTAGGTCAATATCTATTCCTCAACTGGCATTAAAAAAATCAGATTATCTGGTCGTTATCACATTGCTGTTTGAGAGAGTTTGCTGTTTGCAAATTGGCTGTTGCATTTCCCACATTACAACAGTGACTACACTCCAAAAGTACATCATCGACTCTGAAGTGCTCTGGGACTTTTCAAAAAAATATATATTTCTAATAACATTAGCCAAAGTTTTTCCACGACAGCAAGATTGGCGACCTACAAAGTAAATCTTACCACCTAGTGCACAAATCTTGTCATGAGGTGGAGCAAAACTATGGTAGCCAGATGACTTTCGTAAACTACCTCTTAATGGCAGGCCTACACAAAATCCAAAGAAAATATGGAGTGGAATAATTCCTTGTTTAAGTGACCTAGCTCATAATTTCCTCCTTCACACTATTCATGGGTCCTGGTTGACCATTACAATGCTACAAGTCCTCAAGAAAATCTGGAGCATTTATAAAAGATCCCCAGTCTTAGGTCTGCTCCAGAAATGGTTGACTGTCAAAATATTCCAAAGCTATCAACAGCCTTGCACGAGGAATCCAAAGACTTCAGTGGGTGAAAGTTATTTCTAATGATAGATTTAAAACAAAATAAGGCGGATAGAGTGCGAAAACCACAATGACATTAACCACAATTAAATGGGAACCCCATGTTACATTATCACCATGATTATAATGATTTCCACCACAAATATTCTCATGGATTTTCCATTTATTTTAACAGCTTCATCATTTACTGAATTTTCTACTCTAGAGAACAATTCTCTGCAGCAAATATATATGGACAGTATGGGGAAAAAAACATGCAGTTATGAATCATCTTAATATCAGAAAACAACGGGGAGGCGATGGCCCAGTGGTGTTATCGCTAGACTATTAACCCAGAAACTCAGCTAATGTTCTGGGGATCCGGGTTCGAATCCCCCAACGGCAGATGGTGGAATTTGAATTCAATTTTTAAAAATCTGGAATTAAGAATCTACTGATGACTATGAAACCATTGTTGATTGTCAGAAACACCCATCTGGTTCACTAATGTCCTTTAGAGGAGGAAATCTGCCGTCCTTACCCGGTCTGGCCTACATGTGACTCCAGAGCCACAGCAATGTGGCTGACTCACAACTGCCCTCGGGGAACTAGGGATGGGCAATAAATGCTGGCCAGCCAGCGATGCCCATGTCCCATAAATGAATAAAAACCCCAAAAAATCTTAGTACCCCAATTTATTGGTCTTGTTCAAAAAACTGTGGGTGGGATTTTCCGGCCGTATGCGCCCCAAGACCGGAAATTCCTGCCCAAGCTGAACAATGGTCCATTGAATTTTCTGTCTCACCCGCTATGATTGCCACGGGATGAGAAATCTTCGGCCTATATGAAAAACCAAACAGAAATCAGACAGCTATTAAACATAAGGTACACTTTTTGATTTGATTTATTATTGTCACATGTATTAGCATACAATGTAAAGTATTGTTTCTTGCACTCTATACAAAGCATACCATTCATAGAGAAGGAAATGAAGAGTGCAGAATGTAGTGTTACAGTCATAGCTAGGGTGTAGAGAAAGATCAACTTAATGCAAGGTAGGTCCATTCAAAAGTCTGATGGCAGCAGGCAAGAAGCTGTTCTTGAGTCGGTGGGTACATGACTTCAGACTTTTGTATCTTTTTTCCGGAGGAAGAAGGTGAAAGAGAGAATGTCCAGGGTGTGTGGGCTCCTTGAATATGCTGGCTGCTTTGCCGAGGCAGCGGGATGTGTAGACAGAGTTAATGGATGGGAGGCTGGTTTGCGTGATGGATTAAGCAACATTCACAACCCTTTGTAGTTTCTTGCGGTCTTGGGCAGAGCAGGAGCCATACCAAGCTGTGATACAACCAGAAAGAATGCTTTCTATGGTGCATCTGTAAAAGTTGATGAGAGTCATAGCTAACATGCCAAATTTCCTTAGTCTTCTGAGAAAGTAGAGGTGTTGTGGGCTTTCTTAACTATAATGTCGGCATGGGGGGACCAGGACAGGTTGTTGGTGATCTGGATACCTAAACATTTTAAGCTCTCGACCCTTTCAAATTCGTCCACGTTGATGTAGACAGGAGCATGTTCTCCTCTACGCTTCCTGAAGTCGATGACAATCTCCTTCATTTTGTTGACATTGAGGGAGAGATTATTGTTGCCGCACCAGTTTACCAGATTCTCTATCTCATTCCTGTCTCGTCATTGTTTGAGATCCGATCCACTACGGTGGTGTCGTCAGCAAACTTGAAAATTGAGTTGGAGAGGAATTTGGCCACACAGTCATAGGTGTATAAGAAATATCGTAGGGGGCTGAAAACACAGCCTTGTGGGGCACCGGTGTTGAGGATGATCATGGAGAAGGTGTTGTTGCCCATCCTTACTGATTGTCTTCTGTGGGTTAAGAAGTTCAGGATCCAGTCGGAGAGGGAGGAGCCGAGGCCCAGGCCACGGAGTTTGGAGATGAGTTTCGTAGGAATAATGGTGTTGAAGGCTGAGTTGAAAACTGTAGGACACAGAATGTCCTTTGCATCATCCACACGCCTCATATTACAGACAGATAATCTGAACAGACTTGAAAGATTTGACAATGCAGCTTTGTCAGCAAGATAATAGAATCATCCAGAAGGACAAGTAAAATACTAAAGTTTTGGGCAATTCTATACGAGGAAAGACTAATAGACAATAAAGTCATCTCTCCCAAGATTCATATTTTGGGTTTAAGTAGCTGCCTGAGCACTTCCATCACTTTATCTCAATTCACAGAATGGAACACAAAGCAATCAAAGATTTATACAAAGCTTGGTAGGTGCAAAGTTTGGGAATGAGGGGGATCTGCAATCTCTTAGTGGCCAAGACATTGGACAGAATTTCCGCCCGCCCCCCCGTCCCCCCACACCACCACCCTCAAAGAAGCCATAGCAGCGGCAGCTCGCCAAAGGCAGCTCACCATATGCCACTGGCATGATCTTCCAGTCCTGTCTAAGCCTATGGCGTTTTAAATGGCTCACCCATCCCGCCACCAGGGAAATCATGATGGGGCTCGACATTGGCGAGTCCAGGAAATCCCTATCCATTGAAACAAAGAGAGGTGAAAACGGAAAATGCTGGACAGCAGGTCTGGCGGCCTCTATAGCAGGAGAGAAAGAGCTAATATTTCAGATTGACAATCTTTCATCTGAACCATGGAAAAGGTCGGATCCAGAGGTGCAGCTTTGACAGCAAGTTTTAACCAATACCTGAAGAAATTTGCACTGACCCCAAATATTTGCTGGAATTTTACTGCCTCGCCCGCCCAAGGCTCGTAAGATCCCACCCGAGGCCAACGGAGAATCCGATCCTCGCCCGCTCCGATTCTGCGGCGGGTGAGATGGTAAAATTCCAGCCAACTCTGATCCTCTCACTACAGATGCTGTCAGACCTGCTGAGTACTTCCAGCATTTTCTGTTTTCGTTTCACATTTCCAGCACTGACAATTGTATCGTTTTGTATCAGCGAAAAGGGAAGCTGCCAGAGACATTTTTGAAAAGTGACACGCTTGAGAATGAGCTTTGTGCCCTTGTGGGGCACATGACATATTCCATGGGGACTCAGGATCTCACACAAACCTGAAACTAATATCCACTTTACTTTTCATGCATCTCAAGTCACTTGGAGTAGCGAATTTTAGTGTTTTGATTTCCCCTCATTTGAGGCAACAATACTAAAACCGAGTAACTGCAATGCTCCAACACCACAAAATATATCCTCAATTTACCAGCCAGTAAGAAACAGAAAGCTAAGTTGAGCTACCTGGGCTCAGAGGACTGAACTGGGCTTCGATTTTGATAACTATGCTTTCAGAGGCTGTGAGCAGAGGCTCAGATCCCCCAGTCAATACGAACTGATCTGAGTTGTCTAAATAAAGTATGCGTTCCAAGGAAAATAACTAAACTCGTAATAACATGAAATGCCAGCTTTCAAACAGGCTTAAATTTGCTCCTCAATTTTTTACGATTGATAAATTAGGTACATAATTTGCCTCACTAACATAAAATTATTTGCAATTTTTGTTTCAATTAGAAGCATTTGGGAGTTCCACAAATAAATAATAATTTATGAATAACCTTAATATCAGTAAAAAACCCATAAAATCTTAATATCTCGACTTACTCAGAATCCCTACAGTGCAGAAGGCGGCCAGTTGGCCCATCTAGTCCGCATTGGATATCCGGCACAGCATCCCACTCAGGCCCTATCCCTGTATTTACTCTGCTAATCCTCCTAACCAACACATCTTGGGACACTGAGGGGCAATTTAGCATGGCCAATCCACCTAACCTGCAGGAGGAAACCGGAGCACCCGGAGGAAATCCATGCAGACATGCAAACATCACACAGACAGTGACCCGAGGCTGGAATTGAACCCGAGTCCCTGGCGCTGTGAGGCTGCAGTGCTAACTGCTCATCACTTACACATTATTTTAAATCTATTTTAAGTTACGTACATCGCAGCTTTGTCAGCAAGTAATAAAACGATCTGCAAAGTGACTGCAAAAGAAATTGGTTTCCAGTTGACACTTACCAATCTCTTAGCTTATGATAACTTACAAAGATTATGTCAGCTTTTTTTAGTCAGACACACAGCTTGTTTATTCCATTTGCTGTATTATTTGATGTATTATTGTCACATGTATTGGGATACAGTGAAACGTATTGTTTCTTGCGCACTATACAGACAAATCATACTGTTCATAGAGTACATAGGGGAGAAGGAAGGGAGAGGGTGCAGAATACAGTGTTACAGTCACAGATAGAGTGAAGAGAAAGATCGGCTTAATATGAGGTAGGTCCATTCAAAAGTCTGATGGCAGCAGGGAAGAAGCTGTTCTTGAGTTAGTTGGTACGTGATCTCAGACTTTTGTATCTTTTCCATGCAGAAGAAGATGGAAGAGAGTATGTCCGGGATGCAAGTGACCGATCAGTTAGAGTCATAGAGGTTTACAGCATGGAAAAAGGCCCTTCGGCCCAACTTGTCCACGCCGTCCTTTTTTTTTAAACCCCTAAGCTAATCCCAATTGCCCGCATTTGGCCCATATCCCTCTATACCCATTGAGCCCATGTAACTATCTAAATGCTTTTTAAAAGACAAAATTGTACCCGCCTCTACTACTACCTCTGGCAGCTTGTTCCAGACACTCACCACCCTCTGTGTGAAACAATTGCCCCTCTGGACACTTTTGTATCTCTCCCCTCTCACCTTAAACCTATGCCGTCTAGTTTTAGACTCCCCTACCTTTGGGAAAAGATATTGACTATCTACCTTGTCTATGCCCCTCATTATTTTATAGACCTCTATAAGGTCACCCCTCAGCTCCCTACGCTCCAGAGAAAAAAGTCCCAGTCTATCCAGCCTCTCCTTATAACTCAATCCATCAAGTCCCGGTAGCATCCTAGTAAATCTTTTCTGCACTCTTTCTAGTTTAACAATATCCTTTCTATAATAGGGTGACCAGAATTGCACACAGTATTCCAAGTGTGGCCTTAACAATGTCTTGTACAACTTTAACAAGACGTCCCAACTCCTGTATTCAATGTTCTGACCGATGAAACCAAGCATGCCGAATGCCTTCTTCACCACTCTGTCCACCTGTGACTCCACTTTCAAGGAGCTTTGAATATGTACCCCTAGATCTCTTTGTTCTGTAACTCTCTCCAATGCCCTACCATTAACTGAGTAAGTCCTGCCCTGGTTCAATCTACCAAAATGCATCACCTCGCATTTGTCTAAATTAAACTCCACCTGCCATTTGTCAGCCCACTGGCTCAATTGATCAAGATCCCGTTGCAATAACTTTCTTCACTGTCCACTGTGCCACCAATCTTAGTGTCATCTGCAAACTTACTAACCATGCCTCCTATATTCTCATCCAAATCATTAATATAAATGACAAATAACAGTGGATCCAGCACTGATCCCTGAGGCACACCGCTGTTCACAGGCCTCCAGTTTGAAAAACAACTCTCTACAACCACCCTCTGGCTTCTGTCAAGAAGCCAATTTTGTATCCATTTAGATACCTTACCCTGGATCCAGTGAGATTTAACCTTATGCAACAACCTACCATGTGGTACCTTGTCAAAGGCCTTGGTAAAGTCCATGTGGACAACATCAACTGCACTGCCCTCATCTACCTTCTTGGTTACCCCTTCAAAAAACTCAATCAAATTTGTGAGGGAATTTGTGAGTTGAGAGGGAAAAACCTTAATTTAATTACATTAAACAATTCCAAATGTGCAATCTATTACCGGTGATGATGTCTGCTTAATAAAATTTAAAACGCTCTAAGAAATCCGAATGAATTATAAGGACAAATGAAAACATGTTTTACAGTTTTCTGGAACGCCCAGATACCTAATATTTAAACAAGTAGTGCAAAAACTTGCGGTAAGGGAGAGTCAGAGAAAATAACAAAACGCAGACTACAACACCGATGTGGTAATCAAAATTTTGACTTTGTCTTCACACATGGTCTCCCATGTATTAACTTATCATTGAACACACACAAGATACAACAAGCGCTTGGTGGGAAATTTTAACATATGGATAGTTGCAAACATTTTACTGCCTGTTGAAAAATCTGAACATCTCAAATCATAAAATTCCAAACAACACACAAGTTGTATACTATGAAATTTATCTTGGAGAGAATGATCATTTAGATTGTAATTATACTGCCACTTCCCCGTTGACGCAAGAAGTTTTCACATCAAT
Organism: Mustelus asterias; assembly: GCF_964213995.1. Classification (NCBI taxonomy): domain Eukaryota; kingdom Metazoa; phylum Chordata; class Chondrichthyes; order Carcharhiniformes; family Triakidae; genus Mustelus; species Mustelus asterias. Next base: position 20,192,549 of record NC_135824.1, on the reverse strand, counting down.
GAGAATGTGACAATAAAACTCGGAAGTGACGAGATAATCCGAACTGGCTCCCCTTCTTTATTCAAGCCACTGGGCTTATCACAACAAGGTTAATTTACAGAGAATCCCTTCCCCTCATGGATAGCTTTTCCAAGTCCAAATATGATGATGTTTTAAAGGAATCCAATTTAATTAGGTTTTCTTGAAGTAAAGAAAGTGAGAGTTTATTAGTTACCAAGACGCAAGGAAAAAAATATTAAAACATGACATACACATATTAGAAATGAGAATTGAGTCCAAAAATAACTTCTCTGGAATCATAGCAAATTGGAAGACTTCGCCTGGGGACCATATCCTCTGAAAAAAATCACCCTTTATCATTTTAAGTTCCCACTGCCTTGGAAAAACAGCCAGCATAGTAAAAGATTCCATGCACAAGTCTGAGAACATGTACCAAATATTAAGAACAGCTTCTTCCCTGCTGCCATCAGACTTTTGAATGGTCCTATCATATATTTAAGCTGATCTTTCTCTTCACCCCAGCTATGACTGTAACACTATATTCTGCACCCTCTCCCTTCCTTCTCCCCTATGTACTCTATGAATGGTATGTTTTGTCTGTATAGCGCGCAAGAAACAATACTTTTCACTGTATCCCAATACATGTGACAATAATACATCAATTCAATTTGAATACAGTCCTGCTGTTGAATCTCACTTCTGAGCTAAACTTCACCATGAATAAATCCAAGATTTTCACTCCACGACCAGAATGCTGAAAAACCAATTGGAATTGTTTTCCATAGAAATTCTTCCCAACACTCGTCCTAAATTGCTTTCTTTATCGTTATAGTTTTCACCTCAGATTCGGTTTAACTTGTAGTCATTATAAAAGTATACAAGGGTATGGATACAAAGTCTCTCTCTCAGTTACCTCCTTTTCAGACTCAGTTCACAACCTAATCTCAATGATACCAGCGGCGAGTCTTCTGGTTCTTCGTGCTTCCCCCTTGCTCCTAGAGTCACCAGCATAAGAACAAGCCATTCAGTCTGTGCTGCCATTGCTTTTCCGCACGAGCTTCCTCCCCCCTTCCTTCATCTAACCACAGCAGCATAAATATTAAGTGTATATGATCTGTATACGGTTCAGGATCTCAGTATTGGTGCTATTAGCGTAATAGACTGATCCATAGAATCCCTACAGGGGTGACATGATGGCTAGCACCGCTGCCTCAGTGCCGGGACCCGGGTTCAATTCCAGCTTTGGGTGTCTGTGCGGAATTTGCATGCTCTCTCCGTGTCTGCGTGGGTTTCCTCCGGGTGCTCCGGTTTCCTCCCACACTCAAGATGTGTGGGTTAGGTGGATTGGCCATGGTAAATATGTCAGACTAGGCTTGGGTAAGATGCTCTTTCGGGGATTCGGTGCAGACTCGATGGGCTGAATGGCTTCCATCTGCACTGTAGGGATTGTACGGGATTCATAGACTAACCAACTGAACTAGCCTGCAATTCATATTTGCTGACCAACAACAAACACTTAACACGTGGGCTGACTCTGGTTTATTGTTGATAATTGCACAGAAGCATCGAATTGTGGTAATTGCCCAACCTACAATCGCTTAGCAACAGTGTATAATCTTCACCACACAAAATGGTCCAACTCATGAGAGCTTTAGTCTGAATCTACAGACATGTTCCCAATTTCCGAAAACGACAGTCATTAATTTTCTGCAGCGCAGCTCAAACCCTCACGTTTGGACCACCATATTTAAAATGTTGGGGAACAACATCTCTTTGCAAAGTAGGTGGAAATTAGGACAAGCTCGGGAACTTACCTGAATAGAAGATAAAACTTTGCAATGATGACATGCCAATTGCCAAGGAAAGGCACTGGGTCAGCTCACCGACCGAGATGTTGCTGTGCGGGAGAAAAAGTAAATGTGTGAAGCAGCAGAAACCCTTTTTCCTTAGAATTTAAAATCCTATGACTACACAGTTTAGATTTAAACAGGATTGCTTTCATGGTCTCGTCCGCATTTAAGTGGCCCCTGGAGTTGGGGCATGCGGACGGTACTTTTGAGGGATAAACTCAGCAGGTCTGGCAGCAACAATGTAGAGGGAAATAGAACAAATGTTTCAAGTCCGTACGACCCTTCTCCAGAACTGGAGAGAGTTCTGTACGGTTCTGTAGCAGAATCGCATGATCTCGAAGTGTTAACACTGTTTCTCTCTCCACAGATGCTGCCAGACCTGCTGGGTTTATCCAGCATTTACTGCTTTTTTTTCCAGATTTCCAGCATCCAGAGTATTTGGCTTCTATTTGAGTATTTTCGAGGACTTCTGTGATTCGAGGCCACCACAGAAACTGGAATGTTTAACAGACACCGGGAATAACACTGCCATTTAATTTCTTAATTTTCCCTTTGCTTTAGTCAAAGTAATTAAGATAGCATCTCCAAGCAGGTGATAGATGTGAATAACCCGAGTTGATTCCTGGCCCATACTACGGCATTACACAGAGTCCTTGGAGCTGAAGCTGCTGTTGCAGTGCTGTGTTAAGGAACTGATTAACCCTGAATCAACACAAGTGTGTTTATGCTGGAATCAGCACACAGTGTAAATGATTCATCTTACCCAGGAACACAAACTCAAGCAACCTGTACAACCAGCAATTAGAAACCTTCACATGAGGACAAGGTGGAGTAGCGAGGTGAAACTCACGCGTATCTTCTTCTTCAGGACATGGACAAAGCTGAGGTCTGTTAGCTCGAAGGATTAATACCATAGTATCCCCACAGAACAGACGGAGGCCACTCGGTCCACTGAGCCGGCACCAACAACAACCCCATCCAGGCTCCACACCCCCAATCCCACACATTTGGCCTGTCTAATCCGCCTGACACCAACGGGCAATTTAGCGTGGCCAATCAACCTAACCCGCATGTTTTTAAGTTTCCCTTTGCTTTAGTCAAAGTCGTTCAGATATCATCTCCGAGCAGGAGTCAGGGCTGCACGGTGGCACAGTGGTTAGCACTGCTGCCTCACAGCACCAGGGATCCAGGTTCAATTCCGGCCACTGTCTATGTGGAGTCGGCATGTTCTCCCCGTGTCTGCATGGGCTTCCTCCGGGTGTTCCGGTTTCTTCCCAAGTCCAAAGATGTGTGGGTTAGGTTGATTGGCCATGCTAAATTGACCCTAGAGTCAGGGGGATTAGCAGGGTAAATATGTGGGGTTGCGGGAATAGGGCCTGGGTGGGATTGTGGTCGGTGTGGACTCAATGGGCCGAACGGCCTCCTTCTGCACAAGGACAAAATGTTTGGAGTGTGGGAGGAAACCTGCACAGACACAGGGAGAACGTGCAAACTCCACACAGTCACCCAAGCCAGGGATTGAACCTGCGTTGCTGGTGCTGTGAGGCAGCAGTGCTAACCACTGCGCCACCGTGCCACCCCCTAAGAAACGCGAATGAAAGACATTGCAAAATAAGGGAAAGTGAGGAACTGATGCTTTAGTTGCGCAGAGCCCTGCTCAGACACCAGATGAAGAAATGTTCAGCTTTGGGCAATGAACCTCTCAAAGAGATATACTGCCCTTGGAAGGGGTTCAGTGCTGACTTACTTGAACAATAGCAGGTCTTAAAATACGAGGACAGCTTTCATAAACTTAGCTTCTATTCGCTTGTGTTTCAAAGGTTGATGGATGATCTATTTGAGGCATTTAAAATGTTAGAAGGATTAAGTAGGAAGATACATAGAAGTAATTTATTCTGGTGGGATAATCCAGAATGGGGCTGGGCTAGGAGGTAATCACAGTAAGAAGTCTCACAACACCAGGTTAAAGTCCAGCAGGTTTATTTGGTAGCAAATACCATAAGCTTTCGGAGAACAGCTCCTTCGTCAGATGGAGTGGATATCTGTTCTCCAACAGTGTACAGACACAGAAATCAAGTTACAGAATACTAATTAGAATGCAAATCTCTACAGCCAGCCAGGTCTTAAAGGTACAGACAATGTGGATGGAGGGAGCATTCAACACAGGTTAAAGAGATTGTCACCCACATTGTCTGTACCTTTAAGACCTGGCTGGCTGTAGAGATTTGCATTCTAATTAGTATTCTGTAACTTGATTTCTGTGTCTGTGCACTGTTGGAGAACAGATATCCACTCCATCTGACGAAGGAGCTGTGCTCCGAAAGCTTATGGTATTTGCTACCAAATAAACCTGCTGGACTTTAACCTGGTGTTGTGAGACTTCTTACTGTGCTTACCCCAGTCCAACGCCGGCATCTCCACATCATGACTAGGAGGTAATACCCTGGAAATTAGAGCGAGGCTACTCAGGAGTGAGTTCTGGAAGCACTTTTTTCACATGAAGAACAGTGAAACTCTCTAACTCTCTCCCTCGAAAGACTGGCGAAGGGGTTTGTCCAGTTTACTTTATAAACAACAGAGCCATACTTGAACTAGAAATACACGATACTGACAGAACAGGAAAAAAAAAGACAGCGCACAAAAAATATCTGGAAACTCACTTGACAAGTTGCGAGGCAAGATTACATTATATTTTACTTCACCCAGTCACATAAAATCCAGCATACCCAAAGAACAAGGTGTAGAGTCTGACCACCCACAGCATCTGTCACACTATCCCTCCAGCTAACAGACAGTTAATTGTATCTGGAAAGATGGCAAGACATTGCTGTATCCGTGACCTCATTCTCCAGGGAATCTTTACAGACAATAACACCTCCCAGGGATGAGATGACATTATTAACACAATTAAACGGCATTCCTACAATTCATGGCATCATCTTGACCCTGCAATGTTCATGAAGTCTTATTACACCCCCTAGATTTATGCGCTATTTGGTATTAGAGAGCTAGAATCATAAAATTCCGACAGTACAAATGAAGCCATTCAGCCCATCGAGTGTGCACTGACTCACTGACAGAGTATCTTACCCTCTCCCGCAGCCTCTCCCTCGAATCCCACACATTAACCACAGCTAATCCATCTAACCTAATCTAATTTAGCACGGCCAATGCACCTAAACTGCACATCATTGGACTGTGGGAGGAAACCAGAGCACCCGGAGGAAACCCACGCAGAGACGGGGAGAACGTGCAAGCTCCACACAGATGGTCACCCAAGGCCGGAATCGAACCTGGGTCCTTGGAGTTGTGAGGCAGCAGCGCTAACCACTGCGCCGCCAAACTAGCAATTTCTTGTCAACTTAAAACACCACGGGCGGGATTTTACACCCTCGCTCATCCTGAAACCGTAAAATCCCACCCAAGCTCAACGGACCTTCCCACTGTCCGCCCCCTCGCCCACTCTGATTCCCGTGGTGGCCTGGGAGGTAAAATTCCAGCTTACATCCATGCAGTATATTTCCAAAAATGTTTAACGAAAGATTGCTGATGTCAGCTATTGTGCAATAACAAATAAAGATTTTCATACATGCAGCAACCTTCAGCTATTTGTCAATTTCTATTGCAAAGATGAAATTCAATGAAATGAAAGTCCAGCGGATATAATCAGAAAATCTTGTAAGTAAAACAATGTTAACCATGTCTATTACACCAAAATTAAAACTGACTTTCAGTCATCTGCTAATAAGGTGGAAGAAAATCACCAGCAATTCTCATTAGTCCGCATAAATTTTGGCTTAATTTGCATGACCCTCTCAAAATGCACTGCCCAAGGAGAATTAGCTTTAGTTTGAAACAAGAATAAGTAGGAACCCAATTTTTTGGTTTCATAAACTGTACACCACAGACAAAACACAAGATATGCGGTGGTATAATGTTGCACAGCTCAAACACTTCACTATGTTCTGAAGTCTGCTATTATGGGCTTTTATCTTGGTCTGAGCTTGAATCCCCATCACTCAGAAGAATTGGAATTCGTTTTGTTTCTGAGTTTGTTAATGATTTCTTTGCAGACCCAACAGGCAAAGAGCAGAGTGAGCAAGGGGGCAACCAGCAGAAACAAAGCAGGGAGAGCCAGAATCAGGTTGAAAAATACCACCCTGATTTTTCATCACGACAGCTTTGTGTTAATCTCTGAGCATCTGAAAAAACATTGCCCGTCCTAACGATGATGGGATTGTGTGTGTGGGGGTGGGGGGAATGAGTGGGGAGGGGGCAGGGGTAACACACAGCATGAGCAGTATTACCATGCTGAGGATTCGAGATACCATCAAAAAAACGACAGAAGATTCAACAGTAGCTTTCAAAATGAAGTCGTATGAACGCATGGAGGAAAAATAAATTGCACATTAACAGCAATAGAGGCAGGGAGTGGGACTATTTGAACAACACTTGCTGCTATCTGTGCTGTCTCGTTCTATGACTACAAGAGATCTCAAGTGAAAGCTGTTTGAGTTATCGCCATCCCACGTTGCCTTGGAACATTTATTTGGATCACTATTTGTTTATCCCGGCATTAATAAACTATGTAATCTAAAACATTCCCAGCAACAAGCAGTAAAAGGGAATCCCAACATTGCGCTCATGCAACTCAGTTTGAAAATGAAGCGAAATGCCTCCAATATTCCTCTCTGCCTAACCACGAGGAAAGAGATTACAAACAAAAGATTTACACGTTATACATAACAGTTTACTTTGGTGAGTAGTGTAAGCCATCTGGGAGTTGAGATCACTTTAACAAAGTATTCAAATTCTGCTCATGCTGTTTATATTGTAATCTGAACCCCCTCCCTATAAATTCTACCTTGTAAAAGATTGTGCTCATAAACATTTTAGTATGTAGGAATCTCAGTGCTACAAAGCAAATCTTAATCCAGTTTATCTCTTCTTTTTGTTTGATCTTTACGTATTTCCTCATCAAATATGTATTTAAATCCCCTTCAAACACCATCATTGGTCATTTGTGGTAGAGCATTTTGTATTCCAATAGTTCAAATGGTATAAAAAAATCTAATGTTCTCCTTTACACTGAGCCTCAATGTACCCTTTACCATATAACATACCAGTTATACTATTGGATTGTCTCCTATTCTTCACACAGAAAGATAGATAGATTCCCTACAGTGCAGAAGGGGGCCATTCAGCCCATTGAGCCTGCACCAACAACAATCTCACCCATACACAATCGCCGTAACCCTACATATTTATACCCTTCTAATCCCTCTGACACTAAGGGACAATTTAGCATGGCCAATCCACCTAACCTGCACATCTTTGGACTATGGGAGGAAACCGGAGCACCCGGAAGGAAGCCCATGTAGACAAGGCCAGACCTGGACCCGGGACTCTGATGCTGTGAGGCAACAGTGCTTACCATTGTGCCACCAATATAGCTTTATCTAGTTGCCAAGGAATGCATCACCCCTGGCGCTACGCTGGTGAACATCACCCCTGGCGTTACACTGGCGAACATCACCCCCCTGGCGTTACGCTGGCGAACATCATCCCCCTGGCGTTACGCTGGTGAACATCATTCATTGGCAAACTTGTGTGCAATTCCAGCACAGATAGATGGCCACAAACTCACTCTGCCCCCCTAGGGGATGCCTTACCTTTCCTGAGAGTTGTTGTCACATGTACCATTGAGTCTTAAGAAAGTGGCATTGTGTTGAAGTTCCAAAATTTTTTTAAAAAGGGGACATTTATATCCTCCAGCAGACCCGAGGAGTGATTGTACTGGCTGCAGTACGAGAGAAACGACCCTAAGGCAGTAACAGTGAAGTGGGTATTGTAGAGGGGAGGCGGTTCGAATGAGTGTTTACATATTTACCAACAAGCTGCCGTTCAGAAACTGAAGCCTGTGCCGTACGAGGGTCCGACTGAACTTCCAGGATTTTCCGCCCATAAATAATCAGCCCTGTAACAGCTTATGTCTCTTTAACCCGGGTGGGCAGGGCTGCTGATGGGTGAAATGTCTCAGTTATACACACTGCTCCCCGCCGCTCGCTGCAGAGCTTTGAGAATAGGACAAGTTCAAGGCTGGGGTTGCCAGTTTTACTGAGCGGATTTCCTGCCTTCCCCCGCCCTCTTAACCCGGGGGGGGGGGGGGGGAAGAAAAGGGAAAAGCTCCTTCCTCTTAGCAGCAAACACCTCCCCAGTAAAGGACTCAGCCCCTGTCTCCCACCAGCAGTTAGCGGAATCTTGGAGCCCAGTGAGATCGCAGAGAGGTTGTGGGGCTCGGGGGGGGAGAGACTCCGGCTACAGGAGGGATGGGGAGGGAGAAGATGAGATTGGGAGACACGGAATTACCCAAGAAGACACACAATCTGGGGCTGAAATAGAAAGATTTGCCTGTACCTCCCCAGCGCACAGCCAGCCAGCCCTCGCCACAAGTTGCACTCCGGCGCTTGCAGCGTTTTGGAGTAGATTGGAGCAAGTACTGACGTGTTCCACGGCAACGTTTCCACGCATAGGAAGTGGCTTTGATCGCCAAAGATTGGAAAGACTTTCTCAGTGTGGCAGGATGTGCCTGATCCGCAACCCCACTCTGCACCTCCCTCCCTCCCTCCCTCGCCACTCTTTACCTGGTCGTTCCCTCCTCACGTTTAACATCCACACTGTGACCAAGAATACACACACCAGCCCAATTCAGGCATCTCCCACTCCCAATTCTTTTGACGCTTTTCTTATTAAGTGAGTCTGCCACATTAGATTATACATTACAAACAAGGACATCCTGTTGAAACAATCCATGCCGGTATTTATGCTCCACACTCGAACCTCCCGGGAGGTTTTCTTGTCTAAATCCACCATATGGTAACCATCTACTCTCTCCCTTTAAATGCATCTATCCCCATTCACTCCAGCCACTCCCTGTGGGAGAGTTCACCAGTCTTTGGGTAAGGAACTTTGGGCAAACGTAAATTGTTGATCCAGTGCCACAGACCCAAATCACAACAATCTCACAAGAATGTGTCTTTTTTTTAAATAAAAAAGGATACAACTAACAACAACCAGATGATGCAAAAAGAAAAGTTAATCAAATTAAACAAGGTATATCATTCAGGCTAAGATCAGGTGTAGCATGGAGAGGATGCTGCACTTGGTTGAGGTCATTAGGTTACGCTGAGGCTTCATATGTTTCATATGAAGCAATTTTTAAAAGCGGCATCTCGGCCTTTTGGCTAAGATGCAAATGAGCCCAAGTCTTGGCGGAGGAACCTCCCCCTTCTCCAATCAGCTTGGCTCATGTAGATCGGGCCCAGGACAGGGTGGTTTGGTCGCCTGCCCTGTCTTGTCAGCCTGGATCGGAAATGTCTCAACTTGAGACTCTGAATTGGATTTGATTTGATTGAATTGGAAAAGTATAAAAAAAATATCATTCAGTCAGAATTCTCACAGCACCAGGTTAAAGTCCAACAGGTTTATTTGGTATCACGGGATTTCGGAGTGTTGCCCCTTCATCAGGTGAGTCACCTGATGAAGGAAGAGTGCTCCAAAAGTTTGTGACACCAAATAAACCTGTTGGACTCTAACCTGGTGTTGTGAGACTTCTTACTGTGCCCCAGTACAATGTTAATGTCTCCACATCATGTATATCATTCTGGCCATTGTTCCTCCAGTTCTGCCACCTGTGGATAGCCTCAAGGGTGCCTTGTTCGATGGGCTGAATGGCCTAACCCTGCTCCTATTTTCAATGTTTACCAGCAGACTCCTTCTCTGGGGCCATCTGAATGGCAGGAAGGGCATGGAGAAGGGGCAGGCAGCCAGAATGCTGATCCCCACAGCTCGTGGTTCAACATGGCTGGGCCAGATACCCACCTTCGACCAAGACCCAAGAGCTGATCCTCGAGGAGGCCTTCTGACTCTGTCCTGCTGAGTGCTGAAGAGTAGCCGCTTCATATGATGCCTTCTAAACCCACGACCACTTCCACTTAGAATGACAAAGGGCAGCAGATACTTGGGAACACCACCACCTGCAAATTCCCCTCCAGACCACTTACCATCCTGATTTGGAAATATATTGCCATTCCTTCGCAGTCACTGGGTCAAAATCCTGGAATTCCTTTCCTAACAGCATTGCGGATAAACCCACAGCACGTGGACTGCAGCGGTTCAAGAAGGCAGCTCACCTCCACCTTGTCAAGGGCAACTCAGGATGGACAATAAATACTGGCCAGCCAGCGATGCCCATGTCCCACAAATGATTTTTTAAAAAACACTCTCTTTTGTGATGAGTCAGGATATTTCAACTCAGGATATCCCGGTGGTCGCTGTAGATCAAGCTCCTTAAATCAACTTAATTGGAATCCTGCTTTTTGATTTGATTTGTTATTGTCACATGTACTGGGATACAGTGAAAAGTATTGTTTCTCACACGCTATTCAGACAAAGCATACCATTCATAGAAAAGGAAAGGAGAATTCAGTGTTACAGTCATAGCTAGGGTGTAGAGAAAGATCAACTTAATATGAGGTAGGTCCTTTCAAAAGGGCGGCACAGTGGTTAGCACTGCTGCCTCACAGCTCCACGGGTCCGGGTTCAATTCCTGGCTTGGGTTACTGTCTGCGTGGGTTTCCTCCAGGTGCTCTGGTTTCCTCCCACAGTCCAAAGATGTGTGAGTTAGGTGCATTGGCTGCGCTAAATTGCCCCTTAGTGTCCTGGGATGTGTAGGTTACAGAGATTATGTGGGGCTACGGGGATAGGGGCTGGGTGGGATTGTTGTTGGTGCAGACTCAATGGGCTGAATGGTCTCCTTCTGCACTGTAAGGGTTCTATGTTTCTATGAAAAGTCTGATGGCAGCAGGGAAGAAGCTGTTCTTGAGTTCTGAAAGGGACATTCCACCACACTCCAGACAATTAGTACAATCACTCTCCACAGCAGAATGAGCAAATGAACTCAATGCTTCATGTTGTAGCTTTATAGAACCTTAGTTAGGCCACACTTGGAATATAGCATTCAATTCTGGTCGCTGTTTCTTCAGAAGGAACTCTTCAAAATGCAGCTAATAAAAATACAACAAAACTTACTCCAACTTATAAATCAAAGAAAGAGTTTAATAAAGAAACATCATTACTCCAAACATGGGGCCTCACTCTACACCACTCCAAGCTCCCCACAATTCTACATAGTTCCTTATTTATAGTGAACTAGCTGGTCAGCTGACTATTACATCACTCTGTAATTGGTTCCATGGTTTACTGGTCAGCTGACCCTTACATCCCATACAAAGTTGTCACCGGTTACATTCTAACAGTTGCCACATTACCAGAAGGATGTGGAGGCGTTGGAGAGGGGACAGAAAAGATTTACCAGGATGCTGTCTGGTATGGAGGGCATTAGCTACGAGGAGAGAATGGAGAAACTTGGTTTGTTCTCACTGGAAAGATGGAGGTTGAGGGGCGACCTGAAAGAAGTCTACAAGATTATGAGAGGCATGGTCAAAAGCTTTTTCCCAGGGAGGAAGAGTCAATTACGGACGGCACAAAGGTTGGTGGATTTGTGGATAGCGATGAGGACCATCAGAGGATACAGCAAGGATATCGATCGGTTGGAGACTTGGATGGAGAGATGGCAGATGGAGTTTAATCCAGACAAATGTGAGGTAATGCATTTCGGAAGGTCTAATACAGATAGGAAATATACAGTAAATGGCAGAACCCTTAAGAGTATTGATATACAGAGGGATCTGTGTGTACAAGTACACAGGTCACTGAAAGTGGAAACGCAGGTGGAGAAGGTAGTCAAGAAGGCATACGGCATGCTTGCCTTCATCGGCTGGGCATTGAGTTTAAAAATTGGTAAGTCATGTTGCAACTTTATAGAACCTTAGTTAGGCTGCACTTGGAATATAGTGTTCAATACTGGTCGCCACACTACCAGAAAGATGTGGAGGCTTTGGAGAGGGTACAGAAAAGATTTACCAGGATGTTGTCTGGTGTGGAGGGCATTAGCTATGAGGAGAGGTTGGAGAAACTTGGTTTGTTCTCACTGGAGCGACGGAGGTTAAGGGGCGACCTGATAGAAGTCTAGAAGATTATGAGGAGCATGGACAGAGTGGATAGTCAGAAGCTTTTTCCCAGGATTCAAGAGTCAATCACTAGGGGGCATAGGTTTAAGGTGCGAGGGGCAAGGTTTGAAAGAGGTGTACGAGGCACGTTTTTTACACAGAGGGTGGTGGGTGCCTGGAACTCGCTGCCGGGGGAGGTAGTGGAAGCGGATACCAGAGTGACTTTTAAGGGGTGTCTTGACAAATATGTCAATAGACTGGGAATAAAGGGATACGGTCCCTGGAAGGGTAGGGAGTTTTTAGTTCAGTCGGGCAACATTGTCAGTGCAGGCTTGGAGGGCCGAAGGGCCTGTTCCTGTGCTGTAATTTTCTTTGTTCTTTGTTCTTTTCTTTATTTGCAGTAGGTGATGGTGAAAACAACACTGACCAAACTTTTTGTGGAGCTTCCTTAAAGAAAAAGAGTTTAGCTGGGAAGCGACTTTGCCCATAACAAAATTGTTTCAACCCTAAAAAAAATTCTTTTTTAAACTGTCTAATTGGGATTAACTGGGCGGTCAGCTTAGAGTGTCCCCCGGAGAATTCTCCTGCTCCAACCAAAATGACTAAAACACATTGGTTATCTATCTCATTGCTGGTTGCAGCATGTTGCTGTGTGTAAAATTAAATACCCGCATAATAAAAGTGACGACAGTACACTTCAAAAACACTTCATTGGCTGAGATGCACTTTGGGACATTGTGACATCATAAAAGGTGCAACACGAAAGTTTATTTTCTTATTTCTCTGATGGAGTCATAGAGGTTTACAGCATGGAAACAGGTCCTTCAGCCCAACTTGTCCATGCCACCATTTTTTTTTTTAAACCGCTAAGCTAGTCCCAATTGCTCGCGTTTGGCCCATATCCCTCTATACCCATCGTACCCATGTAACTGTCTAAACACTTTTTAAAAGACAAAATTGAACCCGCCTCTACTACTACCTCTGGCAGCTTGTTCCAGACACTCGCCACCCTCTGTGTGAAAAAATTGCCCCTCTGGACACTTTTGTGTCTCTCCCTTCTCACCTTAAACCTGGGGTTTCACTCAGTGCTCTTTCATTGTGGGGGAAATGGGCCTGAGCTATGAAGGTCACCCACTCTTTTTGCTGTAAAAGGTCTTTACAAAATTTGCTCTTGGGCACGTGGCTGCATTTTCTGTCTATTCGTAGCCGTAGCAATTATTTTGTAGATGAATAATTGTTTGTTGGCTATTTCACAGGCCATTTGGCCTTGCACTCTTTTCACTTTTAGCATCTGATCGCTTTCTCGTCTGCCATGTCATCACAGACCTTCCCTATCTAGTACTTGCCTCCCCTGCCATCCTTTCCCTGCCTCTGCCCTTGTTTAAATGTCACTGCAGCTCTTTTCCTGTTCTGATGAAAGGTCATTGACCTGAAATATTGGATGAAATTTTCTGTCACTCCCCGCCGCCACTGTAAGCGAAGATGGAGAATTTGACGCACTGTCAAATTCCCATTCACTGCAGCGGGACCAGGAAACCCCACCGGGACCAGGAAACCCCACCGGGACCAGGAAACCCCACCGGGACCAGGAAACCCCACCGGGACCAGGAAAATTCCACCCATTAACTCTGCTCCTCTCTCCACAGATACTGCGTAGCCTGCTGGCTATTTCCAGCATTCCCTCTTTTTGTTTCAGATTTTCACTATCTGAGGCACAGTGGCACACCATTGCTGCCTCACAGCGCTAGGGACCCGGGTTCGATTCCCGGCTTGGGTCACTGTCTGTGTGGAGTTTGCACATTCTCCCCATGTCTGCGTGGGTTTCCTCTGGGTGCTCCGGTTTGCTCCCACAGTCCAAAGATGTGCGGGTTAGGTGGATTGGCCATGCTAAATTGTCCATTAGTGTCAGGGAGGTTAGCAGGATAAATGTGTGGGGTTACAGGGACAGGGCCTGGCTGGGATTGTTGTCAGTGCAGGCTCTATGGGCAGAATGGTCTCCTTCTGCACTGTAGGGATTCTATGAGGTATTTTGCATTGCTAGGAATTTATCATTCTGAATAAGGCCATTTCATAGTAATGGGCTGATTCTCATATCTGAAGATAATTTCTTGGTTAAATATGTTGTTTCTTTATTACTTGAACATTGACTACCACCCAGGCCCTGTCCCTGTAACCCCACGTATTTACCCTGCTAACCTCCCTGACACTAAGGGACAGTTTAGCACGGCCAATCCACCTAACCCGCACATCTTTGGACTGTGGAAGGAAACTAGAGCACCCGGAGGAAACCCACGCAGAAAAAGGAGCATTTGAATACTCAAAGAATCTATTGCACTCACACTGGAATTGATAGAGGATATTGAAAAAACAACAAGTCATGGCATGATAACTCAATAATTCCAAAAATAAGAATGATTGTTTATACACATAGTAAGGAAGAGAAAGATTTTGGTATGAAACTCTGTACGCAGTGTGGGAACACATGTATCGCAGTATTCCTTTAACATATTGCCTTTTAGATTCCTCCTGCCAATTTACATTCATGACTAGGATATCAGACAGACACACCAGCCCTGAAGTTACTATCTCTGTTACTCCACATCATGCTTCTGTGAGATACAAAATACAAGTCCAGAATGACTCATCATCCATTCATTCATTTATTCCCCATCACTGTGCGTGAACGCAGTATCTCCCGTTAGCAGAAAGGCTAAAATCAGCATTTGAACATGAATCAAAGGCAGCTGACAGCAATGTTGAGCAGTTACACTTACCTAATTTTGTATAGGCTTATTCAGCACCACAACGGGACGGGACATCCGACTTTGATTTATTATACTTAAGTTTTTCATCTCACCACTTTTCCGTATTTAAAATAATCCTTCAGAATTATCAGTGAGTTAAGTGAACTCAAAAAAATCTCAACAAAGCGTACATTTCATCAGAAAATGCGCTGTATGTGTCAATTTCATTTTCTTTTGGATTTCGAATTGTCAGTGCTGTGTGCCTACAGTCAGCCCTATCGCTCTTGTTGATGCTATTATCTAATTCCTTCTCTGTGACTTGTTCTTCTTCCACTTCCTTTTTGCATGCTCTGGATTTACTCCTTCTTTGTGTTTTATTGGCAGTCTGGCCTAGGTGTCACTTGCTTAACTTTTTTGATGTTGATTTGATTTATTGTCACATGTATTGTTTCTTGTGCACTGTACAGATGAACATACCATTCATAGAGTACATAGGCAAGAAGAAAAGGAGAGGGTACAGAATACGGTGTTACAGTTATAGCTAGGGTGTAGAGAAAGATCAACTTATTATAAGTTGGTTCCTTCAAAAGGGAAGAAGCTGTTCTTCAGTCGATTGGTACGCAAATTTTTCCATTCCATCATGGAAAGGTCCGTTGTCCTCGGGTGGGATTTTCCAGTTTTGGGGCGAGCACGGCTGGAAAATACTGTCCAGTGAGAGTGGTGATGCCTGGGGAATTGTCTGTAAGGTATGATTCCGTCAGTATAACTATGCCAGACTGTTGCTTGAGACAGCTGTCCCACTTTTGACACAATCCCCCAGATGTTCGAAAGGAGGGCTTTGCAACGTCGACAGGGCTGAGTTTGCCGTTGTCCTTTCTGGTGGCTAGGCCAATGTCAGGTGGTCCATTCAGTTTCATCCCTTTTAGAATTTTTAGTGGTTTGGTACAACTGATTGGCTCATTAGGCCATTCCAGGATCAACCACATTACTGTGGATCTGTAGTCCAGACCAGATAAGGATGGCAGATGTCTTTCCCTAGAGGGCATTAGTGAACCAGATGGGTTTTTTTTAATGACAATCATGAGTGGTTTCATGGTCATTGTTAGACATTTAATTCCAGATTTTAATAAATTGAATTAAAATTTGAACCCAGGTCCCCAGAGGGTTACCCTAGATCTCTGGATTACTAGTCTAGTGACAATACCACAACCCCACCACATCTCATTGTTATTCCCCACCATTGCCAAAGTAAAAACCACTGCTGTGTAAATACTAGGCTATGGATAGGGATTGGAGCAAGATCACTCACTAGATTGTCTGTCTGTCTTGCAGATTTACTGCTGCAAGATTCAAAGTACACTTGACATACTGTGCGGTTCAGGCACTTCCATCTCGGGGGATGCCTGGCTGGTATCTCTCCTGAGTGGGGTCAATGGCATTGTTTGGTGTGAAACCACTTTTGAAGGCATCTGTTATGATGGCCACAAAGGCCATGGGGGAACATCAACAGATTTCCCCATGGTCTTTGTGGAGTATGAGCTGCTTTATTGTGGAGGCTGACCCAATGTGAAGTTCTCAGTGGGAGTTTTAAGCTTGTAACTTTACCCGGAATGGAGTTGTAGATCCTAAGGTGAAGACTACCGGATTGTTTAGTGCACAACAAAGGGTTTTGGTGATGGGAAACTGGCATTGGACTGAATTACGACACTTGCTATCCCTGATCACAGGTAAAGCATCTGTTCACCAAGTCTTCATTCAAGATAGTTGTTGTAAACTAATTTGCATAAGTTACTATTATTTTCTGTCTAAGTGAGATCAACCTGGTTGCCATCCAGTTCAGATACCAATTCACCTAGTGCCCTCTAAGTCTTCCATGCCAGGATATACAAAGATCCATTTCGGTTGGTCGTGCCATTCTACCTGGCAAATTTGAAAGGAAAATTAGCCCTCGAAATCACCTGAAATATATTCTCATTGTGGCATTTCACCTTCGAGGTGTCCGACAACTTCTGAAGCGAGGTGTAATGATGGGATGTTAAATGGCCAATAATGGCTGCGAGAAACATAACAACAAAAGGTACAAAAATCAAGAGATAATGTGGTTGAGGGAGAGAAAGTTTCTCCTGAACTGACATGTGAACTTTGCTCTGTTTGAGTTGAAGAAGTTAAAGCAGTGAATTATCAACTAACAGGTCTGGGTCCTGAAGTTCCAACCCATATGGCTGTTTGAGACGGTTGACAAGAAGATGTCATTTTCTGACATGTTTGTCACTCAGATTGCTCAACTGAATGCAAAGTAATTTTTTTCCCCTTTGTAGCTATGATATATTTGAGAGTAAAAGCAAAATACTGCAGATGCTGGAATCTGACACAAAAGCAGAAAATGCTCGAAAATCTCAGCAGGTCTGACAGCAGCTGTGGAGAGAGAATGGAGCTAAAATGACCATGAAACCACTGTCAATTGTCATTTTTTAAAAAACCCATCTGGTTCACTAATGCCCTTCAGGGAAAGAAATCTGCTGAGGGTTATCCAGACTCAAAACTATCCTCTCTCCTCAGATGCTGTCAGATCTGCTGAGATTTTCCAGCATTTTCTGTTTTTGTTGTATGTTTGAGCGTGCTTGACTCACT
This sequence comes from Mustelus asterias, assembly GCF_964213995.1. Classification (NCBI taxonomy): domain Eukaryota; kingdom Metazoa; phylum Chordata; class Chondrichthyes; order Carcharhiniformes; family Triakidae; genus Mustelus; species Mustelus asterias. The sequence goes on along the minus strand of NC_135824.1, from coordinate 20,175,254 downwards.
CGCAATAGATTCCCTAAGACTTTATTTTCATTAAATTAGTCAGATGAAGCCTCTCTGTTGCTTCTCTAATTTTATTCTCTAATAATCTTTACCTAGCAGATGTAGAAGGGCAGCGTCATACATCTCGAGTGTATCTGGAACAGAGAATAAGAGCTTATACAAGACAAATCATATAACAATAACAGAGATGCATGTCACTTTTACATGCATGCTTACCTGAGATCAGGGATACCAAGTGTAGAAATTCAGCCCAATGCCAGTTTCTTGTCACCAAAACGCTTTATTGTGCACCAAAGGAAGGGGTTGCTCCTATGGTTCACAGTCAGGTAGTCTTTACCTCGGGACCTGCAACAATGGGTTGGATAGCTTAAAAACCCCCACTGACCATCTCCCATTGGGTCACTTCCACAATAAGACAACTCATATCCATGAAGACCATGAGGAAATCTGTTGACGATCCTCCATTGTCTTTGTGGCCATCATAACAATAAGATTAAACAGATCCCTTCAAAAATGGGTTTCAAGACATCCAAACCCATTGATCCCATGGTCAATGATATCAGCCAGAGATCCCCTGAGATGTAAGTGGTGAAAATGTCAAGAATACTTCTAATTCTTAATACCAGTGTATAATGTGGATTTACCATGAGAGGATACAGGAAAAATGAATAATAACACAAGGGAAAAAAGGTCGTCGCCCACAGTTCCAGGAGCCAACATCTGCTTTTCCAGGGAAAGGCGAGTTACCAGCTCGACCATAAAGCTCATCAGGATAAGAGTGGAGAAGCGCCAGCAACATTGTTTCCCACGAGCACATGGCCTTTAATCTATGCAGAAGGCTGGCTAGCTAATGCTATTAACTTGTCAGCCATCTGCGGATTCACTCAGAGTAATCTCACTAATTTACAGTAATCTCAGACACTGATCCCACTAACAACTTAATAACCAGCAAGCAGTGGCAGACTGGATTACCTTTACGGCCTCAAGCTGTTAGGTTTGGTCAGTAATTCTATCTTTTTAAATTCACTACTGCTGAGATGACTAGGTGACTTTATCTGCAAATCTTCACCCACACGTATCCCCTCCTCGATTTCCTACTAACTTCACTAACGCAATCCGCTTAAAATTGGCCGAATGGAATTTTAAGTGCAAGTTGCGCCGAGCGTGAATCGAGTGTCCGTGAACTTTGATGCTGGTTTAATAACTGTTGGGCTGGGAACTGGTCCCATTCACAAAGAAATGGTCGCACCCCCAATTGGAATAATAAATATGGTTCAACTGCAGGAGGAGGATGTTGAAATGAAGCTTTTTTTCAACACTAGTAAGCACAGTTTAAAACTTTTAAAATATTAAAAGGAATATTTAATTCCTGAGGAAACTGACTATTGTGTACCACTGGAGCTAATAATTCGCTATAATTAAAATGAAGCTCCTTCTGGTTGGTGGACTGGACTCAAAAGTTGCTTGTTCTGTGGTAGTTTAAATCTTGCACCAGGTTACTGCTCTTAAAGGCATCAAGGAATACTTTTGAACTGAAAAAAATATTGGATGGAATCTTCTGGCCGTTCACGCTGGTGAGATTTTCAGGTCCCGCCGCAGTGAACGGAGATATGGTTGAGTGCCAAATTCTCCATCCTCGCTCGCAGTGACGTTTTTTTGATTTGATTTGATTTATTATTTGTCGCATGTATTAACATACAGTGAAAAGTATTGTTTCTTGCGTGCTGTACAGACAAAACATACCGTTCATAGAGGAGGAAACGAGACAGTGCAGAATGTAGTGTTACAGTCATAGCTAGGGTGTAGAGAAAGATCGACTTAATGCGAGGTAGGTCGATTTAAAAGTCTGACAGCAGCAGGGAAGAAGCTGTTCTTGAGTTGGTCGGTATGTGACCTCAGACTTTTGTATCTTTTTCCTGAAGGAAGAAGGTGGAAGAGAGAATGTCCAGGGTGCGTGGGGTCCTTAATTATGCTGGCTGCTTTGCCGAGGCAGTGGGAAGTGTAAACAGAGTCAATGGATGGGAGGCTGGTTTGCGTGATGGATTGGGCTACATTCATGACTTTTTGTAGTTCCTTGTGGTCTTGGGTAGAGCAGGAGCCCAGACCAAGCTGTGATACAACCAGAAAGAATGCTTTCTATGGTGCATCTGTAAAAGTTGGTGAGAGCCGTAGCTGACATGCCAAATTTCCTTAGTCTTCTGAGAAAATAGAGGTGTTGGTGGGCTTTCTTAACTATAGTGTCGGCATGGGGGGACCAGGACAGGTTGTTGGTGATCTGGACACCTAAAAACTTGAAGCTCTCGACCCTTTCTCCTTCGCCCCCATTGATGTAGACAGGGGCATGTTCTCCTTTGCTTCCTGAAGTTGATGACAATCTCCTTCATTTTGTTGACATTGAGGGAGAGATTATTGTTGCCGCACCAGTTCACGAGAACCAGGTTCACCAGTTCACCAAGTGGGGCATGAACGGCTGGAAAATTCTGGCCATTATGTTTATTGTGCTGCCCGTTTGTTCTGATTCATGAAAGATTTTATCCTCGTGTTTATGCAAACAACTTTGAAGGAAAACCTGAATTGGGGCATTGAGTTTAAAAATTGGCCAGTCATGTTGCAGCTTTATAGAACGTTATGTGGAGAAGTTGATGTTGGACTGGGGTGGGCCCAGTAAGAAGTCTCACAACACCAGGTTAAAGTCCAACAGGTTTATTTGTTATCACGAGCTTTCGGAGCGCTGCTCCTTCATCAGGTGAGTGATACCAAATAAACCTGTTGGACTTTAACCTGGTGTTGTGAAACTTCTTATGATAGAACATGAGTAAAGCCGCACTTGGAATATAGTGTTCAATTCTGGTCGCCACACTACCAGAAGGATGTGGAGGCTTTGGAGAGGGTACGGAAAAGATTTACCAGGATGTTGCCTGGTATGGAGGGCATTAACTATGAGGAGAGGTTGGAGAAACTTGGTTTGTTCTCACTGGAATGATGGAGGTTGAGGGGTGACCTGATAGAAGTCTACAAAATTATGAGGAGCTTGGACAGAGGGGATAGTCGGAAGCTTTTTCCCAGGGTGGAAGAGTCAATCACTAGGGGGCATCGGTTTAAGGTGTGAGGGGCAAGGTTTAAAGGAGATGCACAAGGCAAGTTTTTTACCCAGAGGGTGGTGGATGCCTGGAACACGCGGCCGGGGGAGGTAGTGGAAGCAGATACAATAGTGAGTTTTAAGGGATGCCTGGACAAATACATGAATAGGATGGGAATAGAGGGATATGGTCCCTGGAGGGTGGGGGGGTTTTAATTCAGATGGGCAGCATGGTCGGTGCAGACTTGGAGGGTCGAAGGGGCAGTTCCTGTGCTGTAATTTTCTTTGTTCTTTGTTTTTGTCATTTCAGCCTGAAATGCAGTTTGTGCTTAGATTAGTGATTGTACCCAACAGGGGAGCTTCAGTCCTCGATATTAAAGTCCTTGTAATGATAATCTTGATCTTGAAGTTAATAAACAGCTGTTTGTACGTGGTTTGTTGTCTGTCATCTTCTTTAGTGATTTGGCAAAATGGGATTAATTCATTCACTCAGCATCTTGAAGGAGTCTCGGCTTGGAAACTCAAGTTCAATTCATCACCCCTGGCCTGGGCTGGAAACTCCCAACAGTTTTCTAGACAGGAGATGAAGATCAAGGTGGTGAGAATAATATTTTGGTTCCTTGAGAATTTTTAAAAATTCATTCATGGAATGTGGGCTTCACTGGCCAGGCCAGCATTTATTGTCTATTTCTACTTAACCTTGAACTGAGTGGCTTGCTAGATCATTTCAGAGGGCATTTAAAGAGTCAACTACATTGCTGTGGATCTGGAGTCACATATAGGCCTGACCAAGTAAGGATGACATATTTCACATTCATCATTAGACTTTTAATTCCAGACTTTTACTGAATTCAGATTTCACCAACTGCCATGGTGGGATTCAAACATGAGTCCCCTGCACCTCCTGGATTGCTAGTCTAGTGACAATACCATACACCACTGCCTCCCCTTAACTTAGTGCTGAATCGTGAGCCAATACATGCCCAATAGACTGAAACCTCCGTGATCAAGACTTACTCGAGATTTAAGCTATTATCAAGGATGGCAGAACAACGAGCTGCAGTTTACATTGGTTCCCAGGGAATAGCGGATCTCAACAATAGCAGTGCATTCTGTGGTTGCTACTCACCGATGCCCTTTGAAGTGGTGTTGTGTGTGTGATTGAACAGTGGGCGAGTGTTCTGAGAGTCTCTGTGATCATCGGTCCATCTGTATGGATTCTTAACAGGATTTGTGATGAAAACCTGAAGAGCAATGGCATTGCTTCTAAATTAAACCTCAAATTGAAAGCATTATAGGATTGTTGGAATGTGTGTTATCTAAATAGAATGCTGTGCCAAGGTTGCACGCTGTAAACCAGAGTTTAATATGCTGTGCACATGTCGAATGAGTAAGACATATCAAAATTGGAGGCATCACTCTCATTACACTTCTCCCACCTTCTCAGTGCTATCAGTAATGGACAGTCATATCAAGCCTTTCTCTGCAAGTGCCTCTGGATGAATTGCCTCTTTCTTCATTTGAAACATCCTTGATTATTTGTTGCGGTTCCTTTAAGCGTGGAAGTCAGCACCAACTAAATTCTCAACTTGCCTCCCAAATGGATTTTCGACTTGGTGGATTGGCTTTTTTCCCAAATGTGGAGCAATCTGACTTCATCAACAATTAGCTTCACTTTCCCTGAAGCGCTGTTTAGTAGACTTTGTGAAGCCTTCAACTTTGCAACTGTTACCAACAGTGTTAATACTACCTGACTTATTCAAGGAGGCGAAGTGGGATCAGCTACAATGCACTATTTACTGATTGGTTTTGTTAGTATAAAATCATAGAATCCCTACAGTGCAGAAGGAGGCCATTTGGCCCATCGAGTCTGCACCAACAACAATCCCACCCTGGCCCCATCCCCGTAACCCCATATATTTACCCGGCAAATCTCCCTGTTACTGAGGGGCAATTTAACATGGCCAATCAACCTAACCCGCACATCTTTGGAGTGTGGGAGGAAGCCAGAACACCCGGATGAAACCCATGCAGACACAGGGGGAAGGTGCAAACTCCACCCGGACAGTCACCCAAGGCTGGAATCAAACCCGGGCCCCTGGTGCTGTGTGGCAGCTGTGCTAACCACTGTGCCACCATGCCACGTGTTGCAAACTCTACTTGGTTAAAATGCTGATGCACTGTCAATGCTGTACTCTAACATCACATTGGAAACAAAGCCAGTGTCACCATACAGTCAAAGCACCTTAGCCAAGTTCAGTGATGATTAACCCAGACTGTTTCTGTTGAGTGATTTGTATTAATTTTGTGCCCTTTTAACATTAAGCTCGGTATCTTCAGTAAGCCAGTTCATCTGGTGTCAGAGGGACTTGTGGTAAAATATCTCATATTGAATGAGACACAAACGGGAATTGATTGCAAGTTAACATTCTTTCCACTCATCAGTCGAATGTTGCGGCAAATGTTTTCTGCCTTGTTCAGATTTGGCCTGGATAAATAAATTGTGAATACTGGCACATCCATCTGTGTTGATCATCTTCACATCACGTGGAATGACTCTCGATCCTATCAGTGTTAAGCTTTGGTTGCACCCTCAAGAGTATGGTTGGATCTACAGCTGCAATGTATTAAAGTTAAGTCATTGAAGAAATAAACAATAGCAAACATTTTCTTTTCCAGTTCACAGCTGCATATTTTCTCCTCCAGGCATAACAAGGGCATGAGTTAGTTTGCCACAAGATATTCCTGAGTTCCCAGAATTACATATGCAATGGGTTTTTGGATGTTCTAGTACCACATGTGCAAATATTTGGAGGAGGTGGTGGCGGAATGGTATTGTCACTGGACGAGTGATCCAGAGTAACACTCTGGATCTGGTAATGAGCTGGGTTCGAATCCCACCACGGCAGATGGTGAAATTTGAATTCAATATAAAGCTGGAACTAAAAGCCTAATTATGATCATGAAACCATTGTTGATTGTCATAAAAACCCCTCTGGTTCACTAATGGACAGTCAGATGCTCTTTCCTAGAGTAGAAAAGTCAAGTACAAGCAGACATAGGTTAAAGGTGCGTGGGGAAAAGTTTAGCGGATATGTGAGAGGCAAGTTTTTTACACAGAGGATGGTGAATGTCTGGAACGCACTGCTCAGGGAGGTGGTGGGAGCAGGTGCGATAGCAGCATTTAAGGGGCATCGAGACGAATAAATGAATAGGATGGGAATGGAAGGATACTCCATAAGTGCATACAGTTTTAGCTTAGGCAGGCATCATGATCGGCGCAGGCTTGGAGGGCCGAAGTGCCTGTTCCAGTGCTGTACTGCTCTTTGTTCTTTGTTCAATACCCTTTCGGGAAGGAAATCTGCTGTCCTTACCTGGTCTGGCCTACATGTGACCCTAGACTCACAACAATGTGGTTGACTCTTAAATGCCCTCGTGAATGGGCAATAAATGCTGGCCCAGCCCTCAATGCCCATATCCCATGAACAAATTAAAAAAAAACAATGCAAGAGTTTAAAAACTCTGCTGCCATTTTCTGATAACTGGTGACCTTTGCATCAATCAGCAAACTTTAAATGAGCAAACTTTAAAACTGCTTCTGTAAACCTACACATAACCTGGACTCAATCTCTATTCAAGTTAAACTGAAGAGAGGTGATATATGAATCATAGAATCTCCACAGCGCAGAAGGAGGCCACTCAGCCCATCGAGTCTGCACCGACCACAATCCCATCCAGGCCCTATCCCTGTAACCCCACGTATTTACCCTGCTAGTCCCCCTGACACTAAGGGGCAATTTAGCATGGTCTGTGGGAGGAAACTGGAGCACCCGGAGGAAACCCACAGGGAGACGGGGAGAACGTGCAAACTCCACACAGACAGTGACTCAAGGTGGGAATCTAACAGCGGTCCCTGGCGCTGTGAGGCAGCAATGCTAACCATTGTGCCAACCAAATCGTCGAATAGTTTCCTGTTTGCTGCAAATCTCTATATCCTTGCATGTGTCTCCACAAAAGACTGCACTGTGTTTCCAAGAGAAATTAAAATAGTTTTGTCTTTCCCATCTTTCACTTCTGCCCTGATCGTGAGTGTGTTGATTTACAGTGGGGTGCAGTTCAGTGAGAGGCACCTCAAGTATCTTGTTAAAATGATTGGATTTCGTGTGAACATCGAGACACTGAGTATTGCAGGTGACTTCCCCAAGAGAGTCTCAGAGCTGAGCCCAATCCAGCCCTTAGCAGATGGTCAGATTGACCAACAAGGGCCAGTGATTTAGAGGGCAAATCCTGGATGACCTTTTCCTCCTTTGTCCAAGGATTGTATTGAAACAAAAAGAGAAAAATGCAGGAAAAACTCAGCATTGAGTAGCACTGTGGTGAGAGAAACATAGGCTGGAATTCTGCGACTGTTCACTCCCACCATCGCTGCCAGAGAGGATGGAGAATTTGGCACTCAGACAAATCTCCGTTCGCTGCAGCGGGATGGGAAAATCCCGCTGGAGTGAATGGCTGGAGAATTCCACCCAGAGTTAACATTTCAAGTCCGTACGACTCTTCTTCAGGGCTCTGAAGTCTCTGAATACGGTCTCGAAACATTGGCCGGAGTTTTACTGGCACTTCCGCCCTGATTCCGGGGGCGGGCGAGGCTCGGAGGGTGGCAGTCAGGCGGGATTGTATGAACCTTGGGCAGACGTGCCGATTAAATTCCGCCCATCAACTCGGTTTCTCTCCCCACAGATGCTGACAGACCTGCTTGGGCTTCTCCATAACTTTCAGTTTTTTATTTCAGATTTCCAGCATCCACGGTATTTGCTTTGGTATCTAGTGAAATATCCCCAGCACCTCTGCCAGTGACTGAGTCAACAGCCTTGAAACAGGCACACGTGTTCAGACTTGGAAATATGGTTCCTGCTCAATTGTCTCACGGCTGTGGAATGCACAATTGCAAAGCAAGCACTGGAATTTCACCAGCAGACTGGGACAGCATTGGAGATTATCAAGTGGTGTACATTATATATTTTTTTTAAAAACACTCATTCATCTATTTAAGTCGGCATCATGTTTGCTTATTACCAGGCAACATATGGCAGGCTGCCTTTGAAAGAAAGAATTGGTTAGTCTTAAAACAAAGCTCCCTGCATGAAGTACAGACTTGTTACTTCATTGCCTGCTGCATTGGAAAGTAGGAGGGAACACATTCTCTGCTTGGTTCTTACAAGCTCGACGTACGCCTTCCCTCAGAAGCCAGCTTCACTGTTAGCTCTGCTCGAAGACAGAGTAATTAGTTCCTGTGCCTGATTTGTCCATTTCTTCGGGATCATCTGCAAGGACAACCCATGGAGCTCACCATACAGACAGTGTACATTAGCAGTGGGAAAGCATTATTGTTGAAGCCAACATCCTTTTAATTGGTTATTTTTTTTGTGGATTTTTAAATTCATTTGAAAAGTGAATGAGTGAGACATCATCAGGGCTAAAGCTGAGGAGGGGTTTCTGACAATGTAGAAAATCTGAATTAACCTTGAATAAAAGCAAATTACTGCGGATGCTGGAATCTGAAACCCAAGAGAGAAAACGCTGGAAAATCTCAGCAGGTTTGGCAGCGTCTGTAAGGAGAGGGAAGAGCTGACGTTTCAAGTCCAGATGACAAAGGGTTTGACAACGGATCATCTGGACTCGAAACGTCAGCTCTTTTCCCTCCTTATTGAATTAACGTTAGTCAGGAACAGTGGTTAACACTGAGTAATTCAGTGATTGTCTGAAATGAATTGTGCCTGTTAATTTAGTTTATTCACATTTTGGGGCTCAGCTACTTCTAAACTGTTTTGTTATTAGCAATCACGGTTGAAAAATATTCTGATGGAAGATTAAACAAATGGAGTTAAAGTTAATCGCAAGTTGCTTGCTGATTTTAAGAGGCGCGTGGACAAGGGGAAGCTCAGTTTAATGATTTACTGCATGTGTTAAATTGACCCTAGTGTCACGGGGATTAGCAGGGTAAATATGTGGGGCTACGGGAATTGGGCCTGGGTGGGATTGTGGTCAGTACAGACTTGATGGGCTGAATAGCCTCCTTCTGCACTGTAGGGATTCTATGATTAAGTAGGATGTTACAGATGGGGAGGAGAAATAAACTGAAAACCCCAATCCCCTCCCCTTACTGTCCATAATTAATGTGGTTGCTTTGGAAAGGTGCATTTTCAAGTCCATTTTAGCATGTGGCCAATTTGAAAAACCAGCAGCAGACCTTTGTGGGTTTAAATACAAAATGTACACATTCACTCCAAATTTAAATTCTACGCCAATCACTCAGCACTCACACACACTCTCGAGAAAAAAAATACAGTTAAAGAGGATAGAATATTTTTACAAGTTGTAACAAAATAATAGTCCACAGTTCAAGTACTTAGTTTATAACAGGGAAAAATTCTTTGCGTGTCTGACAAAGAAGGATATCTTTTCCACTCGGGTTGTGGTTTAGATAGGGCCAGATAGTTAGAGTTGGATTATTGTAGGGTTTTCTCTAAGAAATGAATGTTCAGCAGGTCATGGCGTTATGCACTTGTGGCTTTTATATCATGTGATCCAAATTGTTTACAAGTGGACTTGGATTTAGGAATCTGGCTGGGAGCCTTTCAAAGGCTTTGCTGTCTCCATGTTCTTAAAAGGTAAAAGTGGCTCAACCTTTTGCTCCAGCTGCTCCCTCTTTTGGTTCTTCTGCAGACTGCCCAGGTCTTTTCCTGTCTCTTGGGATAATGATGTGGAGATGCCGGCGTTGGACTGGGGTAAACACAGTAAGATGTCTCACAACACCAGGTTAAAGTCCAACAGGTTTATTTGGTTGCAAAAGCCACTAGCTTTCGGAGCGCTGCCCCTTCATCAGGTGAGTGGGAGTCCTGTTCACAAACAGGGCATATAAAGACACAAACTCAATTTACAAAATAATGGTTGGAATGCGAGTCTTTACAGGTAGTCAAGTCTTAAAGGTACAGACAATATGAGTGGAGAGAGGGTTAAGCACAGGTTAAAGAGATGTGTATTGTCTCCAGCCAGGACAGTTAGTGAGAGTTTGCAAGCCCAGGCAAGTTGTGGGGGTTACAGATAGTGTGACATGAACCCAAGATCCCGGTTGAGGCCATCCTCATGTGTGCGGAACTTGGCTATCAGTCTCTGCTCAGCGACTCTGTGTTGTCGTGTGTCGTGAAGGCCGCCTTGGAGAACGCTTACCCGAAGATCAGAGGCCGAATGCCCGTGACCGCTGAAGTGTTCCCCAACAGGAAGAGAACACTCTTGCCTGGTGATTGTCGAGCGGTGTTCATTCAACTGCAACATTGGTTATGTTGGTTGGCGGTTGTTTTTTCTGTTTATCTGAAGGTTCCTCGTTTACTTGGATCATTTTTGAATCCTGACCCTCTGTCTGTCTTGCTTTTATGCGCCCTAAACACCAGAGTGTGCCAGCAGTGAGCCAGTCCTCAAAGGCAGTTGGCAGCTCTGACCGGGCTTGCTGCTTCCTTGGAGAATAGAGGAGGTGGGGGATCAAAGGGCCAATAGCCGCACAGAATCATACAGTGCAGAAGAGGCTCTTTGGCCCATCAGGTCTGCACCGTCATGAGTGAAACACCTGACCTCCCTCCTAATCCCACTTACCAGCACGTTAGCCTTGAATATTATGATGTGCCAAGTTTTCATCCAGGTACTTAATTAAAGGATGTGAAGCAACCTGCCTCCACCACCCTCCCAGGCAGCGCATTCCAGACCGTCATCACTCTCTGGATAAATAGGGTTTTTCCTCATATTCCCCCCAAACCTCCTGCCCCTCACCTTAAACTTGTCACCTCCGTGACTTACCCTTCAGCTAAGGGGAACAGCTGCTCCTTATCCACTCTGTCCATGTCCCTCATAATCTTGAACACCTCGAACAGGTCGCCCCTCAATCTTCTCCATTGCAACGAAAACAACCCAAGCCTACCCAACCTTTCTTCATAACTCATGAGAAGTGACCAACCGGCCAACAAGAATGTACGCACGCACCCTGGCGCAATAGTCCCCTTGCAAATAAATGTCCTTCACCATTAACCTGATGTCAATATCCATATTGCTGCTGACAGCTATGCACTAACATGCATGAGACAGATCACTGATACACTGGTGCATTGATATTTTACTTCAAAGTTGCCCTTTAGGCCCCAGCTTTCCCCCCACCACCACCCCCAAGCCCATTTACAAGCTCCTCAAGTAGCTAAGCAGGCCATTAAATGGAGGTGAACAGGTTCCCAGCCCCTCATTCCCACACTGCACTCATTTGGAAAATAGCAGTGTGTCCCAGAAACATTGGAAGACTGACATGTCATCCAGGGATGTATTTTCCAAAGAGAACTCGCACAGCTCTTGTCCTTTCCCCCCAAGGGTGTTTAAAAATCAACACCAAGGTTGCAGATAAACCCTTCAGTACCTTGCCTCTCTTGGCCTTCCTCATTTGTGAGCTTTCAGAGGTAACTTGGACCCCAGGAAACATCCCCACATAAGCAGAGTTGCAGGAACCGCAGTCAGTTTTATCCTTGCCAATGTGGGGGCCACAGAAACTCATTTTTGGGAGGACGATGTGTTGATCACATACAGGGCCTTTCTACAGTTCTACAGCTATTCACCAAGTCAACTTTTTTTTATTCATTCGTGGGACCTGGGCATCACTGGCTGACCAACATTTATTGCCCATCCCTAGTTGCCCTTGGAGGGCAGTTGAGAGTCAACCACATTGCTGTGGCTCTGGGGTCACATGTAGGCCAGACCAAGTAAGGATGGCAGATTTCCTTCCCTAAAGGACATTAGTGAGCTAGATGGGTTTTTCCGACAATTGACAATGGTTTCATGGCCATCAGTAGATACTTAATTCCAGATTTTTAAAAAATTGAATTCAAATTCCACCATCGGTGGGATTCGAACCCAGCTCCCCAGAACATTAGCTGAGTTTCTGGATTAATAATCTAGCGATAATGGGGCATCACCTCCACTTACTGGAAATTCACACGGCGCTCTCTTACACATGTCCATGTAGAGGAACACCTTGCAATATATGTGTGCACACCTGGGCTTGTACCTGCTAAAAGTGGCAGAGCAACGGCACTCATATTTCTCTCTCATCTATCACAACGAAAAGTAGGTCTGAAGCATGGGATGACAGAGCTGTTTGGAGATCAAATTATCTTGTTCCTACACAGTGCCTCTGCTATCCAACTGAGACCACAGGAGCATTGCAAGGAGCTGGCATGCTCTGCAGAACACAATATCCAATCGAGTATCTGCAAACAGTCACAAGGCCGTATTGTCTCCGTATGAAGTCTCATTAGAATTAGAAAATTAGAATCTCATTCTTTATATCAGGAGGGTGCTGTTTATTATTACCCTGTGCCGACGTGAGATCTTGCAAGATGAGAAATATGAATGCAAAGAATATTTCTGGCTGTCTGTGTTTCTGATCACATTTAGTTTCACTCATGGCAATAGGTTCAAATATGTAAACAGTGAAATGTCAGTGACAGCAAATACTTTATGACTCACAATGGTCGGTTTCTACATGGGGACATTCTCTGCAATCACAAGCTGTGACTTTAAACTTTTATCTTAGGAAGAGTTTTATTATGTAAAACCATAAGGCGTAGGAGCAGAAGTAGGCCATTCGGCCCATCGAGTCTGCTCGGCCATTCATTGACATCATGACTGATCTGATATGATAATCCCCAACTCCATTTTCCTACCTTATCCCCATAACCCTCGATTCCGTTACTGATTAAAAATCTGTCTGTCTCAACCTTGAACATACTTAACAATCCAGCCTCTACACCCCTCTTGTAGTTTAAAAAAAAAATTCTACAGATTCACTACCCTCTGAGAGAAGAAATTCCTCCTCCATCTCTGTCTTATTGGCAACCTCTTAGTCTGAGATTATGCCCTCTGGTCTTAGACTCTCCCACAATAGGAAACAACCTCTCAGCATCTACCCTGTCCAGCCCCCTGAGAATCCGATATGCCTCAATAAGGTCGCCTCTCATTTCTCTAAACTCCAATGAATACAGGTCCAACCTACTCAACCTCCTCATTAAAAAAAATCCCTCCATATATAACGTAAGCAGATAACTGAGGCTATTCAGAGAATTGTGTTTCCCATTAGTCATAGACCAATTAATCTGCCTTCCCGAAATCTCCTGCCTATAGACCTTATGTCTAAAGCTATAGCTGTCAGAATAATCAATGCAATAAGTATGCAATTCTGATTTTGAATTTTATTTCTTTCTCAATTTAGGTCAATAGGTTTGAGGCGCGTCTGATAAATAGACAAGGCTGATGTTGCCAGGAACAGAAGGCTTTTATTCGCTAAAAAGGAACGATGTGGAACAGACAATAAACAGAACAATACTGGGCATGAGGATCTCCCGACTGAGGCCGGAGGGGGAGGGCTGCAGCCTTTATACCCTGAGGGCGGAGCCTCCAGTTAAAGGTGCAGCCGAATTAAAGGTGTCAGGCAGTGTCTCATATACGAACAGTAGTGGCAACAATATATACAGTTCAACCGTGCCGAAGGCACGACAGTGGTTTACCACAAGGTTAAAGAGCAAACATTTGTTGTCAAATAGTAAATTGTCAGCAGCTGGCTTGACAAAGTGTGCAGATAAATAGAGTGGATTGTATCATTATTTATAAGTTCAGTACCTCTTTCTCTGTGAACCTTTGCTCATGTGTCGGTAGGTAGCACAGGTCACTAGTCAGTGTAGCCTTTACTGTAGAAAAAAGATTAAATGCTGCAGCTATCAAATGGACGGCAACTGCATCCATCACAACACCACCACAGTCCTTCCAAGTTGACACTTTGGGCTTTTTTTTGTGTTTAATACTAATAGGGGCACAGTGGTTAGCACTGTCTGTGCAGAGTCTGCACATTCTCCCCGTGTCTGCGTGGGTTTCCTCCGGGTGCTCCGGTTTCCACCCATAGTCCAAAAGACATGCTGGTTAGGTGCATTGGCAATGCTAAATTCCCCCGCTGAACAGGCACCAGAGTACGGCAACTAGGGGATTTTCACAGTAACTTCATTGCAGTGTTAATGTAAGCCTACTTGTGACACTAATAAACTTCTTAAACTTTAGATTTTCACAGTAACGTCATTGCAGTGTCCATGGAAGTCTAATTGTGACTAATAATAGGTAAATTAAAAAAAATAACTTGCCTCCTGTGTCTGGGGTGACTGGGTGCTGGCTCAGACTGCTTAGCGATAAACATACAAGAGCCTGCCTTCAGCAAAGCCACCAGCTGTGGGCTCCTGCAGCAAGGTTCAGACAGTTTGGGGTGCTTCCCGCTCACCCACTCGAATGTGTAAGCCTACCTGTGGCACTAATAAATAAACTTTAAGAAAATTTTTAATAGGGGTAGCATGGTGGCACAGTGGTTAGCACTGCTGCTTGACAGCAAGAAGGATCTGGGTTCAATTCCAGCTTTGGATCACTGTCTGTGTGGAGTTTGCACATTCTCCCTGTGTCTGCGGAGTTTCCTCCAGGTGCTCCGGTTTTCTCCCACTGTCCAAAGATGTACGGCCCCCTTTGTACCCCAGGATTTGTAGGCTCGGGGGATTAGCATGGTAACTGCATCGGGCTACAGGGATAGAATGGGTGGGATGCTCTGTTGGAGAGTCAGTGTAGACTTGATGGGCCAAATGGCACTGTAGGGATTCTATGATAATTCTGTAACTTTTTTTCTCAGATGTGATTATTAGATTTAATCAGCTATAATGCATTATGAGAACACTTCTGTGTGGTGATTCCCCCCTTGGGTCACTGTCTGTGTGAAGTTTGCACATTCTCCTCGTGTCTGCGTGGGTTTCCTCCCACAGTCCAAAGATGTGCAGGTTAGGTTGATTGGCCAAGCTAAAATTGCTCCTTAGTGTCCTGAGATGCGTAGGTTGAGGGATTAGCGGGTGGATATGGGTGGGATTGTGGTCGGTGCCGACTCGATGGGCCGGGTGGCCTCTTTCTGCACTGTAGGGTTTCTATGATTCTTTCTTTCTATGAATCTCAAGATCGGTTAAGTGTTGTAAACCTCTGAGATTCCCTGGTATCTGGATCATCCGAAACTCAACTCTCCAAATGAGGCCTTGATCGGTTTAAATACTCCACCGTGGCCCGGCCTACTGCAGGGTTGCAAACATGTGGGGGAAGCCTTTCGATTTGTGGACATGTTTTTTTTCTGAAAGCTTAATCGTCACAACAAATCATAACACCTGGGAAACTGTTGTCTGAATTTCCCATGTGAAAATTATAAGCGGCGAAAAAGATTCCCTAAAACTGCTGAGCAAATCACGCCAAGTCTGTCAACTCTGGAACTTTCTTGCGTAATTCTAAAGACGAGTCAGGGAGGGATTGGCATGTTCTTACCTCTCTGGACCAACAGCAGTGGAATAAAATGCATTGGGATGTTTTACACTGTGTTATCGACATTGAACTAAGCAGCAAAGGTGCTTAGTTCAAGTGTGACTCGAGAGACAATCAGCCATGTCTCATATACCTAAGGAATGAAAAGTTAAAAGTTAAAAGTTTACTTGTTAGTCACAAGTCGGCTTACATTAACACTGCAATGAAGTTACTGTGAAAATTCCCTGGTCACCACAGTCCGGCGCCTGTTCGGGTACACTGAGGGAGAATTTGGCACGGCCAATGCATCTAACCAGCACGTCTTCCGGACTGTGGGAGGAAACCAGAGCACTTGGAGGAAACCTGCGCCGACACGGGGAGGAGGCGGCACGGCGACACAGTGGTTAGCACTGTTGCCTCACAGCTCCAGGGACTCGAGTTCGATTCCTGGCTCGGGTCAGTGTCTGTGTGGCATCTGCACATTATCCCCATGTCTGCGTGTGTTTCCTCTGGGTGCTCCGGTTTCCTCCCATAGTCCAAAGATGTGTGGGTTAGGTGCATCGGCCGTCCTAAACTGCCCCTTAGTTTCCCGGGATGCGTAAGGTAGAGGGATTAGCGGGGTAAATTTGTGGGGTTATGGGGATCGGCCCTGGGTGGGATTGTTGTCGGTGCAGACTCGATGGCCCGAATGGCCTCCTTCTACTCTGTGGTGATTCTATGATCCTATGAATGTGCAGAGTCTGCAGAGACAGTGAACCAAGCTGAGAATCGAACCCGAGTCCTTGGTGCTGTGAGGCAGCAGTGCTGGCAGCAGTGCCAACCACTGTGCCACCGTGATGTTCTGAGGAGGTAAGCAAAGGAGTAGATACTCTTGTAAATCGAAATCCTTCATGTCTTAAATGAGAAAATCAACGAAGAATTATTTAAATCACTTGCTGTATTAAAAGCCCACGTTTCCTGGGAAGGGTTTACTTCACCATCAAATTGCGTTTAGATTGCCAGCAGCAAAGGAGACAATTTCTAGAGGAAATTCCAAACACCTGAAGTACCAAATCACTCAAGTCAGTTAGAAATGGCTAATGGCACATTCAGGGTTTCATGCAAGAGGGAAGTGAGGTAATTGAGGCAGGAACGCACAACAGGGCTTAGGAGATGTGAATAAAAGGACATTTGATTTGATTTGATTTATTATTGTCACATGTATTAACATACAGTGAAAGATATTGTTTCTTGCGCGCTATACAGACAAAGCATACCATTCATAGAGAAGGAAATGAGAGAATGCAGAATGTAGTGTTACAGTCATAGCTAGGGTGTAGAGAAAGATCAACTTAATGCAAGGTAGGTCCATTCAAAAGTCTGACGGCAGCAGGGAAGAAGCTGTTCTTGAGTCGGTCGGTGCGTGACCTCAGACTTTTGTTTCTTTTTCCCGACGGTAGAAGGTGGAAGAGAGAATGTCCAGGGTGCGTGGGGTGCTTAATTGTGCTGGATGCTTTGCCGAGGCAGCAGGAAATGTAGACAGAGTCAATGGATGAGAGGCTGGTTTGCGTGATGGATTGGGCTACATTCAGGACCTTTTTTAGTCGATCAACAGGGGAGCAGATGCTGTAGCTTGCTGTCTTTTGGGGCAAGTAGCCATGGATTCCTCTCAACAGCTGGCAAGCATTGGAGCAACCCTGCACCAGATGCTTCAGTTTCACCAAACTACATCAACAGGTTCAATCTGATTTGGTCCTCATGATATGACGCATGAAATTGGTGTAGGAGGAGGTTGCATGGTGCCTTGAACCTGACCCACACGCTGTTCAATAAGGTCAATCTGCGGCACGGTGGCACAGTGGTTAGCACCGCTGCCTCATGGCGCCAGGGACCCAGGTTCAATTCCGGCCTTGGGTAACTGTGTGGTGTTTGCACGCTCTCCCCGTGTCTGCATGGGTTTCCTCCACGTGCCCCGGTTTCCTCCCACACTCCAAAGATGTGCGGGTTAGGTTGATTGGCCATGCTAAATTGGCTCTTAGTGGGGGATTAGCAGGGTTAATATGTGGGGTTACGGGGATAGGGTGGGATTGTTGTCGGTGCAGACTCGATGGGCCGAATGGCCTCCTTCTCCACTGAAGGAACTCTATGATCGTGCTCAACTTGCCTCATGCCCATATCTCTTTAGGGAATGCAAAGGAATACATGGAAAAGACAATGTGGGACTTTGGGCAGGGAGGGAGGTCGTTCACCTAATCAGCTTTCCTGCTACTCTCTGATTGTGACATTGACTGCAGCAATCAGTTTCCAGTTTGATTCCGCTGCCATCCATCAGACATTTCCTGGCTCACTCTTCAGCCAGTGATTGATGTGCTGGCCCAGGAGGCTGACAGCTTCATCTGTTTAGCCTGGATTCCACCGAGGCAGCCAGCCAGCAGAAGGCTTTCCCCAAGTTTGCTGACTGTTGCAAAATGTTCTGAAAATATTAGAGTCATCGACTCTTACAGCATGGAAACAGGCCCTTCGGCCCAACTTGTCCATGCTGTCCAATTTTTACCACTAAACTAGTCCCAATTGTCTGCATTTGGTCAATGCCCCTCGACACCCATCTTACCCATGTAACTGTCTAAATTTTTTTCAAAAGCAAAATTGTATATACCTCTACTACTACCTCTGGCAGCTTGTTCCAGGCACTCACCACCCTCTGTGTGAAAAAATTGCGCCTCTGGACCCTTTTGTATCTCTCCCCTCTCACCTTAAACCTCTGCCCTCTCGTTTTAGACTCCCCTACCTTTGGGACAAGATGTTGACTATCCAGCTGATCTATGCATCTTCCACCCTCTGCAAATTTCAACTCAACCAAAATTATGACGATAAGCAAATAGTCTCCTTTAGTGATGTTAGGCGAGGGATAAATGTTGGATTGTTTACATGCACCTGAAAGGACAGATGTTGCCTTCTTTTCACATCTCGTGCAATAGATGACACCTCTACCAGTGCACTTACTTTACACGAACCTGTACAGAGGGCCTGGGTAAGATACTCTTTGTTAGAGAGTTGGTGTAGACTCGATGGGCCAAATGGCTTCCTTCTGCAGTGTAGGGATTCTATGATTCTACATGTAATAACTTCACCGAGGCCAGTTTCCTGTCACCAACACCCTTTGTTTCCACATTGAATAAAGCACCACTCCTGTAGCTACAGCACCCAGCTCAAAGCCCCGAGACCTACAATCCTCAGTCCGGGGACAGACAACTGATTTTAAACTCCCGCTGCTCCTTTCCTATTGGGTGAACCTCCACTCGCTAAATAGGGGATTTCATATTCCACAAAGCAAATTGGATTATTATCTAAATGGAAAAAAATTACAACATGCTGCTGTGCAGAGGGACCTGGGGGTCCTTGTGCATGAGACGCAAAAACCCAGTCTGCAGGTGCAACAGGTGATCAAGAAGGCAAATGGGATGTTGGCCTATATCGCAAGGGGGATAGAATATCTTGCTGCATCTGTACAGGGCATTGCTGAGGCCGCAGCTGGAATACTGTGTGCAGTATTGGTCCCCTTATTTACGGAAGGATATATTGGCCTTGGAGGGAGTGCAGAGAAGGTTCACCAGGTTGATACCAGAGATGAGGGGTGTTGATTATGAGGAGAGACTGAGCAGATTGGGTTTGTATTCGTTGGAATTTAGAAGGCTGAGGGGGGATCTTATAGAGACCTATAAGATAATGAAGGGGCTGGATAGGGTAGAGGTGGACAGATTCTTTCCACCTAGAAAAGAAACTAGAACTAGAGGGCACAGCCTCAAAATAAAGGGGGGTCAGTTTAGGACAGAGTTGAGGAGGAACTTCTTCTCTCAGAGGGTGGTGAATCTCTGGAATTCTCTGCCCACTGAAGTGGTGGAGGCTACCTCGTTGAATATGTTTAAATCACGGATAGATGGATTCCTGATCGGTAAGGGAATTAGGGGTTATAGGGATCAAGCGGGTAAGTGGAACTGATCCACTTCAGATCAGCCATGATCTTATTGAATGGCGGGGCAGGCTTGAGGGGCTAGATGGCCTACTCCTGCTCCTATTTCTTATGTTCTTATGTTCTAAAGCCTACGAGGAGATCTATCGACATTCCCCTGTGGCCTTCATCTCACTCCAGTATGCATGCACCACTGATATTTCTACTCAAATGCTAGCCATGTCATGCACTGGTACCACCACAACGAAGATCGCGTCCAATAATGTTGGCTGCAGCACCAGCTCTTCGTGACGCTCTGAGAACTTTTCCTAGCAATTTGCTGCTTGTAATTGGATGGAAGGAGGCCGGCAAGTTGATAGGGCGAGGCTCACAGTGTTACGGTGGAAGTATCCATCGGTTTACTGATTGCTTGGGGCCTCCAGTCTGGAGGAACCCTCTCTGGTGTAGTGTTGAATCACCGATAGCAACTTGCGGCTTTGACAAAGGGTCATTTGGATTCGAAACGTCAGCTCTTTTCTCTCCTTACAGATGCTGCCAGACCAGCTGAGATTTTCCAGCATTTTCTCTTTTGGTTGCGGATTTCTGAGCTTAACTAGGGGACAGAGGGTCTAGCATGAAGGAGGAACTGAAGGAAATCCTTATTAATCAGGAAATTGTATTGGGGAAATTGGTGGGATTAAAACCCGATAAGTCCCCAGGGTCTGATGTTCTGCATCCCAAAGTACTCAAGAAAGTGGCCCAAGAAATAATGGACGCTTTGGTGATTATTTTCCAGCATTCTATAGACTCTGGAAGAGTTCCAGTGGATTGGAGGGTAGCTAATGTAACCCCATTTTTTAAAAAAGGGAGAGAGAAAACCGGGAATTATAGACTGGTGAGCCTGACATCGGTGGTGGGGAAAATGCTGGAGTCAATTATTAAGGATGCAATATCTGAGCATTTGGAAGGCGGTGACAGGATTGGTCCAAGTCAGCATGGGTTCACTAAAGGGAAATCGTGCTTGACAAATGTTCTGGAATTTTTTGAGGATGTGACCAGTAGAGTGGACAAAGGTGACCCACTGGATGTTGTGTATCTGGACTTTCAAAAGGCTTTTGACAAGGTCCCACACAGGAGATTAGTGAGCAAAATTAAAGCTCATGGTATTGGGGATAATGTATTGACGTGGATAGAGAACTGGTTGGCAGACAGGAAGCAGAGAGTGGGAGTAAACGGGTCCTTTTCAGAGTGGCAGGCAGTGACTAGTGGGGTACCACAAGGTTCAGTGCAGGGACATCAGCTATTCACAATATACATGAATGATTTGGACAAAGGAATTGAATGCAATATCTCCAAATTTGCAGATGACACTAAGCTGGGTGGTAGTGTGTGCTGTGAGGAGGATGCTGAGAGGCTGCAGGGTGACTTGGACAGGCTGTCTGAGTGGGCAAATACAAGGCAAATGCAATATTATGTGGATAAATGTGAGATTATCCACTTTGGTGGCAAAAACAGGAAGGAAGATTATTATCTGAATGGTGGCAGTTTAGGAAAAGGGGAAGTGCATCGTTACACTGAAGGTTGGCATACGGGTAAAGCAGGCGGTGAGGAAAGCTACTGGCATGCTAGCCTTCATAGTAAGAGGATTTGAGTACAGGAGTAAGGATGTCTTGCTGCAGTTATACAGGGCCTTGGTGAGGCCACACCTTGTGTATTGTGTGCAGTTTTGGTCTCCGAGTCTGAGGACGGGCATTCTTGCTACTGAGGGAGTCCAGCGAAGGTTCACCAGACTGATTCCTGGATTGGCAGGACTGACATATGAAGAGAGATTGACTGGCCTTATACTCACTGGAATTTAGAAGAATGAGAGGGGATCTCATAGAAGCATATAAAATCCTGATGGAACTGGACAGGCTAGATGCGGGAAGAATGTTTCTGATGTTGGGGAAGTCCAGAACTAGGAGTCACTGTCTAAGAATAAAGGGTAAGCCATTCAGGACTGAGATGAGAAAGAGCTTCTTCATTCAGAGAGTTGTGAACCTGTGGAATTTTCTACCACAGAAAGCTGTTGGGGCCAGTTCATTAGATATGTTCAAGAGGGAGCTGGAAGTGGCCCTTGTGGCTAAAGGGATCGAGGGGTATAGAGAGAAAGCAGGAGTGGGATAATGAAAGTGCATGATCAGTCATGATCATACTGAATGGCGGTGCAGGCTTGAGGGGCCGAATGGCCTACTCCAGCACCTATTTTCTATGTTTCAATGTTTCTAGCGGTGCAGCCTGGTCAGTTTCAGTGGAATAATGATGGTGAATGCTTTCAGCTTCACTATAAAGTCTGAGCCTATATTGATGTTGAATAAAATGTGGAGTTCTGGATGGTAGGTTTATAATTTATATTTGCTTCTCAGTTTATTGAACTTGTGAATGACAGCCAGGCTGGTTTTACATCCTGAGAATTATAATTTACTGACATTTTAAAAAAAAATCTCAAGGTGCAAAGTATGTTCTGAATGAGGATATGGGGGGGGGAATATCCAGACTTTGCCTTTGCAAAGAACATGACTCCACTCATTAAACTAAACCTGCTTTTTTGAGGGGCTTTCATGAGAAAGTCACAGGGATGTGGGGTGAACAGCAAACTATAGAATTAGAGAAGGAGGCCAATCGGCCCATTGAGTCTGCACCGACTCTCCAAAAGAGCATCCCACGCAGGCCCACATCCCCACCCTATCCGCGTAACACTGTACGTTTCCCATGGCTAATCCGCCTAACCTACACATCTTTTGAGTGTGGGAGGAAACTGGAGCACCCGGAGGAAACCCACTCAGACATGGGGAGAATGTGCAGACATCAGACAGACAGTCACCAGAGGGTGGAATCGAACGTAGGTCGCTGATGCTGTGAGACAGCAGTGCTAACCACTGCGCCAGCTAAATTACAAGGCAAACTTACTGCACAGCGCAGAGTAAGCTCGAGAGGCCGAGTGGCCTACTCCTGCTACTAATCCATATATTTGTGTGTTTGTCTGAGGTTAATTTCCAGCAGAATTTCATGTCATCAATGGGTAATGATGAAAAGGGCCATCCTTCCTCATCCATGGCCAATTATCGGACTCAGTGATGTCACTCAGAGCCGTGGGTCAGAGTTGACCTTTTCTTAGAGAGGGGCAAACTATCCCTTGAGGTACAGCACCTGGAGATTACAGCATTTCATCAACCACTCCTGAAGCTGTCAGAGAATTGGGATATTCCCATGATAAAGAATCACTGATTGGTGATCCTTAAACAAAGCTATGGGAACTGTTTTTTAAATACAGATTAACAACCTGTGAACCAGAGCACATCGTCTCAAATCAAACATTCAAATTCTGTACATACATAGAAACTGGAAGCAGGAGGAGGCCATTCGGCCCTTCGAGCCTGCTCCACCATTCATTTTGATCATGGCTGATCATCAAATTCAATATCCTGATCCTGCTTTCCTCCCATATCCCTTAATCCCTTTAGCCCCAAGAGCTATATCTAATTTCTTCTTGAAATCAGACATTTTGACCTCAACTACTTTCTGTGGCAGTGAATTCCACACATTCACCACCCTCTGAGTGAAGAAATTTCTCCTCACCTCAGTTCTAAAAGGTTTACCCCTTGTCCTCAAACTATGACCCCTAGTTCTGGACTCCCCCATCATTGGGAACATTCTTTCTGAGTCTACCCTGTTAGAATTCTACGAGTTTCTATGAGGTCCCCTCTCACTCTTCTAAACTCCCGTGAATATAATCCTAACCGACTTAGTCTCTCCTCATATGACAGAGCTGCCATCCCAGGAATCAGCCTGGTAAACCTTCGCTGTACTCCCTCTATAGCGAGGACATCCTTCCTCAGATAAGGACACCAAAATTTTGTTAGGGGTTTATTAGATGAATCAAACCAAGAGTTCTTTCGTTTTTTTTATTCATTAGTCGTTCATGGGCATCGCTGGCTGACCAGCATTTATTGCCCATCCCTAGTTGCCTTTGACAAGGTGGTGGTGAGCTGCCTTCTTGAAACACTGCACTCCATGTATTGTGGGTTGACCCACAATGCCGTTAGGGAGGGAATTCCAGGATTTTGACCCAGCAACTGCAAAGGAACGGCGATATATTTCCAAGTCAGGATGGTGAGTGGCTTGGAGGGGAATTTGCAGGTGGTGGTGTTCCCATGTATCTGCTGCCCTTGTCCTTCTTGATAGAAGTGGTCGTGGGTTTGGAAGGTGCTGCCTAAGGATCTTTGGTGAATTTCTGCAGTGCATCTTGTAGATAGTACACACTGCTGCTACTGAGCGTTGGCGATGGAGGGAGTG
The DNA here is from genome assembly GCF_964213995.1 of Mustelus asterias. NCBI lineage: Eukaryota > Metazoa > Chordata > Chondrichthyes > Carcharhiniformes > Triakidae > Mustelus > Mustelus asterias. The sequence continues at coordinate 20,151,516 of NC_135824.1, read as the reverse complement.
GGAGTTTGTGGATGGGGTGCCAATCAAGCGGGGCTGCTTTGTCCTGGATGGTGTTGAGTTTCTTGAGTGTTGTTGGAGCTGCACCCATCCAGGCAACTGGTGAGTATTCCATCACACTCCTTACTTGTGCCTTGTAGATGGTGGATAGGCTTTGGGGAGTCAGGAGATGAGTTACGAGCCGCAGTATTCCCTAGCCTCTGCCTATTAGATGTATAACTTCTATTAAAAGTACAATTTACCCTTTACCATATTGTTGGTATTGGATGAATCAATTGCTATTCAAGTGAATAATCATTCTTTGTCATAAATGACTTCGAATAATTTTGAAATCTTAATTATTTAGTGATTTTAATTGAGGTTTTGTGAAACTAAATGTTATTTCAACTATTGGAAAATTTATAAAATACAATTTTGGCGTCATGCTGCTTTAGATTGTAATCACACCATTGCAAACAACATAATTCCATCCTGGTGTCGATGTTGAAAAGTTATGTACAATTTATTTAACAGGGAGATGATTCCAGATATTGCATTAGAACACAGCAGGGAGCTTGTGTTTATTGTTCATGTTTTTTCTCCAGAAAATAAATAGTGACTACTGTTTATTGTAAATGTTTTGTGAGATATGGGTCAGCTGGCTAGGTCAGTACTTTTATTACCCATCTCTAATTGATCTTGAGAAGGTGGTGGCGAGTTGTTTCCTTGAACAAGCTTCGTGGCAAAGATGGTTAAGAAGAAGGAATGTGGGGAGGAACGGAATCATTTTCAATCAAATATGGTGTTATAGCGCTCTCTTCTGGGCTGTTGAAGTATTTCAGTATTTTCATATACTAAAGATCCATTGACAGAGGCCAATTGACATAACTCAAGTCATTATATTGAGCTAATAAATGTGCCATTTGTTCGTTTTATTCTAAAGTAACCAGTTTAGAGGGGATTAATCCACTTAGATGTCTTGACCATGGAAGGTACTGACATATTCCGGGAGCTGAGGAGAACTGTTCTGTTCACAAACCATGGAAACTTGCCGTTAAAATAATTACCAGATTTTATTTGCGCCAAATTTTATTTGTGTGCGTTGTGGTGGCTGGTGGAACGGGGAAGGTTTTATCAGCTTGTTTACCTGTTATGAAATGGTGGCTGATTCGCTATGTGGATGTGGGGTGGGGGCGGTGAACCGGGTTTATTTATGAGTGGGAAACATTGTTCTAGGGAGGAGGAACAAGGAATAATGTCAAGATTTCCCTGGTTAATTAACGTGGAGATGGGTTCCTCGTCTAATTGAGGATAGCCGACAGGCCTGAAGATGGAGGGGCCTTGAGAGGCCTTCAGGCTTCTGCTGGTTGCAATGTTTTTTTTCAGTTTATTTATTAGTCACAAGTAGGCTCACATTAATACTGCAATGAAGTTACTGTGAAAATCCCCTAGTCGCCACACTCCGGCACCTGTTCGGGTACACTGAGGGAGAATTTTTAGCATGGCCAATCCACCTAACCAGCACACCTTTCAGACTGTGGGAGGAAACCGGAGCACTCGGAGAAAACCCACGTAGACACGGGAGAAGAATGTGCAGTCTCCACACAGACAGTGACCTGAGCTGGGAATCGAACCCGGGTCCCTGGCGCTGTGAGGCAGCAGTGCTAACCACTGTGCCATCGAATGGGAGGCTGCTTCAACATCAACAGTAATGTTTGAAAAAGATTTAACAAAAATGAAAAAATAAGGTTGTCAGGCCACCATGGTGGGGGTGGAGAGGGAGATGCCCTCCTCCTTGTCAGATGGACTTTGGCTGTAGGGAAGGGAAGTGCTTGTAAAGAGGTGTGTAATTTCTTACCCTTGGAGTTTGTATTCCAATTAAACAATTCAGCAGCAAGCTTTTGTGAGTTTAAAATAAAGGTTATTTTTTCTCGTGCACTTACCCCAAATTAACAGAATGCCACACACAGGCAAGAATGTTACCATCCCTCCCACTACGGGAATCAGCGCGGGCAAGGGGTGGACCATGGAAAGGTCCATTGTCCTCGGGCTCCGCCTACCCACCCAACCACCTTCAGCCTAATCACTGGCTGCCACCAGCCAGTCGCTATGCTCCCCCAGTCAGTTTGGGCAACTGGATTTCAGGTGAAGAATCCTGGCTGGGTTCCAGCGTTTATGTTTAACAATCTCTCAGTGAGCCTAATTTCCGGCCTTGTGGGGGCGGGCGGTCTGATTCTGGGCCCTGAACTCACCTCCTTGTTAATGGTTAGTGCTGGGACTGACATCCCTCAGGGGAGTGAAATTCAGCCCCTTGAATTATCTTTTACACATTTCACGCTCCGCTGCTTACCCTCGATGTTAAATAATTTTTATTTTGCAATCTAATGACGTGGTTGACTCAAAGTTAGCTGACCTGCTGTGTGTGAAGTGACTGGAATATCGGCTTGGGTCACTGTCGGTGCGGAGTTTGCACGTTCTCCCCGTGTCTGCGTGGGTTTCCTCTGGGTGCTCCGGTTTCCCCCACAGTCTGAAAGACGTGCATTGACCCGAACAGGCACCGGAGTGTGGCAACTAGGGAATCTCACAGTAACTTCATTGCAGTGTTAATGTAAACCTTACTTGTGACTTTAATAAATACACTTTAACTGTTTTGACTCCTCGGTTCAAACTGGTCATCGAAGTTCTCAGCAGGTTCCTGGTGAATGGAGCTGAGACTGTCATACGCTGTTAACAAGGTCACGGTGGATCATCAATAGATCTCCCCGTGAATCGCGTGGAGTACATTCTGCCTTATTGAACGAACATGACTCATCAAATGGGAAACAGTTGGCAGGGCTTCTCAAACCTTTTTTGACTTGATTTATAATTGTCACGTGCATTGAGATACAGTGAAAAGTATTGTTTCTTGTGTGCTGTACTGACAAAGCATACCGTTCATAGAATACACAGGAGAGAAGGAAAGGAGAGGGTACGAAATATAGTGTTACATTCATAGCTAGGGTGCAGAGAAAGATCAGCTCAATATATGCTAGGTCCATCCAAAAGTCTGATGGCAGCAGGGGAGAAGCTATTATTGAGTAGGTTGTGTCTTTGTCTTTATATGCCGTCTTTGTGAACTAACCTCCATTCACCTGATGAAGGAGCAACGCTCCAAAAGCTCGTGATTCCAAATAAGTGTGTTAGACATTAACCTGGTGTTGTGAGACTTCTTACTGTGCCCACCCCAGTCCAACGCTGGCATAGCCACCTCTTGAGTGGGTTGGTATGTGATCTCAGATCTTTGTATCTTTTCCCCGACAGAATGGGTTGGTAGAGAGTATGTCCGGAGTGCTTGGGGGTCCTTGATTATGTTAGCAGCTTTTCCCGAGGCAGTGGGAAGTGCAGATAGAGTCAATGGATGGGAAGCTGGTTTGCATGATGGATTGGACTACGTTCAACCCTTTGTAGTTTCCTGTGGTCTTAGTCAGAGCAGGAGCCATACCAAGCTGTGATACATCCGGATAGGATGTTTTCTATGGTGCATGCTGACATGCTGAATTTCCTTAGCCTCCTGAGAAAGTAGAGGCGTTGGTGGGCTTTCTTAGCTATAGCGCCAGTGTGGAGGGATCGGGACAGATTGTTGGTGATCTGGACACTTCAAAACTTGACCCTCTTGACCATTTCCACTTCATCACTGCAACTTTACCAGTAACTTTACCTGAACTGAGGTTGTTGGTCCCGAGGTGAAAACTACCTGACTGTAAGCCGCAGGAGCAACCCTTTCCTTTGGTGCACAATAAAGGGTGTTTCGCTTGTCTCGAAACTGTAAAATCCTGCCTGAGGCCAATGGACCTTTCCATGGTCCGCCCCTCATCTGCTTCGATTCCTGTGGCAGGTGGGACTGTAAAATTCTGGCCTGGGTGTGTGACATTCTGTTAATTTGGGGTAAGTGCATGAGGATAAAAAACCTTTACTTTTAAACTCACAAAAGCTTGCTGCTGAATTATTTAATTGGAATTCAAACTCCAAGGGTAAGAAATTACACCGCTCTTTCCATAAAAAAACAGCAACTGTGGGAGATAAGAGAGAAAATAGATTCTGCCCCTGACAGCGGCCGCCTTCTTGAGTCACTACAGCCGTGGTGGTAATGACCTTCTCAGGAAGGCACTACCAAGGGAGCTCCAGGATTTTGACCCAGTGATGATGAAGAAATAGCAGCAATACCAGTGAGCCGGAGAGCCACTTGCAGCTCTTGCCTTCGTTGATAGAGATCCTGAAAGAAGCAATGCACTGTTGAAGGAAGCATGAGATGGTACTGCAGTGCACCCTGTAGATAGAGAATACATACTGCATTCACAGTGCAAAGGGGTGGATTCTGGAGGTGCTTTTTTCCCAAATGGTGTCAAACCTCTTGAGTATTCTTGAAGTTGTGGCAATCCAGATAAATAACGAGTATCTTCTCATACTCCCGATTTTAGCAAGAGGGAAATAGTTTGGACGATTGAGAAGCATTGCGGTGTCAGCAGGTGAGCTGCATTGCCTGTTTTTTTTCACCCATTGTGTTCGTGCGGATGGTTAGGTTTCTGGTCAGTGGTAATCTCTAAGATGTTGATTGTATGGGATTTGGCAGTGATGTTGCCATGGGGGTCGGTGGTGTGGCCTTTCCTTATTGGAGATACTGGACAAGATCTGGACAATATCCTGGCTTGGGCTGACAAGTGGCAAGTAACATTCACGCCATACAAATGCCAGGCAATGACTATCACCAATAAGAGACAATCTAACCACCACCCCTTGACATTCAATGGTGTAACCATCACTGAATCCCCCACTGTCAACATCCTTGGGGTTACCATTGGCCAGAAACTCAAGTGGACTCACCACATAAACACAGTGGCTACAAGAGCTGGGCACAGGCTAGGAATACTGCGGCGAGTAACTCACCTCTTGACTCCACAAGGCCTGTCCACCAAGTACAAGGCACAAGTCAGGAATGTGATGGAATAGTCTCCACTTGCCTGGATGAGTGCAGCTCTAACAATATTCAAGAAGCTTGACACCATTCAGGACAAAGTAGCCCGCTTAATTGGCACCACATCCACAAATATTCACTCCCTCCACCACCGACGCTCAGTAGCAGCAGTGTGTACTATCTTCAAGATGCACTGCAGCAATTCACCAAAGATCCTTAGACAGCACCTTCCGAACCCATGACTATTTCCTTCTAGAAGAACAAGGGCAGCAGATGCAGGGAAACACCATCACCTGCAAAATCCCCTCCAAGTTAATCACCATCCTGACTTGGAAATATATCACCGTTCCTTTGCAGTCACTGGGTCAAAATCCTGGAATTCCCTCTCTAACTGCACTGTGGGTCAACCCACAGGATGTGGACTGCAATGTTTCAAGAAGGCAGCTCACCACCACCTTCTCAAGGGCAACTAGGGTTGGGCAATAAATGTGACCAACCAGCGATGCCCAATGAATAAAAAAAACCTCATTGCCTGGTACCCACGTGGTATCAATGTTAATGGTCGCTTGTTGACCTAGGCTTGGATAACATCCAGCTCCTGGACTTGAACAATGACGTGACATCATTGTAACAAACAGGAGATGGACATAGTAATCAACAAAGAGCTTCCATTGTGACCTTATGACAACGGTAAGTTCATTGCTGAAGCAACTGAAATTAGTTTGACAAAGTAACGATATTCGAGGGGTGCAGTACGTGACCTCTGACATGTATGGCCACCCCCCCGTGTGGCTTTGACCCCCTATTGTGAGGGCTGTTTGCTCCATGCTTGATTGGATAAGACGGACTGGATGACAGGGGTAGTCACTCTCTCCTGGATTCATATTGGACAGGGACTGAGCGGTCCTGCTGGAGCCCAAACTGAGCATCTGTGAGGAACAGCTCTGACAAAGGGCCATCCTGACTCGGAACGTTGGCTCCATTCTCTCTCCACACGGGCGACACGGTGGCACACAGAGGTTAGCACTGCTGCCTCACAGAGCCAGGGACCCGGGTTCAATTCCGGCTTCAGGTCACTGTCTGTGTGGAGTCTGCACGTTCTCCCCGTGTCTGCGTGGGTTTCCTCCAGTTTCCTCCCACAGTCCAAAGATGTGCAGGTTAGGTGGATTGGCCCTGCTAAATTGCCGCTTGGTCTCAGGGGGATTAGCGGGGGAAATACATGGGGTTATGGGGATAGGGGCTGAGTGGGATTGTGGTTGGTGCACAGTCGATGGGCCGAATGGCATCCTTCTGCACTGTAGGGATTCTACGATTCACTGAAAGACATGGGACATCAGTTGTCTGAAAGAAGATAGATCCGAGGGATCCTATGATGCTGTCAGACCTGCTGAGATTTTCCATCTTTGTTTCAGATTCCAGCATCCGCAGTATTTTGCTTTTATGTCTGTGAGGAGCTTATTGCTGAGTACATCACTCGATCGTGCTTTTAAAATGCTTATTTCCTTATTCATGGCGGGGGTGGGGGGTGGGAGTGGTGGCGCAGTGGGATTGACACTGGACTCGGAATCCAGCAATATCCAGGGTAATGCTTTGGGGACCCAGATTGAAAGGTGAAATTTTAATTCAATCAAAAAATCTGGAATTAAAAGTCGAGTGATGATCATGAAACCACTGTCGTAACAAAAAACATCTGGTTCACTCATGTCCTTTCAGGGAGGAAATCGGCTGACCTTACCTGCTCTGGCCTCCAGGTGACTCCAGATCCACACCAATGTGGCTTGACTCTTAAGTTCCCTTTGGAATGGCCTAACAAGTCATTCACTTCAAGGGTAATTAGAGGATGGGCCGGCCCTGTCGGCGAAGTCCACCTTCCATGAGTGAGTAAAATAGGCTGGCACAGTAGCACAGTGGTTAGCACTGCTGCCTCACTTTGACCCAAGCTGGGAATCGAACCCAGGTCCCTGTCGTTGTCTGTGTGGAGTTTGCACGTTCTCCCCGTGTCTGCGTGGGTTTCCTCCGAGTGCTCCAGTTTCCTCCCACAGTCCAAAGATGTGCGGGATTGGCCAAGCTAAATTGCCCCTAGTGTCAGGGGATTAGCAGGGTAAATATGTGAGGTTACGGGAAGAGGCCTGGGTGGGATTGTGGACGGCGCAGACCAGATGGGCCGAACGGCCTCCTTCTGCACTGTAGGGATTCTATGATTTAAAAACATTATCGCCTGTCCCTAACTGCCTACAGAAGGTGGCAGTGAGCCACCTTCTCGAACTGTTGTAGTTCGTATGGTGCTGGCTGGCCTCACAGCCACAGTGCTTGTTAGTGTGGGAGAGCCAGGAATTTGACCCAGTGACAGTGGAGGATTAGTGATTTTCTCCCAAGTCAGAATGGTGTGTGATACACTATCAATCGAGTCAAGACTAGTTGTGAGCAAGACAAATAGGCTTTTATTAGCAAGAACTTGGAGCCATCCCTGTCGGTGATCTGGTCTGTACTGAAGGCTAGGGGGAGGAGCCACCGCCTTTATACCCGGACCAGGGGGAGGAGTCTTGGGCGGAACCGACAGGGATGTGCCACATACACAGGTAATAATAAATACTAACTAACAGTGGTTAACCAGCACAGATAACAGTGGTTTACCACAGTGTGTGACTTGGAGGGGAACTTGCAGGCGGTGATGTTCCCATTCCTCTGGGCGGCACGGTAGCACAGTGGTTAGCACTGCTGCTTCACAGCTCCAGGGTCCCGGGTTCGATTCCCGGCTCGGGTCACTGTCTGTGTGGAGTTTGCACATTCTCCTCATGTCTGCGTGGGTTTCCTCCGGGTGCTCCGGTTTCCTCCCACAGTCCAAAGATTTGCGGGTTAGGTTGATTGGCCAGGTTAAAAATTACCCCTTAGAGTCCTGGGATGCATGGATTAGCGGGTAAATATGTGGGGGTAGGGCCTGGGTGGGATTGTGGTCGGTGCAGACTCGATGGGCCGAATGGCCTCCTTCTGCACTGTAGGGTTTCTTTGAGCCCTTGTCCTTCTCGGTGGTAGAGGTCACAGGTTTGGAAGGTGCTGTCGAAGGAGCCTTAATGAGTTACTGCAGTGCATCTTGTAGATGGTGCAACTACTGACACTGTGTGTCGGTGGTTTGTGTTCTTTTCAAATTCCTCCATGGGGTGTAGGCATCACTGGCAAGCCCAGCATTTATTGTCCATCCCTTGAACTGGGGGCAGTTCAGAGTTAACCACATTGCTGTCAGTGTGAAATCACACGTAGGCCAGACCAAGGAAGGACGGCAGGTTTCCTTCCCTGAAGGACAATCGTGAACCAGATGGGTTTTTCCGACAATCTTTTCATGGCTATCAGTAAATTCTTAATTCCAGACATTTTTTGTTGAATTCAATTTCCACCATCTGCCATGGTGGGATTCGAACCCGGGTCCCTAGAACATTAACTGAGTTTCTGGATTAATAGTCCAGCGAGAACACCAGTGGACCATTGTCTCCCCGTGTTGTATAGCACAGGAGATTCTTTCCAATATGATACTGTGGGTTTATGTGACAGAAACTGTATCACGTCTCTACCTCTTTAGTAAACCAGGTTATGAAGGTGATTTGCAGCTCCCGGTCCCACAGTCAGCAACAATATGCAAAGGCATCAAAATTAACATCTTTTCTGCTCCTGAGTATTGGGGGAATCTAGCTTGAAAATTTTCTATGCTGTTCAGCGGTGCCTGAACATTGCTACCGACAACATAGCTATCATCCAGAGCTGGAATGATATTAATCCACTGACTCCCAAAAATGCCAAGTGATCACAGGTCTATAATGAGAGGAATAATATCTCCACCAGGAAGAATGTTTAACTTTAAATTGTTCCCCTCTATAACCATTTAAAAGTTCTACATGTCAAGTATCTACATGTGTGACAATTGCTCTTGGTGAGAGTGCATTTTCAAAGTAAAATGTTGACATTCATAAGTCCGTAAAACCATAAGATATAGGAGCAGCATGCTTCACCCTTGCTCATATATGTCATAGATTACCAGGATGTTGCCTGGTTTGGGGGGTAGGTCTTATGAGGAAAGGTTGAGGGAGCTCGGGCTGTTCTCTCTGGAGCGGAGGAGGTTGAGGGGAGACTTAATAGAGGTTTATAAAATGATGAAGGGGATAGATAGAGTGAACATTCAAAGACTATTTCCTCGGGTGGATGGAACTATTACAAGGGGGCATAACTGTAGGGTTCATGGTGGGAGATATAGGAAGGATGTCCGAGGTAGGTTCTTTACTCGGAGAGTGGTTGGGGTGTGCAATGGACTGCCTGCAGTGATAGTGGAGTCAGACACTTTAGGAACATTTAAGCGGTTATTGGATAGGCATATGGAGCACACCAGGATGATAGGGAATGGGATAGCTTGATCTTGGTTTCAGATAAAGCTCCCAGCACAACATCGTGGGCTGAAGGGCCTGTTCTGTGCTGTACTGTTCTATGTTCATCACTAGAACTCGCGTGTGATCACATTCGTCACTGAAGGCCAATGATCTCCTCACAGATCCAGTATTTACAATACATAATGTGTTGCAGTTAATCTAGTTAAAACTACCCACTGTTTCCATAGCTTTGCCTTTCTGTGTTTTGTTTACAATAAATACTTTACTGTACCTCTGTGAAGAGGAGTTCCGGGGGGCTGTGTGCTATTTTCCAACAGCCTTGTGCAAATTCAAATGACTGAGCAGTTAGTAGATGATTACCCAAAACGTGAGCCGTTGGGAAATCTGCTAAATCGAAATAGGAGTGCTGTCAGTGGTGGATTTTCATCGACAGCCACATTGCGAGTGGAAGTTGCAGCAATCGCAAGGTTGGGAACTGGCTGTCTCTCTGCTTGCCCTGCCCATTGGACAACTCTCCAGACCTGGTCTCCCTTTAAGCTGTGTGGCTTCTTTTACCTTTGCGGCAGTTCATCCAACATTGCTCTTTTCAGGTGAGCACTCTCGATTTCTGGGCTCCATCACTCAAAGCCATTGGTATCACCCCGGGCCTCAGCACACTCCCAGGGAGGCCCCAGGAGATGCACAAGAGTAGCCAAGGGCGGCTCGGTGCCACAGTGGTCAGCACTGCTGCCTCACAGCGCCAGGGACCCGGGTTTGATTCACAGCTTGGGTCACTGTCTGTGCGGAGTCTGCACGTTCTCCTCGTGTCTGCGTGGGTTTCTTCCGGGTGCACCGGTTTCCTCCCGCAATCTGAAAGATGGGCTGGTTAGGTGCATCGGCCATGCTAAATTCTCCCTCAGTGTACCCGAACAGGTGCCGGAGTGTGGCGACTCGGGGATTTTCACAGTAACTTCATTGCAGTGTTAATGTAAGCCTACTTGTGACTAATAAATAAACTACTTTACTTTGTTTCACTGGGAAGGTGAGGGAGGGCTAAACGTTGAATGCATCATGACACCTATCTGATGTTGGTATGTCAGATCCTCCATATGTTGCCACACAATCTGAGTGAGAGCGGAAATCCTTCCTGTTGAGGTCGTTGAAGATGTGTATTTGTGGCAACTCAAAACAATGAAGCAATGGCAAATCCTTTATTTGAATACAGGTAAATCACAGCCAACGGAAGTTTTGTGACTGAGTCCTGGATCTTCAGAAAATCAGCAACTCCATACAACTGGAGAGTCTTACCTTGTTACTGCCTTGCTGTGATGCTGAAGATAAAGAATTCCTTAGTTCACTGGAAACCCGTACATCCAATTCGGTCTCTGGGAAGGGGCCATGTTCCTTTAATCTAAAAGCACTTGATTTAAAAAAAGCACCCTTAGTGTTCCGAAATGTTGGAAAACAGTTGAAAGTACCAGAGGAAATTAAACTTCCGTTTTCATAGAATCCCTGCCATGCTGAAGGAGGCCATTCGGCCCATCCAGTCTGCACCGACACCAATCCCACCCAGGCCCTATCCCCATAAACCCACGTATTTACCCTGCTAATCCCCCTGACACTAAGGAACAATTTAACATGGCCAATCCACCTAACCTGCACATCTTTGGACTGTGGGAGTAAACCGGAGCACCCGGAGGAAACCCACGCAGACATGGGGAGAATGTGCAAACTCTGCATAGACAGTCACCCAAGGCCGGAATTGAACCCAGGTCCCTGGCGCTGTGAGGCAGCAGTGCTAATCACTGTGCCACTGGGGGGGATTTTTTTCTGCCTCAGCATATCTGTCTGGACACTTGGATGGAGCACTGGCTTGACAAGTGGGGGGCAGCTACAGGCCTTTATGTCCCATCCATTTAAGTCAATGATTTGTTGCCTCTATGGCCACTTTAGAGAAGGAATATGGGCCAACCATGTTGGCGAGGGGCTGGAGTCGAGTATAGTCCAGGTTGGGCGTGGGCGGCAGGTTTTCTTCCCGAGAGGACCTGAACAAAGCAGTTGGGGTTTTGCAACAATCCGAAAGCATCAAGATCACTTATGCCTGCTCTTTATTCCATATTTAGTTATTTGGGTCCGCAATTTCCTGGGCAGCACTGCAGATAAACGCTGTGCTGCGAGTTCAAAGATTGCGGTACTTTCTCAGTGTAAGTCTTTATTGAACTCACGTAAAATGGCAGCCTACGGAGAGCATCCCTCATGGCAGAAGTCATGTGACTACAGGGAGCCAGATAGGACATGTGGTACTGCTGCATTTCAAAAGCCAAACATCCCCCTCTTCCTAATGACTAAAGACATGATCCACGCTGCTCCTCACTTGGAGCACCTGTCTGGGGAAATAACTCTTGTATTTCTTTCTCGTAGCAAAGAATTCATTGTGCAGTTTGCCAGTGTGGCGCTTTTCTGTCTGTTTGAGAGATCAGAAGCGTACAGTCAGTAATCCCATTATATTTGGTGTGACCCCGCTGTAAAAGTATAGATTGTTAATCCAAACCACACAACATTCACAATGTGCATCAAACTAAGCTTCAGTCCATGACAGATGCAGGCTTGCTCACAGATTTAAAAGTTAAACTTTGAAGTTTATTTATTAGTAAGGCTTACATTAACACTGCAATGAAGTTACTCTGAAATTTGATTGTTAAGAATGTTGGGAACAAGCTTGAGTTGCTATGGTGGTAGCTAAAGTGAAATAAATGTAATATACCGACCAAATATAGGTTGTTCAAAATAAAGGCCAGACATAAATGGTGGTGAAAATGTGTACAAGGGCCCAGAAAGTCAAGGATTGAAACATGACAAGCTGGTTCTTTGATGGGACTGAAATGCTCAGATTATTGATGGACATTTGGGCGGCACCAGGGCACAGTGGTTAGCACTGCTGCCTCGCAGCGCCACTGACCCAGGTTCAATTCTAGCCTCGGGTCATTCTCTGTGTGGAGTTTGCACATTCTCCCCGTGTCTACGTGGGTTTCCTCCAGGTGCTCCAGTTTCCTCTCACACTCCAAAGATGTGCACGTTAGGTGGATTGGCCAGGCCAAATTGACCCTTATTGTCAGGGGGATTAGCAGGGTAAATAGGGCTTGGATGGGCTTGTTGTCAGTGCAGGCTAGATGGGCCAAATGACCTCGTTCCGCACTGTAGGAATTCCAAGTCTTGTTTTATTGTCTTCTTAATCAACTCTTCCATATTGACTCTATCTGGCCGGTCTAATTGACCACGAAAGAAACAGAGAGATTCAAACATCATATTTATTCCATATGTCAATGCTAAATATTGCCAGATTCTGCAGCTTAAAACTAAGGGGTAGAATTTCCAAAAGGTTTCTCCTTTGTAAGTTTGGCAGGAATTTGCAATTACTTCCCCCCAACACCTACCACCCGACCCCCCACCTCCCCCCAACACCTACCACCCCACCCCCAGCTCCCCCCCACAATGCCCCCTCCCCGCCCCCCCTCCCCCCAACAAAATGAATGTTTGCTATCCGTTCCCCTGAGTTTCTGCTAATATTCTGCCGAAGGTACGATGGCAGGTTGGGAGATAATTTGCAGAACTTGCTTCATGTTACAAAGTGGGAAATCAGGTCTCGACTGTGGAGAAGAGTAGTTCAAATTTGTACTTTCACAGCTGGAGTTGGATGGTAATATTGGAGATAGCACTTCTTCCTATTGCATTACAGTTCACTAGGAGACTCTTGAGTTACTGTGGCAACATGAACCTTTACATGCATGTTATAGGCTGGAGCTATGGATTGAGATGGTAGAGGTTCCAATGTTCCTTCCATCAGGTGACTATGCAAGATTTTCTCCTGCTCTCCCCGCCTGCCCGTGGCGTGTGTTAGAAAGACTGACACATTGATATCAATCTGTTTGGCTGCATTAAGAACACATCATCCTTAGGCAATAAAGGTGTCATATTCATAACTTTATACAAGGACTGTAGAACCTTCTGGAGTTGCCAGATTTGCTTCAAAATGGACACTGATGAACTGTTAAGATGGCTATGGTGACCTTTGCCTGCTGAACATAGACTATCAAGCTTTTGGAAAGTTCCAATTTGAATAACCATGGGTGGGGAGCTCTGCCTAGAATTGACATCCCATATCTGCGGAATTCACGCCTGCCATTGTTTGAAGCTTACTCAAAACACAATGGACTCCCATGGTGGGATTTTCTGGCCACGCTCACCCCAAGATCAAAAAATCCTGCCCCAAGGTCAACGGACCTTTGCATGTTCCTGTCCCACCCAGTACGATTCCCTTGGCGGGTGGGACGAAAATTCCACCCCTGGACTCCATGTCGCCAGGTTTGCAATTCAACAAGGAAAAGCTGACGAGACCAATTGTCCACAAGTTAAGTGTGAAAGACCACCGTCTATCTCCTATTGTATATTAATGGGCTTTTAGCTTCAACCCATTGGTAGAAGGATCTAGAACCAGAGGATACCAATTTAAAGCGATTGGCAAAAGAACCAACAGCGACACAAGGGAAAGCTTTTTTACACAGCAAGTGGTTAAGATCTGGAATACACTGCTTAGAGTGCGGTGGAGGCAGACTCAATCATGATGTTCAAAAGGGAACTTTGGATGCTCACCTGAAAAGAGTACTTGCAGGGCTCTGGGGGAACAGGACCAACTGGATTGTTCTTGACACAATGGGCTGAATGGCCTTCTTCTGTGCTGGAGTAATACTGCTGAATACAGTTTCATGTTCATTACCACGTCACAATCTGAATCATTTTAAAGATGTCAATGTGGTGACTTGGTCATCTGGGCTTAATTCAACAATAAATGTTGTTTCCTGTAGTTTTCAGGGTGGATTCAATTTGATGCCCTCAGTGGCTGCTAGCTCAGTGAGCCAAGCATCCCATTCATCACAGATTTAAGGGACAGAGAACTCTCACTCTTTCTCTCTCTCAGTAAGTTAAAATGGATGAGTGAATGGCAACTGCCTGTAACAGAGTGGGAGGCTTTGAAAGAGAAGAAAGCTTGAAAGAACACGTACAGCCAAGGCATACGATTGCTCCTTGGTTGATATTTTCACAAAACAAGGTATGTCAGAAATTCTGTTTATTTGTGGATTTTATGTAACTAAACCAGTTTGCTGGTTTGACGTCAAGTTTCATTTAGGGAGTGTACTTTTCTCGAAAGGGAGAGGAATATATATATATGGTGCCCCTGCAATATTTCAATAGCTGATACTTGGAACAAAGGTACAATGTTGTGATTCCCTGGACCACAATGCTGTCAATCTAGACACTGGGCAATCAAAAATTCCTTCTAGAACAGAAGGAATGTGAGGTCCACTTGCGGGAGAAACTGGAATCTCTAAACCTGAGAGAGTATCGAGTTCAAAACCTGAAAATATTGACAGAGGCAAACAGAAAACCTGTGAGACTGAAATCTGCCTCAGTAAAAATTGATGTTCCCCCTATTAGTAGTTTTTTATTCTTTGTTCTTCCCTCTAGTACGTGTACCTTTATTGATTCAGAATTATTACCAGGACTCCTGCTGCTCAGAGAACCATAAGTACAAGATTGTGAATCTATTGTTGGAAGTCTGCAAATGAAAAAAAACCCTGCAATATTGATCAAAAAGAAACACAACTGATCCTAGAATGTGGCTTATCTGTTATACTCCTTCCTTTTTTGTCCAATAACTTTAACCCCTTCTCATTATACTTACAAGTGGAGACACAGAGTGTTAGTATTGCTGGTCGTGTACCTTTAGATTGATATTTTGTGCAGTAAATTTACCTAATTTTCCACCTATTTTTACTTCCGGAGCCTTTTGTGCTTTGGTTGTAGGCAAATTTTTGTGCCTTACAACAGAAATGTACAGACTGAAAGAATAGAAGAAAATTCAACGGTGGCACAGTGGTTAGCACTGCTGTCTCACAGCGTCAAGGACCCGGGTTTCGATTCCCGGCTTGGGTCACTGTCTGTGCAGCGTCTGCACGTTCTCCCCGTGTCTACGTGGGTTTCCTCCGGGTGCGCTGGTTTTCTCCCACAGTCCGAAAGACATGTTGCATTGGCCATGTTAAATTCTCCCTCAGTGTACCCGAACAGAGTGTGGCGACTAGGGGATTTTCACAGTAACTTCATTGCAGTGTCAATGTAAGCCTACTTGTGACCAATATATATACTTTATATTTACATAGCTGTCACATTACGCAAATGTTTCAAACAATTTAGACAGTGAGCTCCTGATGCAATGTAATTGGGACCACCAATTCCACACTAGTAAACAGTTGATAAAGAGTAATGAGGTGAATAATGAATTAATTTGCCCTTTTCAAATAGTGGCCTGAATCTCCAGAAAGGGAGGTCAAAATGTCAATGTAAAGCCTCATCTGTTGAACAGCCTCAGTGACAATGCAGCACTGATTCTTAATTTTGATTTTATTTTGGTTTGATTTTGATTTTATTTTTGGTTTGATTTTGATTGATTTGATTTGTTGATTTGATTTATTATTGTCACATGTATTAGTATACAGTAAAAAAAATTGTTTCTTGCATGCTATACAGACAAACATACCATTCATAGAATACATAGGTAAGAAGGAAAGGAGAGGGTGAATATATAGTGTTACAGTCATAGCTAGGGTGTAGAGAAAGATCAGCTTAATATACTGTAGGTCCATTCAAAAGTCTGATGGCAGCAGGGAAGAAGCTGTTCTTGAGTCGGTTGGTACGTGATCTCAAACTTTTGTATCCTTTTCTTGATGAAAGAAGTTGGAAGAGAGAATGTCTGGGGTGCATGGGGTCCTTGATTATGTTTGCTGCTTTTTCCGAGGCAGCGGGAAGTGCAGACAGAATCAATGGATGGGAGGCTTGTTTGTGTGATGGACTAGGCTACGTTCGCAACCCTTTGTAGTTTCTTGCGGTCTTGGTCAGAGCAGGAGCCATACCAAGCTGTGATACAACCAGAAAGGATGCTTTCTGTGGTGCATCTGTAAAAATTGGCCTGAATACTACACTGGAGTGCCAAAATTAACAATGTGCACACACACTAAGATGGGCTTTTGGGCCTCTAATCCACAGGCTAGCAAAGGTACTACTACCAACTGTCACATTGAGATGCCAATCTTATTGCTAGGCAGCAGAAACTTCATAGAATCATAGAGTGGTTACAGCACAAATGAAGTCCATTTGACCTGTTGTGTTTGTGCCAGCTCTCCATAGAACCACAGAACCTCTACAGTGCAGAAAGAGGCCATTTGGTCCACCTAATCTGCATTGATTCTCTGAAAGAGCATCCAACTCCCCCTCCCCCACCTTATCCAGTAACCCCATACATTTATATTTACCATGGCTAATCCACCTAACCTGCACATCCAGTTTCCTTCACCTAACCTTTCCATTCCTGCTTAGATGCATTGACCCTACAGGTGAAATAGTCACGTTCAATAAAAGTAAAGTAAATTTTATTTATTAGTCACAAGTAGGCTTACATTAACATTGCAGTGAAGTTGCTGTGAAAATCCCACATTCTGGCACCTTTTCGGGTACACTGAGGGAGAATTTAGCATGGACAATACACCTAACCTGCACATCTTTGGAGTGTGGGAGGAAACTGGAGCACCCAGAGGAAACCCACGCAGACATGGGGAGAATGTGCAAGCGCCACATAGACAATGACCCAAGCTGGGAATCGAACCCAGGTCTCTGGTTGTGAGGAAGCAGTGCTAACCACTGTGTCACCATGCCGCCCCAATGGATTGGGATTGTTCACGTTGTAAGTTCTGATTGTTCAGCTCTGTACTTGACTGATTATCAATGCGGAGTATGATCCTATCCTCGCTCTCAGCATTCATCACGTGCACTTCCAGCAGGAATCAAAAAACCCCTTCGGAAACATAGGCCCCTTTGAACTGCTGTCAATACCAGTTCCACCTGTGCCCCCGCTCCTACCCCCACTTTCCTCCCTTTCCTTTCCTCATCCCTCTCCTCAGACATGCACCTATTTCCCGACATGGCAAGGGATGTCGAAGGCTATGGAAACCTTTCACTGGGATTAATTCACTCAGTGTGAGCCAGAGGTCAAATCTATTGTGCGTGTCTGCGTCAATCAATGTGAGGGTGAATCATAGAATGTTACAGCACAGTAGGTGAAGTTGGCCATCAGAGTTGTTTTGAAAAGGTTAAATTTTAAAACTTGAGAAAACAAGTGCCCGGTAGACTTTTTACTCAGTTGGGTGTATAATAAATAGTGCAGTTTTCAAACTCGTGATCCAGTTATGCAGCCCGCACTAATAACTAATGCAGAAGTTTCTACACATGCATAATATATTCCATTCTATTCTGTATGTGTTCTGCCCGAAGATAGGTCCTTAGCTCATTGGCTGCTGATGCCCAATCCTGAGCTATTTACTCGGCTTTTTCCGTCAATGGTGGTTTATCAATACCTTCCAATCTCGGGGGCAGGACAAGGAGGCAGGTCCCAAGTCTACTTCAGACAGAACAGGAATTGAGCCCGCACTGTTGGCATTTATTCCGAACCACACGTTCACCATCTAAACTAGCTAGCCCCCATGTATAATGTATACACCGACAAATTATTTTGGGTAAACAAATGATCAGGAACACAGGTACCCTGGAGCTCATATGTGAGAATGCGTCAAGGTCAGAAATTTAGCAGCATGGTGAATTCAGTTCAACCCTTTTGTTAAAAATTGATCTCATTTTCCCACCCACCTAAGGATGTATCCATCACACATTCACATTAAAGCTGGTTTCAGTAATTTCTTTGCATTCAGTAAATAGTTACATGACTAATCATGTCAATTTTGCAAAATTGTCCTGGGTACATCCACATCACAAATGATGACCACTGCCGACTGGTGGTGCATTCTTCCAATTCTACACCTCGGACACTTTGAAGTCAGTTGTGAAACACACCAATGCGATTTTTTTTTTGCAGTTAAGTTATGAGATTGCAAAGTGAAACATTGCCCCTGGTGTTACTGATGTGAAGTCAAGTGTGTAATAATGGCCTTCAAACATGCAAACACGTTCTTGGCTTCTGGTAAACCTCCCGCATCAATAGTTTACCCCTGTACTCATACTCAGTTATATTCGCAAGTGTTGTCAATATTTGTCTAAAATATGCATTTTCAGGCAATGATCAGCCTCGGCAGGTAATGACCCTTCGCTTTACCTCTTCAATCTCCCGACCTCTCAAAAAGATGAAGCCACCCGCTGTTTTATAAGAGACAGGAAAATCAACTAAATGGGGAACAGTAAGGTGGACAGAGGATTTTTGTTGAAAGCAAATTACTGCGGATGCTGGAATCTGAAACAAAAGCAGAAAATGCTGGAAAATCTCAGCAAGTTTGACAACATCTGTGGAGAGATAACAGAGCTAACGTTTGGATGACTCTTAGAATCATAGAATCCCTATAGTGCAGAAAGAGGCCATTCAGCCCATCCAATCCGCACCGACACTCCACAAGAGCCTCTTACCCAGGCCACCACTGTCCTATCACTATAATCCCATGGTATGTACCCTGATAATTTGCCTAACCTACACATCTTGGGACACTACGGAATAATTTAGCATGACAAATCCACCTAACCTGTACAGCTTTCGACTGTGGGAGGAAACCGGAGCAAACACACGCAGACATGGGGAGAACGTGCAAACTTCACACAGTCACCCAAGCCTGTGGGTGGAATCCGGAATCGAACCCGGGTTCCTGGCGTGTGAGGCAGCAGTGCTACCCACTATACCAGCACACTTCCTCAGAGGATTTTTGTTGGTTGGTCTCCATGGGTAGCACGGTCGCACAATGGTTAGCACCTCACGGCACCAGGGACCCCGGTTCGATTCCGGCCTTGGGTGACTGTCTGTGCGGAGTCAGCACACTCTCCCTGAATCTGCGTGGGTTTCCTCTGGGTGCTCCAGTTTTCTCCAAAGATGTGCAGGTTAGGTTGATTGGCCGTACTAAATTGACTCTTGGGGTGGAATTTTCCCGTCCCGTCTGCCACGGGAATTATAGCGGGCGGGGGCCAAACCTTGCAAAGGTCTAGAGACCTTGGGTGGGAATTTCCAGTCTTGGGGCAAGCACGGTCAGAAAATCTCACCCTTAGTGTCAGGGGATTAGCAGGGTAAATATGTGGGGTTAGGGGGATAGAGCCTGGGTGGGATTTTTGTCAGTACAGACTCGATGGGCCAAGTGGCCTCCTTCTGTACTGTAGGGATTCTATGATTCTACAGGGAGAATGTGCAAGTTCCACACAGACAGTCAACGCTAGTCGGATCTTCGTTGGTCTGCCTCCATATCATTGGCAACTTGGTGCCATCCCCAAAATGTGTGATCCCCCCCCCCCAAAAGAGAGGGAAGGTCTGGTGTTTTAGATGGGTGTGATGTGTAAAGTTGACAAGGAAACAATAGGGCGATAGGGCGGCACAGTGATCAGCACTGCTGTATCACAGCTCTAGGGACCCAGGTTCGATTCCCAGCTTGGTTCACTATCGGTGCACAGTCTGCACATTGTCTGCATGGGTTTCCTCCGGGTGTTCTAGTTTTCTCCCACAGTCCGAAAGACGTGCTGGTTAGGTGCATTGGCCGTGCTAAATTTTCCCTCAGTGTACCCGAACAGGCGCCGGAGTGTGGCCACTCGGGGATTTTCACAGTAGCTTGATTGCAGTGTTAATGTAAGTCTACTTGTGACACTAATAAATAAACAAACTTTCTAAACTTTAGATTTTCACAGTAACTTCATTGCAGTGTTAGCCTTACTTGTGACTAATAAATTAACTTTAACTTATAAAAAGTTTAAAGCTTATTTATTAGTGTCACAAGTAGGCTTACATTAACACT
This sequence comes from Mustelus asterias, assembly GCF_964213995.1. NCBI lineage: Eukaryota > Metazoa > Chordata > Chondrichthyes > Carcharhiniformes > Triakidae > Mustelus > Mustelus asterias. The sequence continues at coordinate 20,131,357 of NC_135824.1, read as the reverse complement.
GCAATCAAGTTACTGTGAAATTCCCCTAGTCGCCACAGTCCGGCACCTGTTCGGGTCAATGCACCGAGCCAGCACGTTTTTCAGAATGTGGGAGGAAACCGGAGCACCTGGAGGAAACCCATGCGGACACGGGGAGAACGTGCAAACTCCACACAGACAGTGACCCAAGCCGGGAATCAAACCTGGAACCCTGGCGCTGTGAAGCAGCAGTGCTAACCCACGGTGCCACCGTGCTGCCCCAATACTTTAGATTTTCACAGTAACTTCATTGCAGTGTTAATGTAAGCCTACGTGTGACAATACCAAGTAAATTTAAAAAAATAAACTTATCTCCTGTGTCTGGGGTGAGTGGGTGCTGGCTGAGACTGCTTAGGGATAAACATACAAGAGCCTGCCTTCAGCACAGCTGCCAGCTGTGGGCTCCTGCAGCAAGGATCAGACAGTTTGGGGCGGTTCCCGCTCCCCCTCTCGAGCTGAGGCAGTTGGAGCAGCAGCAGCTGCGGCTCTGCCTTTGATCCCGGAGCAGGCTGCACACACTGTGCAGTTAGTCTCGGTGCCAATTCCCCCCGGGCATGTCGCTTTTCCAACCCATTCCTGTCAGAAAATTACTGTGAGTCCATTTAATTTCGTAACCAAGAGCCTTTGTACAAGTAGGGAGCTGGTTACTGTAAAACAAATAGTTAATTTTTTTTGGAGTTATTTGAGTCGGGTCTGTGGTGATTTAAAAAAAATTGTACTTGTTGGAGAGTGTCAGGTGCAGATTATTTACAGTTTTGAAGTTCAGGAAGAAAGTATTTCCAAAAGTTTCTTGATTAAGTCTTGAGGGAAACCGCTGCTTTGCAGATTCCGTGAGTTGCTTTGTGATTTTGCATCTAACCCCATGGCAAGGAGAAAGGAGACATACATTAATATATTAAAAATAATTGTGCTCCCCTGACGGCTTGGTGAGCAGTCGCTGAGTAACTCAGCCAAAGACCCTGTGTTCTTCCAAGTTGGAGCAACCAGTTTGGATTGTGAGCTAACCTCAGGAGGTGTTGCTGCTTACCTCTTCCCCATCCTTGCTTGGAGAGGAGACCAGAGGCCAATCCCTCTTTCAAATGGGTCATTAAACACCCATCTCTCAGGTGGACATTCAAGATCCCAGGGCACTGTTGTGAAGAAGATTTGAATTATTATTGTCACATGTATTAGCATACAGAGAAAAGTATTGTTTCTTGTGCGCTATACAGACAAAGCATACTATTCATAGAGAAGGAAGAGAAGGAAAGGAGAGGGTGCAGAATGTAGTGTTACAGTCATAGCTAGGGTGTAGATAAAGATCAACTTAATACAAGGTAGGTCCATTCAAAAGTCTGATGGCAGCAGGGAAGAAGCTATTCTTTTTTACACAGAGAGTGGTGGGGGCCTGGAATGCACTGCCAAGTAGGGTGGTGGAGGCAGACACGCTGGCATCGTTTAAGACTTACCTGGATGGTCACATGGGCAGTCTGGGAATGGAGGGATACAAACGAATGGTCTAGTTGGACCAATGAGCGGTACAGGCTTGGAGGGTCGAAGGGCCTGTTTCCTGTGCTGTACTGTTCTTTGTTCGAATTCTTGTGTCGGTTGGCACATGGCCTCAGACGTTAGTATCTTTTTCCCGATGGAAGAAGATGGAAGAGAGACTGTCTGGGGTGCGTCAGGTCCTTGATAAAGCTGGCTGCTTTTCCGAGGCAGTGGGAAGTGCAGGTGGGGAGTGTCCTGGATTCAATGGGCAGCACAAAAATCACATTACTGTTTGTGGGAGCTTCTGTGTGCAAATGTTTGCATTTCTGGTGCCCCCTTTTGTAGTCTGTTGTTAGTTATGTGTCAACACCCTGGTCTGTCCCAACACAACCTGCCCCCACCCTCTCCCCGACTTGGCTACCTGTCCCTGGCTGCTCAGTCGCTCCCACCAACTCATTCTGATTTCTCACCTTTTGCAGCTGTTTACTCCCTTCTTTCCTTAATGGCGGCACTGACACTCGGCTTTGTCTTATGTCAAGGACAAATGTGTCCATAACTCCTTTGCCCCGTCCTATCCCTGGTTTTCTATTCTGCCCCACTTTCTCCGTTCTTTTCCAACTATATAATTCTGTACATTTCTACTCCAGTTCTATAAAAGGGTTATTTAGACTCAAAGCGTTAACTCTGTTTCTCTCCACAAATGCTGCCAAACCTGTTGACTTTATTCAGCATTTTCTGATATATCAAAAATGTTTAATTGGTTGTAAAGCACGTTGGGACTTCCTAAGGGTCATTTAAAGGCACTATAACAAATGGATGGCATGGTGGCACAGTGGTTAGGCCTTACAGTGCCAGGGATCTGGGTTCAATTCCGGCCTTGGGTGACTGTCTTTGTGTTTGCACGTTCTTCTCTGAGTCTGCGTGGGTTTCCTCCGGGTGCTCTCTTTTCCCCCCACAGTCCAAAGATGTGCAGATTAGGGGGATTGGCATATGTAAAAAGAATTGCCCCAAGATTTGTAGGTTGGATGGTATGGGGTATCGAGCAGGGAAGAGAGCCTGGGTAAGATATTCTGTCAGAGAGCCGGTGCAGACTCGACGGGCCAAATGGCCTCCTTCTGCACTGTAAGGATTCTATGCTTCTAAATCTTCCTTTGTTTCTAATTTCTTTTCTCATTGTAACTATCCTCTGGCCCTTGCTGGTTATGTTTATGGCGACAGGTGTGTGATGATCCTGACAAGTAGTCAGTGGTTCCTTGGTATTGAAGCTCACCTATGAAAACCCATCACTTGCTTAAGGTACTACAAGACCTTTAGGGTCACACCCCAGCCTCAGGAAATTGGGGTGGAATTTGGGCTAAATGGGCATTGAATGGCTGGTCAATGTAAACAGTGGCTGGGATTTAATGTTCGTGGTGGGGGAGGGACTTGTCTGCCCAGAAAACTGGTGGGAACCTCCACGTTGACCATTTTCGGGAGGTCCGACCAAATTTTATAACCAGGAGACATTTACTTTGGCAGTGTTGAGCCTCCCATTGAATCAAACACAATGCAGGGCAAACATCCTTCTCGAGAGAGCTGCCAGCCTCTGGCATCGTCAGTGCCACAGGGTGTGGTGGCCACTGCCAGTACTGCACTCAAGCCTTTCCTGGTTGGGGGGGGGGGGGGGCGGGTTAGGATATGGGGGGATAGGATATGGGGGGGTGGGGGAATGGGGGGGTTAGGATATGGGGGGATAGGATATGGGGGGGTGGGGGAATGGGGGGGAACCTGCAGCCATCAGTGCAAGAGATTTGTTCAAATACCACATGAGATTTGCTTGAGTTTCTGATCTTCTTGTGGCTGCACATACTTCATAACTTCTGTGACGCAACGTCACTGTCAGGAGATGCTGGTAGTATACCCTTTGCAGTTATATCATAGAATCAATGCAATGCAGGAGGAGGCCATTTGGTCCATTGAACCTGCACCGACAACAATCCCACCCAGGCTCTCTCCCCAGAACCCCATGTATTTACCCTGCTAGTCCCCCTGATATAAAGGGGCAATTTACCATGTCCAATCCACCTAACTCTAAGTGTCATAAGTGTTAAATTTGATGTCACCCGTCCACTGAAAGGAGCTGGACACTTCCAGTTTTGACACAGATTGTGTAGTTGTTAACAGTGGCTCGCTACTTACAAAACAAATCGTAGCTTGTTCGGCATGTAAATACAAACACACGATCTGATAGCTCACAGAGAAGGGTTGGTGTTACTGTTCCGTGCCAACTTGGTCAAGGTGACCATGGTATCGTTAGAGAACTGATCAAACCATGAAATGTAGGGACGGGCAGGCAAGTGTTTCCTTCTGGTTGGTCTGGATGTGAAATGGTGTTGTGGGATACCAGCTCGCTCGGGCTTACTGTTTGTGTATGGATTTCATCCTCTGCTATCTTATTGTGTCATGGAAAGAGTGAATGTGTTGTCACTGATTTAGAGTAAGGTCCATAGGAAGCTGCATTATTTCAAAGCACAAATATAAAATATCAAATATTACTGTGAATAGCCGTACATGGCACATAGGAATGTGGAGAGAAATAGTAGTTAAAAGATATATTCAAAAAAAAATCTGTTGTATAAATGCACAGTTTACAATCTTAGACTGAACAGCCTCAGTGAAGCTATAACTCTTCTACTGACCAAGGGTCATCCAGACTCGAAACGTTGGCTCTATTCTCTCTCTCCACAGGTGCTGCCAGACCGGCTGCGATTTTCCAGCATTTTCTGTTTTTGTTTCAGATTCCAGCATCCACAGCCAAAAGAGAAAATGCTGGAAAATCTCAGCAGGTCTGGCAGCAGCTGTAAGGAGAGCTGACGTTTCGAGTCCTTTTATCCAGAATCCGCAGTATTTTGCTTTTATCTTAGTGTTTATCTCACTGCCACTTCCCAGCCACTACCTTGTGAAACAAACTGGAATGAAGTATCAAAACGCCCACTCTGAACATCTCATTTTGTAATTTCCCATTCCGTCTCCCTACTTGTGGTCAACCTTCCACCTAATGCCTCCATCAGTGACCTTCTCCACCTCTCCTCCAGGAACGCCAGCTCTGATGAAGGATCATCCAGACTCGAAACGTTGGCTCTATTCTCTCTCCACAGACGCTGTCAGTCCTGCTGAGATTTTCCAGCATTTTCTGTTTATGACTCTTCTACTGGTGTTCTCCTTCCATGTCTAAATGAATGTTGCTGGCGTCTCTTTCGCCATCTACAAGTCTGGGCTACCCTTTCCAGCTTGACTGTAATATTATCAGTAGTGGTTGCTGCACCCCAAGTTATTGGGCAAGATAATCACCAACACACTGTTTCATGCCTGATGCTTTTCTGTTCGGTTGAGGTGTTGTCATGACAGAGCTATGCTGTTTAAAATGCAAAACACCACGATCCTTCCCATTCATTTGTCTTTAAGGGCCGTTTGAAATTTGTATGATGGTGAGAGGCATCTTTTTAAGAAGAGCCTTTACAGTACAGTCACATGACTCACAAATGCACCAGTGTAAAATGCCACATAGAATAATGGGGTGTAGAATTTATAACTCTTAGCATCGGAAATTCTTGATCTGGAGAAGGTCACTGATGGAGGCATTAGGTGGAAGGTTGACCACAAGTAGGGAGACGGAATGGGAAATTACAAAATGAGATGTTCAGAGCGGGCATTTTGATACTTCATTCCAGTTTGTTTCACAAGGTAGTGGCTGGGAAGTGGCAGCAGGTCAAGTATCTCTCACTGAAGTAGTGCTTAAGTTTTGAGTTTAAGTTTTTAAGTTTATTTATTTGTGTCATAAGTAGGCTTACATTAACACTGCAATGAAGTTACTGTGAAAATCCCCTAGTGGCCACACTCCGGCGCCTGTTCGGGTACACCTGAGGGAGAACTTTTAGCATGGCATTCAATGAATTTATTTATTAGTGTCACAAGTCACCTCACCAACATGCTTTTAAGACTGTGGGAGGAAACCAGAGCATCCGGAAGAACCCACACAGACACGGGGAGAATGTGCAGACTCTGCACAGACAGGGACCCAAACCGGGAATTGAACCCGGGTCCCTGGCGCTGTGAGGCAGCAGTGCGAACCACTGTGCCACCCCATGGAGGCTCTCTGAATGAGGGCCTCCAATGTGCATGATATTCGAGGTTATAGACTGCATGTATTCCAGAGCGTTATAATGGCTGATAGGTGCATTTTAAATCTGACATGTGAAGTTGGGATTAAGCCGATAACTTGTAATTATGTGGAGTGTCGATCCCAGCACACAGACTAGTTGGGTTGAATGCCCTGTTTGTGTGCTGTATTTTCACTGTAATTCCTTAGTTTATTGCTGCAGTTTTCAGATTAAACTCTTGCTTGTTCTTGTGAGATATCAGCAATGAGGATAAAATCCCTTTGTGTGTTATGTTAACAAAGACATCAACCCTGGTTAATATCCTAAATGAAGCAGTTCTCAGGCTGAACTCTCAGGATGTGAGATGTTCATTAGTTCCTAATATCGCACAGTGCAAATTCAACTCCTGAACCTTTGATCTTTCACAGTGATCTGTGCTGAAGACTGAATGATAGCTCGGATTATGTATTTGAATGCACATTCAGTCTGCAAGATTAGTCTTACAAAGAACAAAGAGCAATCAAAAGTATAAACCTATCCATCAGTAGTTCTTTAGTCAAGGTCAAGTTACTTTTGGAATGGTGTACTGTTATTGTCTCATATTCAGCACAGATGATACACAAGGCATTTCATTATGAAGGTTATGTAAGGTTATAGAACATTACAGCGCAGTACAGGCCCTTCGGCCCTCGATGTTGCGCCGACCATGAAACCAATCTAAAGCCCATCTAACCTACACCATTCCAATATCATCCATATGTTTATCCAATGACCATTTAATTGCCCTTAATGTTGGCGAGTCCACTACTGCTGCAGGCAGGGCATTCCACGCCCTTACTACTCTCTGAGTGAAGAACCTACCTCTGACATCTGTCCTAAATCTATCACCCCTCAATTTAAAGCTATGTCCCCTCGTGCTGGCCATCACCATCCGAGGAAAAAGGCTCTCACTGTCCACCCTATCTCATCCTCTGATCATCTTGTATGCCTCTATTAACTCACCTCTTAGCCTTCTTCTCTCTAACGAAAACAACCTCAAGCCCCTCAGCTTTTCCTCCATAAGACCTTCCCACCGTACCAGGCAACATCCTAGTAAATCTCTTCTGCAACCTTTCCAATGCTTCCACATCCTTCCTACAATGCGGCGACCAGAACTGTACGCAATATTCCAAGTGCGGCCGCACCAGAGTTTTGTACAGCTGCAACATGACCTCCTGGCTCCGAAACTCAATCCCTCTACCAATAAAAGCTAACACACCGTACGTCTTCTTAACAACCCTATCAACCTGGGTGCCAACTTTCAGGGAACTATGCACATGGACACCGAGATCTCTCTGTTCATCCACACTACCAAGTATCTTACCATTAGCCCAGTACTCTGTATTCCTGTTACTCCTTCCAAAGTGAATCACCTCACACTTTTCTGCGTTGAACTCCATTTGCCACCTCTCAGCCCAGCCGGATTCAGACGGATTGTTGGGTGTGTTCAGCTGAAAACAAACAAATACTCCAGAGTTATAGAGTTTTACAGAATACAAAGAGGCCCCCCGGCCCCTCATGTCTGTGCTGGCCATCAAACACCATCGACTCTAATCCCATTCTCCAGCAATTGGTCCATCGGCTTGTATACTAAGATGCTTCTTAAATGGTGTGAGGGGGAATTCAGCAGGTGGAATTCATTACCACAGGAAGTAGTTGATGTCAGAACATTAAATGTATTCAAGAGGCGGCTGAATACAGCACTTGGGGCGAATGGGATCAAAGGTTATAGGGAGAAAGTAGGATCAGGCTATTGAGTTGGACGATCAGCCATGATGGTGATGAATGGCAGAGTAGGCTCGAAGGGCCAAATGGCCTCCTTCTGCTCCTATCTTCATGTTTCTATGTGGCCAAAAAAAATGTTTTTATACCGTCATGAATTTAAAGGAAAGGAAAATTTATTTATTAGTCATAAGTAGGCTTACATTAATACTACAATACTGTTACTGTGAAAATCCCCCCAGTCGCCAGCGCCTGTTAGGGTACACAGAGAGAATTTAGCATGGCCAGTGCGCCTAACGAGCACAGTCGGATCTTCTGCTGGTTCCCGCCATGGTGGATTGGGAAACCTACCGGAGACCGTCATGACACTCATTTTTATCCTGCTAATGGGATGTGGGTGAAGGCCCGACCACCCACACCTGATTCTCCATGGCATCAACAGGAAATCACGCCAGTGTAAAACATGTCTGGAGCGATATGACATGCAGCCATCATGTCCCATCTGATCAATGTCTGGGGCTGTCCCCAGAGTTCAGGATGGAGGCCGCCAGCAACCCTGGGGCCCAGAACATCAGAGCGGGGAGGGGGGAGGGTGGGGGGCTGCAGAAACAACTGCAGGTGGATCTTCCAGATTCTCCAGGCTTTGGAGGATGCCTGGAACGTGCAGCCAGAGGAGATGGTGGAAGCAGGCACATTAGCAACATTAAAGAGACATCTGGATGGGTACATGAATAGAGGGATATGGACCGAGGAAGGGCAGAAGGTTTTTTTTTACTTAGACCATCATGATCGGCATGGGCTTGGAGGGTCAAAGGGGAGCAATGGGGGAAGGGATTGGAGTGGGATGGGGGGGATGGGGAAGGGTGGGAGGGGGAGTGGGTGTCCATCTTCCAGCCTCAGAGTATTCCTGGAGTTCGATCTTCATTTTTTCATTTGTGGCACAGTGGTCAGCAGTGCTGCCTCCCAATTCTGGCCTTGGGTGACTTTCTGTGTGAAGTTTGCACGTTCTCCCCGTGTCTGCGTGGGTTTCCTCCTGGAGCTCCGGTTTTCTCCCACACTCCAAAGATGTGTGGGTTAGATTGATTGGCCAGGCTCAATTGCCCCTTCGTGTCCAACGATGTGTAGGTTAGGTGGATTAACCGTGTGTACGATTTGCTTCTTTTTATTGTTCTGCCTCTCTCTCTCTCTCTCTCTCTCTCTTTCCCCTGTCCTTCTTGTCCATCTGCATCTTTGTCTCTTTCCTTTGCACCATTTTGTTTGGACAGCCTTGTCTGATTTCCCCCTCTTTTATAGATGAGTGCCTCCACCATTGTGAAGTTATTTAGGTGAAGTTTCCTTATCGTGGTGCACAGCGCTGCTGAAACTAATTTATCAGAGAAACAGCCCACAAGACTTTAGTGGTGACCTGATGTTGTTGATTTCATCTTGTGCCTTACCAATATACCAAACTGTGCATTTCTGCTGGAATTAATTGTTATTTCCTGCTCTCTCCTGACTTTTGTTAATTTTGGTGTGGGGAGTTGTTAAGTTTAAAAAAAGTATGACCACAAATGACAAAATCATATCACATATTACAGCAATGCACTGAAGAAGCTAGCTAAATGATGTGAGGTTGTTTTTGTATAAGAACGTAATGATTGTTTTTTAAGTTGGAGGGGGTCAGTTAGCTCAGTTGACTAGATTGTTGTGCCGGTTGATGCCAGTGGTGAAGACTCAATGCCCCCCCATAGTTGTCTGTGATAGATGGTTGAGAACTGCCTTGTTGTCTTACTTGATCCTTGATATGGAGTGGTGCCCCTCAAGGTGGTCCCTTGTGGGTTATTCTTGGATACAAACTTGTGATGATTTCCTTGATCAACATTAGTTATAGGTGGGTTTTGTCTGTGAATCAATGGAATCTTCGCACTTATTGCTAAAGGAATAGAATATATTTTAGTGAGGTGTTGCTGCTACTGTACAAAGCATTAGTGAGACCACACACAGAGTATTGTGTACAGTTCTGGTCCCCTTACTTGAGGAGGGATGTAGTTGTGTTGGAAGCGGTTCAGAGGAAGTTCGCTAGATTGATTCTAGAGATGAGGGGTGGGATTTTCTGGCCATGCTTGCCCCAAGACTGGAAAATCCCGCCCGAGGTCATGGACCTTTGCATGGTCCGTCCTCCCCCCACGCCCACTATGATTCCCATGGCAGGCTTGAGGAGTTGGCCTGAAGAAGAGAGATTGGGCAGTTTAGGCCAATACTCCCTGGAATTTGGAAGAATGGGAGTAGATCTAGTTGAGGTGCACAAGATATGTGGGATTGACAAAATAGACGTGGAGAGGATGTTTCCTCTTGGGAAATTGAGAATAAGAGGTCATAGTTTTAGCATAAGCGGTGGCAGATTTAAAATAACAAATGAGGATAAATTGCTTTTCTCAAAGGGTTGTATATTTGTGCAATTAACCATCCCGGAGCATGGTGGATGCTGGGACATTGAGTAAATTTAAGGAAGAGATGGGCGGATTTTTAATTAGTAATGGGTTGAAGGGCTATGGTGAACAGGCAGGAAAGTGGAGTTGAGGCTGAGATGAGATCAGCCATGATCATATTAAATGGAGAGTCTAAATTACCTACTCCTGCTTCTAGTGCTTATGTTCAGTGGGCATGTTCATATACATAGGGTGTGATTCATTAAGATGAAGTAGGACTTGTGGCACAGTGGGTAGCATCCTTACCAGAAATTCTGTGTTCGGGTCCGAGGGGTTTCAAGTTTGTTGATGACACCACCGTAGTGGGTCGGATCTCAAACAATGACGAGACGGAGTACAGGAAAGAGAGAGAATCTGGTAAACTGGCGTGACGACAATAATCTCTCCCTCAATGTCAACAAAATGAAAGAGATAATCATCCACTTCAGGAAGTGTAGTGGAGGCCATACTCCTGTCTACATCAACGGGGACGAAGTAGAAATAGTCGAGAGCTTCAAGTTTTTAGGTGTCCAGATCACCAATAACTTGTCCTGGTCTCCCCCATGCCGACACAATAGTTAAGAAAGCCCACCAACACCTCTATTTTCTCAGAAGACTAAGGAAATTTGCTATGTCCACTGCAACTCTCACTACCTTTTACAGATGCACCATAGGAAGCATTCTTTCCAGTTGTATCGCAGCTTGGTATGGCTCCTGCTCTGTCCAAGACCGCAAAAAACTATAAAGGGTCGTGAACGAAGCCCAGTCCATCATTCAAGCCAACCTCCCACCCATTGACAGTGTCTACACTTCCCGCTGCCTTGGAAAAGCAGCCAGCATAATCAAGGACCCCACGCACCCCGGACATACTGTCTTCCACTTTCTTCCGTCGGGAAAAAGATACAAAACTCTGAGGAGATGTACCAACCGACTCAAGAACAGCTTCTTCCCTGCTGCGATCAGACTTTTGAATGGACCTACCTCGCATTAAGCTGATCTTTCTCTACACCCTAGCTATGACTGTCACATTACATTCTGCACTCTTTCCTTTCCTTCCCTATGAATGGTATGCTTTGCCCGTATAGCGCGCAAGAAACAATACTTTTCATTGTATACTAATACATGTGACAATAAATCAAATCAAGGCCAGGACTTGTTGGCTACGGAAGGAGAGTTCATAACGTGGTTTGATGGGCAGATAATCAGCTCAGGAATCCATCCACCGCCTCTCCACTATTCCCCAAAAGGAAAAAAGTGTGTTTGTGAAGATACGCTTAAAAACAAAAGCTGGGATGAACAGTAATAATGCCAACAGCTGCCTATCATAAAATGTCACCTTGTATATCTTGTTTTTCACAGTACACTCTTGGCCAATGCTCCTTTGTCAACACTCCCTCAACAAAAGCAGTCAGCTAGTGAAGATCAAACTGGTTCAGGCTTCCCTTTCCTTAAATGTGTTCACAAAAAACTGTGCCTCTAGCAACATGTGACATTGTAACCGAATACTATCACTGAAAATAGTCTTTCCAGTAAAGTATGAACACATTGGCCCTGCCCCCCCACCGAGAATAAAGTCAACCAGTGTCAATGCCAGTGAATCTTGTTTGAAACAACAAAATGTTGAACCTTTGTCGGGATGTCAATGGGAATCTGCTAATAATAATATTTAAACAGATTGGGCCCAATTTATCATTTGGAATCAGTGATCAGGGTTAGCAGCAAAATAATCTACTCCATCTTACTGAACAACAGCCCAGGAGGTGGATCAGAAGGTTCTAGTAATTATCAGGGAGATGATAACATTAAATTCAGAAAGGTGTTGTGATACCACTTTAAGGGAATATGCAAAATAACAAGTAGTCAGGATGTCCTGCAGTATTTGTGTGTGTGTGTGTCCTGTTGGCACAGACACGATGGGCTCAATGGCCTCTTTCTGCACTGGAACCTTTCTATGGATCTGGTAATATTTGCAGAATCCGTAAAGTAGATCTGTCTGCAGAAGCATTCTGTATTGTATCTTCAAATAAACCGAACGCTCATCTAACTTACTGGTCTTGTGTGTGAGTTTGCTAAATTTCCATAAAACAAACATAGAAACACAACAAAGGGGACAAGATATTTGTGATTGAAGAAGACCACTTGTCTCAGTGTGATTCATCCTTCCAGAGAGATCCTAACCTCACTGGCTGATTTACTGACACTAGTATTCCCAGCCAGAATGGAGATGATTGGGTGATTTACCCATCAATCACACCTGAAGATCTGCACGTGACTGAGATTGAACTTATGTACATCATATCAGTGCAAAAGATAAGGCTGAAGCATTTGCAGCAATCTTCAGCCAGGAGTGCCAAGTGGATAATCCATCTCAGCCTCCTCCAGGGGTCCGCAGCAGCTCAGAAACTCAATTGGACTTGCAACGTAAACACAGTGGCAACAAGAGCAGGTCAGAGGCTAGGAATGCTGCAGTGAGTAACTCACCTCCTGACTCCCCAAAGTCAGTCCACCATCTACAAGGCACAAGTCAGGAGTGAGATGGAATATTCCCAACTTGCCTGGATGGGTGCAGCTCTAACAACAATCAAGTAGCGTCTGACCTGCTCTTGTATCCACTGTGTTAATGTTGCAAGTCCAGTTGGGTTTCTGGTCAATGGTAACTCCAAAGATGTTGACAGTGGGGGATTCAGTGATGGTTACACCATTGATTGTCAAGGGGCGGTGCTTAGAGTGTCTCTTATTGGTGATGTCATTGCCTGGCATTTGTGTGGAATGAATGTTACTTGCCACTTGTCAGCCCAAGCCTGGACATTGTCTACAAATGTGCACTCCCTCCACCACCGAAGCTCAGTAGCAGCAGTGTGTACTATCTACAAGGTGCGCTGCAACAATTCACCAAAGATCCTCAGACAGCACCTTCCAAACCCACAACCACTTCCATCCAGAAGGACAAGGGCAGCAGATACATGGGAGCACCACCACCTGCAAGTTCCCCTCCAAGTCACTCATCATCCTGTCTTGGAAATATATCGCCGTTCCTTCGCAGTCGCTGGCTCAAAATCCTGGAATTCCCTCCCTAACTGCATTGTGGGTCAACCCACAGCACATGGATTGTAGTGATTCAAGAAGGCAGCTCACCACGACCACCTCTAGGGATGGGCAATAAATGCTGGGCAGCCAGCGATGCCCATGTCCCACGATGAATTTTTAAAAAATCTATATTACTATCCTCCACTCACTCCATTTTTCTGGAGAGATCACAATATGCTAGAAAGTTTGTCTGCCTTGCTACTTTTATTTGTTCATGGGATGTGGGCATCGCTGGTATTTATTGCCCATCCCTAATTGCCCTTGTGAAGGTGGTGCTGAACTACTTTCCTGAACAGTTGCAGTTCATGTGGCGCAGATAGCCACTGTGCTGTTAGGAAGACAGTTCCAGGATATTAACTCAGCGACAGTGAAGGAATAATGATATAGTGCCGAGTCAGCTGGTGTATGGCTTGGAAGGGAACTTGCAAGTGGTGGTGTTCCCATGCGTCTGCTGCCCCTGTCCTTCTAGGTGGTAGAGATCATGGATTTGGAAAATGATATCGAAGAATCCTTGGTGAGTTGTTGCAGTGCATCTTGTAGATAGTACACTCTGCTGCCACTCTGCATCACTGGTGAACTGAGTGAATGTCAAAGACAGTGAATGGGGTGCCAGTTACACTGGCTGCTTTGCCCTGGATGGTGTTGAGCTTCTTGAGTGTTGTTGGAGCTGCACCACTCCAGGCAAGTGGAGAGTATTTCAACACACTCCTGATTTGTGCCTTGTAGATTGTGGACAGGCTTTGGGGAGTCAGGAGGTGATTTCCTGTCTGCAGAATTCCTAGCCTCTGACCTGCTCTTGTAACCACAATATTCATATTGATAGTCCAGTTCAGTTTCTGGTCAAAGGTAACCCACAGGATATAGTGATGATAATGCCATTGAATGACAAGGGGAGATGGTTAGATTCTCTCTTGTTGGAGATGGTCAGTGCCTGGCACTTGTGTGGCGTGAATGTTATTTGCCATTTATCAACACGAGCCTAAATATTGTCCCAATCATATTTGTCATATGGACATGCACTATTTCAGTATCTGAGGAGTCATAAATGGTGCTGAATATTGTGCAATCATTGGCAAACATCCTCACTTCTGACCTTATGATGGAAAGAAGGTCATTGATGAAGCAATTGATGATGGTTGGGCCTATGGCATAACCCTGAAGAATTCCTGCAGTGATGTCCCAGTAATGAGATGATTAACCTCCAACAAGCAAATCATCTTCCTTTGTGTCAGGTATGACTCTAAACAGTGGAGAGTTTTCCCCCTTATTCCCATTGACTCCAGTTTTGCTAGGGCTCCTTGTTGCCAAACTTGGTCAAATGCAGCCTTGATGTCAAGGGCAGTCACTTTCGCCTCACTTCTTAAATTCAGCTCTTGTTCATGTTTAAACCAAGGCTGTAATGAGCTCAGGAGCTTTGTTCCCCTGGCAGAATCCAAACTGAGTGTCAGTGAGCATGTTATTGCTGAGTAAATTCCACTTGATAGCACTGTTGATGACCCCCTTCCATCACTTTGTTGATGATCGAGAGTAGACTGATTGGCCAGCAATTGACTGGATTGGATTTTCTTTTTATGTGCAAGATATACCAGGCAATTTTCCACATTGCCGGATAGATGCCAGTGTTGTAGCTGTACTGAAATGGCTTGACTAGGGCACAGCAAGCTCTAGAGCACAAGTTTTCAGTACTATTGCCGGAGCGTTGTCAGGGCCCCATTGTCTTTGCAGTATCCAGTGCCTTCAGCCATTTCTGATTATCACATGGACAAGCTTTGGGGAGTCGGGAGGTGATTTACTGTCTGTGGAACTCCTAGCCTCTGACCTGCTCTTGTAACCACAACATTTATATGGATAGTCCAGTTCCGTTTCTGGTCAAAGGTAAGCCCCTGTATGTTGATTGTGGAGGATTTAGAAAGTGGCTGAAGACTGGCATCAGTGATGCTGGGGACCTCATGAGGAAGCCAAGATGGATAATCCAGACTGAGCATTCAAGGTGTGACCTGCCTGGAACATGAGAAAATTTGTTCTTTACCGTTGTGATGTACAACCCACTGCTTGGCTATGCAACTCAATCTTCTATTGGTTTTGTTGATTGCCTCTCTGAATTAGAACAGAATAGAATCATAGAATCGCTACAGTGCAGAAGGAGGCCATTTGGCTCATCAAGCCTGCACCGACAACAATCCCACCCAGCCTCTATCCCTGTTACCCCCCATAATGACCCTGCTAGTCCCCCTGACACTAAGGGGCAATTTATCATGGCCAATCAACCTAACCCACACATCTTTGGAGTCAGGTAGGTTCTCCACATTCTGAATCTGTGCTGACACCTGTCAGTTATTGTTGCACGATTAATTCTGAAGTTTACCATTGATATTCAACTTCATTACTTTACACAGAATGGAAATATGATTAAAGGTTTCTTGCTGCTTATGTCTGTTTTACCATCTCTTTTTGAATGAGGTAGCTGATTTGTGATTGTCTTATACATGCCTGATGCATGTCTTTATGCCCAAAAAACAACTCTTAATGCTGTCAGTACTTAATTTCTTCCCAGTCTGTTGCGACAGTGTTAAATACCATCTATCCCCGGGGATTTATTTGTTTTGAACCAGATTATCTTGATGAGGACTTCCATCTCATTTGTAACAAAGCTATTGATTTCTTTGCATCCTTGTCTACCTCCTTGTTTTACTCATTGATTTTGAAGAACTTTCACAATTCTGTGACAAATGGGATTTTCCAGCTGCCATTAGACAGGTGGTGCCCCATTTTGGCCTTTTGAAGGGGTGCGTCTCCAAGCCTTTCCCACACTGTTCACACATGGAGATTAAAATTGGACAATTTCCTGAGTATTAACTCGGAAACCATAGAATCATAGAATCCCAACAGTGCAGAAGGAAGCCATTCGGCCCATCGAGTCTGCATTGACAACAATCCCACCCAGGCCCTATCCCCACAACCCCATGCATTTACCCTAGCTAGTCCCCCTGACACTAAGGGGCAATTTAGCATGGCCAATCCACCTAACCCACACATCTTAGGACAGTGGGAGGAAGCCGGAGCATCCGGAGGAAACCCACAAAGACACGGGGAGAATGTGCAAACTCCACACACAGTCACCCAAGCCATGAATTGAACCCAAGTCCCTAGAGCTGTGAGACAGCAATACTAATCACTGCACCTCTCATACCCTACCCCCAAAACTAAAACCATGTTCAGAAACCTCTGTTTGCAGGTCCAATTTTTCCTCAATTACTTGTTATTTTCTTACAGAAGGGAAAGAGAAAAGGAATAGAAGGTTATGCTGATTAGGTTCGCTGGAAAGAGATGGGAGAAACCTTCTATGAAGCATAAACACAGGTATAGATCCGATGGGCTGAATGGACAGTTTCTATTAAATACATTTAATATACATTTGGATAAGAAATAACTAGGCCCCATATATTGTTGCAATTTGCACTTTGGCTTTCCGAGTGTTTATTTAACTAAAGGTATGGTTGTCACAGGCCATCCTGAAGATCCCATATCCTGAAGATCATCACACCTCGGGCAAGGGACAGGGTTGAGAAGGCGAGGTTTTCATGAATAATCTCAGCCGGTACGGGAATTGAACCCGCGCTGTTGGCGTCGTCCTGCATCACGAACCAGCCATCCAGCCAACTGAGCTAACTGACTGCCCCTTACTGAACTGTGGCTTTTAGCTAAACAAGTGTCATTTTTCTGGTGTCTATTCCATCATTGTTTAAAGTGGGACCATGTCTGCGTGGGTTTTCTCCAGATGCTCCGGTTTCCTCCCACAGTCCAAAGCTGTGCGGGTTGATTGGCCATGCTAAGTTGTCCCTTAGCGTCCCAAGATGTGTAGGTTAGGGAGTTTAGCGGGGTAAGTATGTGGGGTTCTTTGGATAAGGCAAGGGAGTGGGCTTGGGTAAGATGCTCTGTTGGAGAGTCAGTGTAGACTCATTGGGCCAAATGGTCTTTGTTTTCACTGTAGAGATTCTATTCTACTTAACTGGACGAGCTATTAGGCACCATCTTAAAGCTACTGTCTTCTCAGTACTCTACAGCTTGTTTCAGCTGCTTTTTCAAAATGTCATAATGTTCCCAGTCGCTCCTGCACCCCTTCTGCTGCTCGTGGCTTGCAAACCAAAAGAAACATAGAAAATAGAAGCAGGAGAAGGCCATTGAGCCCTTCGAGCCTGCTCCACCATTCATTTTGATCACAGCTGATCATCGAATTCATTGCCTATATCCCACCTTCCCCCTTGTCCCTTGATCGCTTTAGCCCCAAGAGCAATATCTAATTTCTTCTTGAAATCACACACCTTTTGGCCTCAACTACTTTCTGTGGTAGTGAATTCCATACATTCACCACCCTCTGGGTGAAGAAATTTCTTCTCGCCTCAGTCCTAAAAGGTTTACCCCTTATCCTCAAACTGTGACCCCTAGTTCTGGACTCCCCCACCATCGGGAATATTCTTTCTGAATCTACCCTGTCTAACCCTGTTAGAATTTTATAAGTCTCTATGAGGTGATTCTATTATTATAATCGGACCATTCCATTTTCCCAATGTACAGCTGAGAGATAGACTGGCAGCGAACTCTGAAGTGGAATTCAGATTCCCTCCACACACACACACACACACACACACACACACACACACACACACACACAAACATCCCCGAAGCTTTACTCATTTGAAATTAAAGGAAGACTTGCATTTAGATTGCGCCTTTCAGGATATCCCAAAGATCTTTATAGCCAGTGAAGTACTTTTGAAGTGTCCTTACTGTTGCAATGTAGGAAATGTGGCAGCCAATTTGCCCACAGACAGCGATGCAATAATCAACAGATCATCTGTTCATCTGATATTGATTGAAAGATAAACATCAAGTTAAAGCACTCCCACTCACTCTTCTTCGTAATAGTACTTTGGTGTATGTAATATGTCTTTGGAGGCAGAAGTCCCTTCACCAAAATCCCTTTATTTACAAACTCTAACAGAGTGCTCGCAGTCAGCAGTCTACCTCCGGGGGTATCAGAGGAACTGAAACACTCAGTTAAGTACAAGGCAAAGACTCCCTGATTGGCCCATCAATTGGATCCTTAATCAGGGAGTTCATACTCCCAGTAGGCCGACCTCAGTGGCCCGACTGAAGTCATTACAGTGTATTTTATGTCCATCTTCGAGAGCATCAGTTTACTTATGGTGGCACTTCTGGCAATGCAGCTCTCCCTCAGTACTGCATAGGTGCGCTCCCCTAGATTTTTGTGGTTTTAGATTATATTGTGTCCCTGATTCACACATTTGGCGTTTCTGAGCCTCTATTTTCTTTAGCAAAGTTGTATTCTTCAGAAAATGAGTATCTTGGTACAGCTCTGGTTGCCACCAAATTAATATTTAAACAGAAGTTCATGAGTGTAGGATGAGTACATAGTTGAATCCTAATGAGCGATCAAGTTGCACGGCATTACTTTTCATGGTGTGTGACTGTAAGTTAGCGTCTTTGCAGAATATATTGTAGAAGGCAAGGACTATTTCCTGACTAAGAGAATGATTTACAGTGCATGTGCGCCCTAGTCTACTTGTCACAGATCTGCTTCAAATGCTGTGAATATAGGTTTGTTCTGTGATATAATTCACCAATATTTCATGTAAAGATGCAACTTTTAAAATATTTGTTCATGGGATGTTGCTGGCTAAGCAACCATGTGTGGCCCATCCTTAATTGCCCTTGAACTGTTTGCTAGGCTATTTCAGAGGGCATTTAAGAGTCAACCACATTATTGTGGATCTGGAGTCACATGTCGGCCAGACTGGGTAAGGGTGGCAGTTTCCTTCATTAAAGGACATTAGTGAACCAGATGGGTTTTTCCAACAATCAACAATGGTTTCATGGTCATCATTAGACTTTTCAATCCAGATTTTTAGTCAATTTAAATTTCAACATCTGTCATGGTGGGATTTGAACCTGGGCCCCCAGAGCATTAACTCGGGTCTTTGGATGACTAGTCCGGTGACAAGAAGAGTATGCTACCACCTCCCCTTAACTCCCTATTGTCACAGTAAGAAGTCTCACAACACCACAGGTTGAAGTCCAATAGGTTTATTTGGAATCACGAACGTTCGGAGCACTGCTCCTTCATCAGGTGAGTGGAGAGGTAGGTTCACATCGGCAAAGACACAATTACAAGATAATGGTTGGAATGCAAGTCTTTACAGGCAATCAAGTCTTTACAGCTACAGACCATGCGAGTGGAGAGAGGGATAATCACAGGTTAAAGAGGTGTGAATTGTCTCAAGCCAGAACAGTTAGTAGGATTTTGCAAGCACAGGCCAAATGGTGCGGGTTACATGTAGTGTGACATGAACCCAAGATCCTGGTTGAGGCTGTCCTCATGCGTACGGAACTTGGCTATCAGTTTCTGCTCGGCGATTCGGCATTGTCTTGTGTCTTGAAGGCCGCCTTGGAGAATGCATACCTGAAGATTGGAAGCTGAATGCCCTTGGCTGCTGAAGTGTTCCCCGACTGGAAGGGAACACTCCTGCCTGGCGATTGTCATGCGGTGTCAGTTCATCCGTTGTTGTAGCATCTGCATGGTCTCCCCAAAGTACCATGCCTCGGGACATCCTTTCCTGCAGCTTATGAGGTAGGCAACTTTGGCCAAGTCGCATGAGTACACGGCATATATAGGCAAAGACATCTTGCATTTATATCTTTGCCTTTATATGCTGTGTTTGTCTCCACGAACCTGATGAAGAAGCAGCGCTCCAAAAACTCGTGATTCCAACTAAACCTGTTGGACTTTAACCTGGTGTTGTGAGACTTCTTACTATGCCCACACCAGTCCAACACCGGCATCTCCACATCATCCCTATTGTCAGGTTGAGCTTGCATATTGGAAGCATTTGTAACAACACTCGCCAGGCAGTGTGACCTTTTAAGTTTTGGAGATGGGTTTTTCTCAGTGAATAGAGTTTCAACTACTCTCGTTGGTTTATGGTGATGGTTTAAATGGTGAGGAAAACATTGTGTACCTTTATGTATGGAGGAAAGCTGGATAGCCCTTCAGTTTGAAAGAATGGACAGTAAACTTCCACAAGCATTAGTATTCATGAGATTAATAAATCATTAACAAGGTTTTACATCTCTCTGCTTACAGATGAGCACTGCTTAGAGAGATTAAATCATGTTTTGATGATAATGTAATTTATAAAAGCTAAGATTTATTAACCAGGAAAAATTATGATGTCCTTCCCAGTTTGTCCATTGTGATATTCTCATAGTTAGACATATAAGAGAAGTCTAAACCATGAACAGAAAATTTCAATGCTTCTTCGAAAAGTTAAAGATGACTTACGTCTGATATGGAACTGGATCACTGGAATTTAAATCCTGAGCGCATATTGAGGTATGAATTTTATTTTCAGGGGTTTTGATCAGCATGAAGAGTATTGTCCAGCCAATAGCAATGTGGGAGAGGACAGCACCATCTCATTCAATCTGTGCCCTAATGTTAACTGATGACCAGCGAACTATAGTGACAGGAAGCCGGGAGGGACAGATTTGCCTGTGGAATCTATCACCTGATTTCAAGGTTAGTATTTTGCATATGAAGTTGCAATCAAAAAGAAAATTCCTCATTGAGTCATAAGGCGGGATTTTCCAGCCGCGCTTGCTCCTAGGCTGGAAAATCCCATCCTGGTCAATCTCCTCTGCGCCGTTTCTAGCACAACCACATCCTTCCTATAATGTGGCGACCAGAACTGGACAGTACTCCAGCTGTGGCCTAATGAGCATTCTATTCAGGTCTGTCATAACCTCCCTGCTATGCCTTGGCTATTAAGGGAAGTATCCCACATGCTTTCTGTTGACCACAATACAAACTCCTTGAGTTTCTACAGCAGAATGATGGACATAAGTATGTGAACAAGAGGGAAATGTTTGCATTTTGCACCCTGGTTTTAGAAAAATTTGAACTGCTGAGCATAAAAAGATCTTTGTTTCACATCAGAGCTCTCTCTTTATACTGAAGTGTTTTATAAAGCTATACATCTTCCTCTTATGTACTCTACACACTGGAGTCATTTTTAATGACCTGGAGAGGGAACTGTCTCCGAGCCTGACTGAACTGTCATTCAAATCTTGTGGCTGGCCACCAATCAATGTGGGAAATTGATTCATGAAGTGTGGTAACATGCTCTTTGTTGTAAGACCATAAAAATAAGTGAAGCTGCACTGTGATACTTATAATGAATGTTAAATAAATAGTTCAATAAATGTGTTCAAGTAGAATTTGTATTTACATCTTTATTACAAAGATTATTCAATGTCATGCCATCTCTAAAGATGTGCGGGTTATGTTAATTGGCCATGCTAAATTGCCCCTTAGTGTCAGGGGGATGAGCAGGGTAAACACGTGGGGTTACAGGGATAGGGCCTGGGTGGGATTGTTGTCGGTGCAGTCTTGATGGGCCAAATGGGCTCCTTCTGCACTGTAGGGATTCTATGATCTTACAAATCTTTATGTCACATGGGAAATGATACATGACTAGCCACTTAATGACTCATCTTTCATTCCCTCACCCTGCAGCATAAATATCTCCTACTTTCTATGCCTTTTAGCTTTGACAAAGTGTCATCCGGACTCGAAACGTCAGCTCTTTTCTCTCCTTCCAGGTGCTGCCAGACCTGCTGAGATTTTCCAGCATTTTCTCTTTTGGCCACTTAAGAGTTTGCTTTGTGATCATTCTGTGATTTGTTTTTGTTTAAAGCAATATGGCACCATGTATTTGTTGATGAAAATGGTCGATGACGACCATTCCACTGTGAGGAAAACTGTGGCGATTGTCCCTTTAAGGGCAACATGACATTAAGAATCACCTGACCTGGGGGACCAAGAGTGGGTTTATCACCCCAAGGGATGGATGCCCTTAGGCAAGAGAATGTCAGGAACTGGCTGAAGCCTTGTGGCTACTGAACAATTTTTAATAAATCCTTTCTGTGTTCATTAACGGAGTCTCTGAAAGTGCACCGTTACAATAACCCACCTGGCAATAAGCAATTAATAGCCATAATGCACCTATCGTAATGGGTCTGATATTATAGTCATCCTGCTTTTGCAAGGATGACTGGGATTGGTCACCCATGTCATTATGAACAGGACATATGAGATCTCAATGTTTTGATCTCTCTGGGAAAGAGAGTCAACAAATACCTGTGAACCTGACAGAAACCTCAAAAAGTTGCCCGATTGATCCTGCACTGTGTTCCCATTTCTTCTCACTGAAGTCTGGTGATTGGTGCTAATGAGAGAGAGAGAGACATGTTCATTAGATTGAAAACGTTGCCACAAGTTGGTTGTTTGAGATTGATAGCTTCAAAATCTCTCCTAGTATAATTCTTGCTTTGGAATCTAAATCTTTCTCTCTGTACCCAATGGGTTATAAAATATATTTGTAAAAACGATGGGTAGAATTTAATACCCTCCCCTGGATGAGTTTGGAAGAGGGGAAGCATTTAATTGGGCCGGAGGTTGGTGGGTGAGGATGCTGCCATCTTCCTGTCTCTGCCCCAATTAAGTCCAATACAAGGAGGCTTGTGGATGCCTTTTTACCCACTGCACAATTAATGCCCACTTAAGAGCAACATCCCACCGTCACTGATGTTCATCCAACAGAGGGCACAGGGCTCACCATGTGGGATACCTGATAAGCAAACTAGTACCAGGGGATTGGATTTCTACCCTTGGAGTCCTTGATCCTGGGAAAGGCCAGCTGCTGTCCAGTACAATGGACCTTTTTTTTAATTCATTGGTGGGACATGGGCGTCATTGACTGGCCAGCATTTACTGACAATCCCTAGTTGCCTGAGGGCAGTTGAGGGTCAACCACATTGCTGTGGCTCTGGAGTCACATCTAGGCCAGACCAGGTAAGGATGGCAGATTTCCTTCCCTAAGGGACATTAGTGAACCGGATGGGTTTTTCTGACAATCAACAATGATTTCATGGTCATCAATAGATTCTTAATTCCAGATTTTTTTATTGAATTCAAATTCCCCCATCTGCCATAGCGAGATTCGAACCTGGGTCCCCAGAACATTAGCTGAGTTTCAGGATTGATAGTCTAGCAATAATACCACTAGGCCATTGCCTCCCCTGAATGAAGGAGGCATGGGGTTATTGTTGGCTCTCCAGCTGGTGGGTGAGACCCCCTTGCCTTCATTAAGTATCATCCAATTTTTGTTTCAGGTTTCATGTATAACAGTGCTGTTTTGTATTCTAGACCATACCAAGAATCTTCCTGTTCGGTCACACTTCTTCCATAACTTCCCTTGGCAAAGCAAGTGAGAAGCAACCGTACATCGTCAGTGCAGCTGAAAATGGGTAAGTCTTGTTGACTAACTGGATCCCTCCAAGTATCTGTGCTGAATTGCTTTAAATATGACTAAGAGAATAGACGAGTCGTTCCCAAGCATCAACCAAAACATCTCTGAACCGGCACAGATGTGGCCTTCCTTCTCGCTGACCCTGTTTTCCACCCTGTAAGGAATAATCTGGCCTCTGTGTGAGAACTCAGCACAGTTTATGCGTTGAAAACATGAACCAAGGTGCCACACCCATGCCCTGAGTTTCAAAGCTTTCTGCACCACCCCACATTACAAAGGCCAGTTGCACACAAGGTTGTAAATACTTAATGGGAGAATGAAGGCGGCAATTCAGTTGGGGGTTTTCATGACCCTGGGCTCCAAGATTCAGTCACAACCTTGTAATTGTTTGCATTTTTACATCAAATATGTACAATTCCACATAGATAGTTTCTTAGTGATGGTTTGGTCTGTGTTATTTATTGGTGTTGAGCCTCTGCAAAGATGTGAAGGACAATAATGATAAGATTTAACCACAGTAAGGAGTCTAACAACACCAGGTTAAAGTCCAACAGGTTTATTTGGTAGCAAACGCCACTAGCTTTCGGAGCGCTGCTCCTTCGTCGGGTGAGTGGGAGCTACCAAATAAACCTGTTGGACTTTAACCTGGTGTTGTTAGACTCCTTACTGTGTTTACCCCAGTCCAACACCGGCATCTCCACATCAAGATTTAACCAAACAGTGTCAGTTGTATGACTGAATAATGTTATATAATTTGTTCGTCTGGGAGCAGAAGATATGAAAATAACTTTACTGAATAAGTGCATGCCAGGAAATTATGAAGTGATTGACTTCGAATCATAGAATCCGTATAGTGCAAGAGGAGGCCATTTGGCCCATCGAGTCTGCATCGACTCTCCAAAGAGCATCTTACCCAGGCACTATCCCCGCAACCCCACACATTTACCCCGCTAATCTCCCTAAATATCTTTGGACACCAAGGGGCAATTTAGCATGGCCAATCAACCTAAGCTGCACCTCTTTTGACCGTGGGAGGAAGCCAGAGCACACAGAGGAAACCTACACTGATACAGGGAGAAGGTGCAAACTCCACACAGGCAGTCACCGAAGTCCGGAATTGAACCTGGGTCCCTGCCGCTGTGAGGCAGCAGTGCTAGCCACTGTACCATCTAATTACCCGAGCGATGGGATTGTCCAGGAGCAGGGTTGCCACATTCTGTTGATTTCAATCCGTGTGGTTTTTTTTCCCCTGTCGATGTGACTGAAGTGATATGCGTGTAAAGCAAGGGCAAGTGAAGTGAGGTACATGCTGATTGCTCACAACATTGACTGTGAGAGCCGTGTGCTCCCTTTGTGTCCAATGTGTAAATACTTCTTTAGTTTTTAACATTTGAAGTTGATGACAGTTCTATTAATATATGAATGACTAAGCACTTTCTATAAATTGTTATGAAATATTTGGCGTGTATTAAATGTATTCAATCTTATCCATGGGGTGATGGTTAATGAACAAGCTGCGGCCCACTGAGATGAAAGAGGGCCACTCATGTGGCCCACTCACCAGCCCAGGTTGCCTATCACTGACTTCGACCATTGTCTACATCTCACTTGGGAATTCGGGCAGCTTTCTCAATTTTGATTAAATATACGCTCATGAGTCAGAATGTCAATAACTACAAGAACTGGCCAGGTTTCACTGGTGCTGCCTCACTGTTGGTCACTCGAGAAGTTTCTTGTTAAAGTTTAAGCTTCATTAAGTAAGTGGATTTTATGGCGTCAGAATGTCACGTCGCTACAGTAAAAGAGTGCCCAAAGGATAGTCTTTCTTAACAATTAAAAGAATTTATACTGTGAAAATCCTCCATGTGCTATGTGAAACATTTACAGGAGAGAATGAGAGCAATTCCCGCATTGAAACCGCTGTTTCACCTTGGTGTCCAAAGATATTTAGGGAGATTAGCAGGGTAAATGTGTGGGGTTGCGAGGATAGTGCCTGGGTAAGATGCTCTTTGGAGTGTCGATGCAGACTCGATGGAACAAATTGTGGTGTAACTTTGCCACTGGAGAATCCAGGAATATAACAGTCTAACTGTTCATCATCAATACCACGATGGAGGAAAATTCCAGGTCTTTGTCTTTTGAGGTGCACTGTTGTTACATTAAACTGTAATCTGTCAACTCCCCACACAATTATCTGTGCCCTCTTGCAGTCACTCACAGCTTTGTTACAGTTTTTTATGCACCCCTGGATTCAATGTTGTCAGCCAACCTCCATGCTGGAAAACATGAGACGAAACCTTTTGGCTCTTCACGCTGGCAGGATCCTCTGGTCTCGCCGATGGCGCACCCCCACCGGGGGTTTCCCAGCGGTGAGGGGTGGAATCAATAGGATATCCCATTTACAGCGGCGAGACCAGAAGATCCCCCTGCTGGCTAACGGTGCGCCACCTTTCGCCGCTGAGAAACATGTCGCAGGGAGACCAGAGGATCTCACTCATTAGCTCCATCTTGACGTGAAACCCAGTGCTAAGTTGGAACTGGACTCCTCTGTGCTCCTTGACAGGGCCTGCCAATGCACGAAGCATCTGGGTGTGCATTGCCATCAGCGTCCACCGCCCCATCAAAGTCCTCTGCAGCTTAATTTGCCCATGGTCTCACTCATCAGGATTCCCATTTGCTGATGATATAGTGAGTGGTAGGGGTGTGCTGCATGAGGTGTTGGCGGTACAGTTGGAAGACGATGTCATGTGAAGGTGTGTTCACGACCGTGACCACCCCTGTGAGGTTGTTGAAATTTATGATTCTGGTCTTGTATCACAGCACAAATAAGAATGAGATGGCAGTGAGAGGTGTGTCCCATGAAAGGAAATAGTTGCCAATGGAGATTGTTAAGATTAAATTCTCGAATTAAAGAAGCTGTCCCATCACAGTCGGTATGGCGCGGACTTAGAAATCGACTTCAGTGACATGTTTCTCGGAGGCTCAAAGAACTATAAAATTCAGGCCAAGTTTTTGAGCAAAAGCTGGGGTGGAAGAAGGCCTGCGATGGACTCACAGCCCGAAACATAGCAGAAAAAAAGAGAGTTCCTACAACAATCTTTCCCTAAACCTGAACGGAATAATGACTCTTGAACCCCACAAGGGTTTAAACACTTTACTAGGAAAAGCCTGATATCAATAGCAAAGTAAGAGAAGACCAAGACAAAGTAACGATGAATCGGGGCCCACCAGAGTTCGGTGCTGATCAGAGGTCATGGTGAAAATCCGCAGGTGACTGAGATAGTAGCAAATTACTAAAGATGCTGGAATCTGAAACAAAAACAGAAGATGCTGGAAAATCTCAGCAGGTCTGTGGAGGGAGAATTGAGCCAAAGTTTGGAGTCTAGATAACCCTTCGTCAGAGCTCTGAGATTTTCTGCACCCCAGGATTTTAAAGGAGGTGGCTACAGAGATTGTGGATGGAATTTTACCTTTCCGTCTGCCACGGAAATCGTAGCGAACAGGACACAGACCACGCAAAGGCCCGATGACCTCAGGTGGGATTTTCCAGCTGGAAAATCCCACCCTGTGGTTGGAATTCTCCTGCTGTTCACACTGACAGGATTCTCTGGTCCCGCCAGCAGTGGGCCCTTGCCCATGGGTTTCCCAATGGTGTGGGGTGACTTCAACAGGAAATCCCATTGGCAGCGGCAGGATCAGAGAATCCTGCTGCCAGCGAATGGCAGGCCACCTTCCACTGTCGAGAAACACGCCGAGAGGCTGGAGATCCCCACTCCATGGATGCATTGGTAGGCATTTTAAAGTTTATTTATTCGTCACAAGTAGTCTTACATTAACACTGCAATGAAGTTACTGTGAAAATCCCCTAGTCGCCACACTCCAGCGCCTGTTCGGGTGCACGGAGGGAGAATTTGGCATGGCCAATCAACCTAACCTGCACACCTTTTGGAGTGTAGGAGGAAACCGGAGCACCCGGAGGAAACCCACGCAGACACGGGGAGAATGTGCAAACTCCACACAGACAGTGATCCAAGCCGGGAATCGAACCTGGGTCCCTGGCGCTGTGAGGCAGCAGTGCTAACCGCTGTGCCACCGTGCCCCATTTTCCAAAAATCCTTGGATTCAGGAACTGTGTCAAAGGATTGGAAAACTGCCAACGTGGTACTCTTGTTCAAAAAGGGAAGGAAGCAAAATGCAGGAAGCTACAGGCCAGTTTGTCTAACTTCTGTTATTGGAAAAATATCAGAATCTATTATTAAGGAGCAAATAGCAGTGCATTTGCAAAGTTATAATCCAATCAAGCAGAGGCAGCATGGCTCCATGAAGGGGAAATCATGTCTGATAAATTTACTCGAGTTCTTTGAGGAGATATTAACCAGAGTAGATAGAGGAGAACCATTGATGTCGTATATTTGGATTTTCAAAAGGCATTTGATAAGGTGCCCCACAAAAGGCTATGATGCAAAGTAGGAGCTCATGGTGCTGGAGGTAATAATCTGGCATGGATAGAAGATTGGCTAACTAACAGGAAGCAGCAATGAGGGATAAGTGTGTCTTTCTCAGGTTGGAGGGCAGGAACCAGTGGAATGCCACAGAGATCATCGCTGGAACCACAGCTCTTCACAATAGATATTAATGACTTGGAGGAAGGAACAGAGGGTACTGTGGCCATATTTGCAGATGATACAAAGGTGGGAAGGAAGGCAGGTTGTAAGGAGGATGTAAGTAGTTTACAGAGAGATATTGACAGATTAAGTGAGTTGCAGAAAATTGGCAAATGGAATTCAATGTGTGAAAATGTGAGAATTGTTCATTTTGAAAGAAAGAATGAGAAAGTGGATTATTATTTAAATGGAGAGAGACTGCAGAAAGCTGTAGCGCAAAGGGGGTCCTTGTTCACAAAACCCAGAAAGCTAGCATACAGGTGCAGAAGGTTGAGTCTGTACTCTTTGGAGTTCAGAAGAATGAGAGGTGATGTGATTGAAACATAGAAGACTCTTAGGGGGTTAGACAGGGTAAAAGTTGGGAGGATATTTCCATTCATGGGAGAGGGTAGGACCAGAGGGCAGAGCCACAGAATAAGGGTGCCCATTTAAGATGGATTTGAGGAAGAATTTCTTTTCTCAAAGAGTGGTGAATCTGTGGAATTCTTCACCCCAGGAAACTGTGGAGTCCCGAGTCCTTGAACATTTTCAAGGCTGAGATTGATGGGTTTTTAATCAGTTGGGGAATTGAGGGTTACGGAGAAAAGGCAGGAAAAGTGAGTGTTAGATCAGCCATGATTTAATTAAATGGTGGAACAGGCTCAAAGGGCTCAATGGAGTAATCCTGTTCTTATTTATTATGGTCTTATGGTGATAAGGAGAAGTGATTAGAGTTGTTGTAAAGAGATTAAGTGCATTCACACATCATTTGAAAAGGTGCTACATCAAAGAATTCTGTGGAAAATGAAAGCTCATGGTATAGGTGTTGTGGGTTTTAACAAAAAGAAAAGAATGTTGTTTGCACATGTAGATTCAAACTAACAGCAAGGTTTATTGAAAGATGCTCTCTGCTCAGAGTACAAATTGAAAGCAAAACAGCAACCTGTGGTAACGCCCTAATGCCATCAACATCAAATCATGTGATCAGCTCCTTAAACATTAATGCAATCCTTTTACATATACAACAGGGGGTAACATTTTGGCAAGAATAGAAGATTGGCTGGCTAAGAGGAAACAAAGAATAGGCATAATTTTCTGATTGGCAAGATGTGATGAGTGATGTGCCACAAGGATCAATGCTGAGGCCTCAACTTTGTACAGTTTAGATAAATGACTTGGATGAAGGGACCAAAGGTACGGCTGCTAAATTTGCTGATGACACAAAGATAGATAGGAAAATCAGTTGTGAAGAGGACATAAGGTTATAAAGAGATATAAATGAATTAAGTGACTGGGCTGAGATCGCGCGAATGGTGTATAATGTGGGAAACCGTGAAATTATCCATTTTGGTTGGAAGAATAAAAAAGAAGCATATTAGCTAAATGGTGAGAGATTGCAGAGATTCAGGGGGATCTGGATGTCCCATTGCATGAATTGCTAAAGGTTAGTATGTAGGTACAGTAAGTAATTAGGAAAGCTAATGGAATGTTATTGTTTATTTTTAAGGGAATTGATTACAAAAGTAGGAAGATTATGCTTCAGTTGTACAGGGCATTGGCGAGACCACATTCAGACTATTGTGTACAGTATTGGTCTGCTTATTTAAGGAAGGATGTAAATGCATTGGAAGCAGTTCAGAGAATGTTTACGAAACTAATACCTGGATTAGGTGGGTTGTTTTATAAGGAAAGGTTGGATAGGTTAGACTTGCATCCACTGAAATTTAGAAGAGTAAGAGGAGACTTGATTTAAACATATATGATCCTGAGGGGTCTTGATAGGATAGACGTGGAAAGGATGTTTCCTCTTGTGGGTGAATCTAGAATTAGGAGTCACCGTGTACAAATAAGAGGTCACCCATTTAGGACAGAGGTATGGAGAATTTTTTCTCTCAGATACTTGTAAGTACTTGGAACTCTCTTCCTCAAAAGGTGGTGGTAGTAGTCTTTGAAAATTTTTATGGCAGAGGTAAATAGGTTCTCATTAAGCAACTGGATGAAAAGTTATTGGGGATAGGCATGAGTGTGGAGTTGAAGTTGCAGTCAGATCAATTGAATGGTGGAGCAGGCTCAAGGGGTCGAGTGGCCTACTCCTGCTCCTAATTTGTATGTTCGTATGCATGTTCATATGATTGGAGAGGGACTTTCTCAGTGTCATTTGCTGGAAAGAGGAAATCTGGCAAAGGGAGAGTATGAGAAACCTCTGTCGTCCAAATTCCAATTCCAGTCCCAAATGAAGTCAGAAAGAAAGTGAAAGTAACAAAGAAACTGACAATTTGCCGGAATCACTGAATCCACTGGTAGAGCAATGTGAGTGCGCCTCTTTGATTAAGACGGAATGTCACAGTCCCAACCATCATATGG
Organism: Mustelus asterias; assembly: GCF_964213995.1. NCBI lineage: Eukaryota > Metazoa > Chordata > Chondrichthyes > Carcharhiniformes > Triakidae > Mustelus > Mustelus asterias. The sequence goes on along the minus strand of NC_135824.1, from coordinate 20,101,043 downwards.
AGTTGTTAGTTAGATTTCAGATTTGACACAGGGAGAGGTGGTGAGTGAGCAGAGTCAAGTTAATGGAAATGGAAGGAGACATCTCAACAGAAGGAGAAAGAAGCCAGCTGAGTTCATTGACAGGATATAGGAAGGAAGAAGAATTTGTTCTTTTCATTATTTCTTGTCAAATGATATTTTGGTTAAACACATTCATGTTCAAGAAGAACAGTTTTTGTAACAGTTAATTGTATTTTTTGATAGTGATTACAGTAAAAACAATATGCAACGTGTAAATTTCAGGTATTTTAAAAAATTGTTTCCACTCCATTCATTGAATCATAGAATCCCTACAGTGCAGAAGGAGGCCATTTGACCCATCGAGTCTGCATCCCATCCACGCCCTACCCCATAACCCCACGCATTTTACCCTAGCTAGTCCCCCTGACACTAAGGGGCAATTTAGCATGGTCAATCCACCTAACCCGCACATCTTTGGACTGTGGGAGGAAACCGGAGCACCCGGAGGAACCCACGCAGACACGGGGAGAATGTGCAGTCTCCGCACAGACAGTGACCCAAGCCGGGAATCAAATCCGGGTCCCCGGCACTGTGAGACAGCAGTGCTAACCACTATGCCACCTTCTCCTTAAATTCCCTCCATTCTTAAATTTACAAAGCCAATGCTCAGAGTGGACCGGGCAAACCCAAATCCATTCCTTGCTTGCTTCAAGAACCAAATTCGGAATCTAATGGAATCCAATTCATAGCCACCACAAGAGGGACAAACAAGATAAGACATTGCACCCCATCTTGGTCTTGATCTGGTGCTTAGTTTAGTCATATTGTATTCGAGAACTGATATACATGTTTTACATTTTATATTGGAATACACAACACAGCTTCCCCTTTAAGAAGGGCAGACTACCCTGAAGAGGTTAAGGCTGTACATTATGGTAGATATGTATGCTACTGGGGCCCCCGTAGAGTGTGCAGTCGGTCAGCAATGTGTTCTGCACTGGGCTGCATGCTGAAATCATTTAGATGAGTTCAAAGATGTGCGGGTCAGGTTAATTGGCTATGCTAAAAAAAAAATTGCCCCTTCGTGCCCTGGGATGCGTAGATTAGAGGGATTAGCGGGTAAAATATGTAGGGATATGGGGGGAGGGCCTGGGTGGGATTGTGGTTGGTGCAGACTCGATGGGCCGAATGGCCTCTTTCTGTACTGTAGGGTTTCTATGAAATGAGGCGGCAGGGCTAGGTTTTGGTGCTGCTGCCTCAACGGGGCTGGACATGGCGGTAACTGAAAACCAAGAATGAGCCTCATCCAATTTTTCACCTGTTTCTTGCTCCTCGGGTAATTTCCAGCCTGCAGACATTTCCAGCACTCAATGTTTTCTTCCTAGTTTGTTACTTTCCACAGCTTATCACCAGAAGATGGAAACTGTTGTGCTCCTTGGAATGTCTGTCTCCCTCTGTACATATCTCTATACTGCTCAACCTCTTTCCTAGCCAGACACTTACTCAGCTCTTCTATTTCTGAAGGAAATAACCTATTATTTGCCTTGCTTGGGAATCTATTTCATGTGTCCACCAATCTGTTGAGGGAAATTGATGTTTCTGTGGTGTCTGGCCCCTATAAGGGGCGATCTTCTCAAAGGGTCACATGACCCAGGCTGACCAACTGAGTTGGGACTTCACTCCAACTTGTCTGGGCTTGTCCCAGCAGCTAGGTCCTGGAGGCTTGACTGTAAGCATCGAACCTGCAATGCTCTGTATGTAGTTGTTACTGCTAATAAATGTTCTTTGTTCATTAAGGGCAGCACAGTGGTTAGCACTTTTGCCTCACAGCACCAGGGACCCGGGTTTGATTCCCAGCTTGGGTCACTGTCAGTGTGGAGTTTGCACATTCTTCCCCGTGTCTGCGTGGGTTTCCTCTGGATGCTCCAGTTTCCTCCCACAGTCTGAAAGACGTGCTGGTTGGGTGCATTGGCCATGCTAAATTCTCTGTGTACCCGCCGGAGTGTGGTGACTAGGGGATTTTCACAGTAACTTCATTGCAGTGTTAATGTAAGCCTACTATGTGACACTAATAAATTAACTTTTAAAAAACTTAATAACTGGTGGAACCAAGTTACGATGGTTTCCTTCAGTATTTCTGCCATTGTTGTACAGTATAAGTTCAGTTGATGCTTCATCGACACCATCAATACTTTGCAGCATTTTAAAGACCAGAGCAATTACCTTTTGTGAGGAACCGTTCGGTACTCTGATTTAAAGCACAGGCTTCGGATGGTTCTGACTATCTTACAGGAATAGGTAAAAGGTAGAAGAATTAAACTGCTTCTAACTCCTAGGTAACTATAGCACTGACCACCCCTCTCCGCCTCCCCATCCCCAACACTGGACCTCACAAACAACTTCTCTTCTGGCCCCTATCACTGACATGCTGGTGCACTAAAAAAGGGGGCGTGTTTTCCTTTCTCCAGACTCGACACAAGCCCACGGGAATTTGCTCCTCTGTATTATTTACACCCAGTCCAAATAGGCAGGGCAGGTGTAAAAGGTGTGGTTGCATTTCTCAATAAGAAATTGATTTATTTATTATTATTGTTACACGTATTAGCCTACAGTGAAAAGTATTGTTTATTGCGCGCTATACAGACAAAGCATACCGATCATGGAGAAGCAAATGAGAGAGTGCAGAATGTAGTGTTACAGTCATAGCTAGAGTGTAGAGAAAGATCAACTTAATGCGAGGTCGGTCCATTCAAAAGTCTGACAGCAGCAGGGAAGAAGCTGTTCTTGAATGCGCCTTTAGTACACTCTTACTAATGAAGTCAGTTACTGGGTAGTGGCGTACTCATTCAGGCTGGTCACAGAATTTTTAAATACTGAATTAGAAGCAGATTGGCAATCTGACTACGATTGCCACTCCACAGAGGCCTTATTGTTAATATCTCTGTAATCTCCCAAACTCCCGTGTTAACAGCTATTGGTCCAACTCCCTTAGTGGTGTCAGCTGACTATGACAACCACCCTCTTTGGGGAGTCAGTTTCCATGAAGTGGAGTAGCAGTTTTTCTTTAAACTGCATGGTGGCACAGTGGTTAGCACTGCTGCCTCACAGCGCGTGGGACCCAGGTTCAAGTCCAGCCTTGTGTGACTGTCTTTGTGGGGCTTTCATGTTCTCCCTGTGTCTGTGTGGGTTTCCTCCCACACTCCAAAGATGTGCAAGTTAGGTAGATTGGCCGTGGTAAGTTGTCCTTTAGTGCCAGGGGGACTAGAAAGGTAAAGACGTGGAGTTACGGGGATAGGGCCTGGGTGGGATTGTTATTGGTGCAGACTCGATGGGCTGACTGGCAGCCTCCTGCACTGTAGGGATTATATGATTCCAACCTTGCTCAACCATGCTTAATTTAGCATGGCCAATCAAGTCTGGTAGTCTTGTGGTGTATATCCCTGCTGATTTCTGTGTAAATTAAGTAGCTTATGTGAACCGTATCTGTAACCTCCCATCATTGTAAAGATCAGTATCATGTCTCGCACCAGGCTATTCCCCAGCAAACATTAGTTGTCACTTAAAAGTTCTTCAGCGCATAATCTGCCGAAGTCTGCAATCATCCTGGTGAATCAACTGACCTCCCTTGTACATCTTCATTCTTTTTGAAATAAAAAGCAATAAATAAATACTCAGCAGGTCTGGCAGCATCCGTGGAGAGAAAAACAGAGTTCACATTTCACCTCAAATATGACCTTTCTTCAGAACTGAAGAAGCAAAAGAGCCTTTTAGAATTATTTTGACAGGTTGCCCCACTTTTGAGGTATAGTCCAGGCCCTGGAGCACAGAGATGCAAGATCTAAGATTTGCTGGATACTTTCCTGATCAGTAGTAACTGCAAGCATAGAATGCACAATGTAGATCACAATCCGACCCAGGCTCTATTCGCATAACCCCTCATATTTACCCTGCTAATCCCTCTGACACTAGGATTAATTTAGCATGGCCAATCAAGTCTGGTAGTCTGCACATTCGCCCTGTGTCTGCCTGGGTTACCTCCGGGTGCTCCGATTTCCTCTCACAGTCCAAAAGACGTGCTGGTTAGGTGCATTGGCCATGCTAAATTCTCCCTCCGTGTACCTGAACAGGTACTGGAGTGTGGCGACTTGGGGATTTTCACAGTAACTTCATTACAGTGTTAATGTAAGCCTATTTGTGACACTAATAAAAAAAACATTGAAAAAATGTTCCCCCCCACTCATGTAATATACCTCCATAACCTCAATATTTAATATACCCAGTTTCAAAGTTTGAAGGTGGCTGGAATAATCCTTTAGACAATCCTTTAAACGCACTCTCTCCGAGCTGCGATATTTAATCAGATGGCATCAACAGGAAGGACATTCATTAGCTGGAGATGTGAGGGAGAGTTTCAGCTCTTGGGCAAGTGCTACTCCAGATGATCCCAACGGCGCCCATTTACCCATGACATGCAAATAATCGCTTGCTTTGAATTTTGCATTTGAATTTTTCATGTCGATAAATGAAACTAGGAACATCATAGAAACATAGAAACTAGAAGCAGGAATAGGCCATTCGGCCCTTCGGGCCTGCTCCACCATTCATTTTGACCATGGCTGATCATCAAATTCAATATCCTGATTTCCCCCCTTCCTCCCATATCCCTTGATCCCTTTAGTTGCAAGAGCTATATCTAAATTCTTCTTGAAATCAGACAACATTTTGGCCTCAACTACATTCCGTGGTAGTGAATTCCACACATTCACCCCCCTCTGGGTGAAGAAATTTCTCCTCACCTCAGTTCTAAAAGGTTTCCCCCTTATCCTCAAACTATGACCCCTAGTTCAGGACTCCTCCACCATTGGAACATTCTTTCTGATCTACCCTGTCTAACCCTGCGCAGCTTGTCGCACTCAAATATTATCACCTCCGCCATCTGATTAACAGATAGAGAAGTAAACCAAAACATGGGGGCACGAAATGGGATGCAGATCACGTCTCTTTTTGTGACTGGGCGGTGTTACTTTAAAAAGCAACACAGATTTTTTTATTATTGGAAATGCCTGTTTTGCAGAAAGTTGCCATAGGATGGCACTGTGTTTCTAAAGTAAAGAGAACTCACAACCCTGACAATCGGAAAGCTGACAAAATAAATCTGTGAAAGTCTTTAGAATGGACAGTGGTTACATGAAGTGCAAATTAGATGGAACGTGCCAATTGTTAATTGGGTGTGATTCACCAGGATGCTGCCTGGGGTGGAACATTCAAGTTTTGAAGAGAGATTGGGTAGGCTTGGGTTGTTTTCGTTGGAGCAAAGAAGACTGAGGGGGCGACCTGATCGAGGTCTACAAGATTATGAAGGGGCACGGACAGGGTGGATAGGGAGCAGCCCTTCCCCTTAGTTGAAGGGTCAGTCACAAGGGGTCACAAATTCAAGGTGAGGGGCAGGAGGTTTAGGGGGGATCGTGAGGAAAAACATTTTTACCCAGAGGATGGTGATGGTCTGGAATGCGCTGCCCGGGAGGGTGGTAGAGGAAGGTTGCCTCACATTCTTTAAAAGGTGCTTGGATGACAACTTGGCAGATCATAACATTCATGATGACTAAGTCGGTTAGGATTATATTCACTGGAGTTTAGAAGAGTGAGAGGAGATCTCATAGAAACTTATAAAATTCTAACAGGGTTAGACAGGGTAGATTCAGAAAGAATGTTCCCGATGGTGAGGGAGTCCAGAACTAGGGGGTCATAGTTTGAGGATAAGGGGTAAACCTTTTAGAACTGAGGTGAGGAGAAATTTCTTTGCTCAGAGAGTGGTGAATGTGTGGAATTCACTACCACAGAAAGTAGTTGAGGCCAAAACGTTGTCTGATTTCAAGAAGAAATTAGATCTAGCTCTTGGGGCTAAACGGATCGAGGGATATGGGGGGAAGGGGAATCAGGATATTGAATTTGATGATCAGCCCTGATCATAATGAACGGTGTAGCAGGCTCAAAAGGCTGAATGGCCTACCCCTGCTTCTAGTTTCTATGTTTCTGTGTACGGCAATGGGCCAAGTGCTGGTAAATGGGATTAGGTGGGAGGTCAGGTGTTTCATATATGTCGGTGTAGACTCGATGGACTGAAGGACCTCTTCTGCACTGTATGATTCTATGATTCATAAATTTACCTGTAATCTGTTGCAGACTGTACGGAGTTTGGTGATTAGTTTCATATTGAAGTTTCAAGCTAATTGGTAGGGTGTAATTGACACTGACAAGGAGCAACAGATATGTCATCCTCATCATGTACTGGAAACAACAGTATCTTGCTCAGTATTCTGCAAAGAAACAAAAGCAACTTAAGATGGTTTGACTATGTTTAACTGTGGCACTAAAGATATTCTTGATGCTATAATGTGTTTTCAGTCCGTGAACCAGAAATGTTGAAGAATAACATTTGAGGTGTCCTTTTCAGGGAGATGTGTCTTTGGAATGTCACCAGCGGCCAGTGCATAGAACATACAAAACTGCCCTTCACCCACACTGCAATCTATGTAAGTACTCCGACTTTTGACATGTTGCTTCTGCATTTGATACATTTAGTTGGGCGTGCTGACATGCATTGAAATTTGAAAGCATGTGAGACCGTGTTCTGAGGGAGTTTTTGAAAAATTGCTCTTGCTGATTGCTGTTACATTGATTTCAAAGGCATTTACTTCAATGTTCTATGAAAGCAAACCATGATTTTTGAACTCATGAAGAAGACTAGATTCCTTTTTAAAGGTCTGAAATTGACAGTAATGTCCAGTTTAGCTTGAGAATCTTTGTGCGAAGCTGCACGAGTTTGCATTTAGAAAAAAAAAGCAAACGACTGTTAATTTATCATTTGTAACCTAAGACCAGGGTTTGAAATAATGTCTGGTGCCATAGAATCCCTACAATGCAGAAAGAGGTCATTTGGCCCATCGAGTCTGCACCGACCATAATCCCACCCAAGTCCTATTCCCATAACCCCACATATGTACCCTGCTAATCCTCTGATACTAGGGTCAATTTAGCATGGCCAGTCAACCTAACCCGCACATCTTTGGATTGTGCGAAGGAAACCCACGCAGACACTGGGAGAATGTGCAAACTCCACACAGACACTGAGGCCAGAATTGAACCCGGGACCCTGGCGCTGTGAGGCAGCAGTGCTAGATAGATACAATCAACATTCAGCATAAGTTAAAAGCAAAATACTGCAGATGCTGGAAATCTGAGATAAAAACCGAAAATGCTGGATAAACTCAGCTAGTCTGGTAGCATCTGTGAAGGGAGAAACAGAGTTAACGTTTCGAGTCCATATGACTTTTCTATAGAGCAGATGAGGGATAGAAATGCGATAAATTATATATTTGGAGAGGGGCTGGGGCAGAATATATAATTCATCAGTTCTGTCAAAGGATCATAGGGACTCGAAATGTTGGCTGGAATTCCCAGGCCGTTCCCATCAGTCCTTATCACGTTCACGCTGGTGGGATTCTCCGGGTCCGCTGGTTTCCGGCCGGTGTGGGGTGGACCATAACGGGAATTCCCATTGACAGCAGCGGGACCAGAGAATCCCACCGCTAGCAAACAGCACGCCACCTCCCGCTGGCAGGAAACACGCGGCTAGGAGGCTGGAGCATCTTGCCCCGTTAACTCTGTTTCTCTCGCCACAGATGTTGCCAGAGCTGCTGCGTTTAACCGGCATTTTCTGTTTGTATTTCATCGAATCCCTGCAATGCAGAAGGAGGCCGTTTGGTCCATCAAGTCTGCACCGACTCTCCGACGGAGTATCTTACCCACGCCCTTTTCCCCCCACGCCATCCCCATAACCCCACAGCATAAGATGTTGCGAAAGTGTCGCTGTCATACACAGAGGTGACTGGCATTTGAAGATGTGTAATCGGTACAATGGCACAGCACCATCCGGGTGAAAAAAATGCCTTTCTGTTGCAGCTGGGTTGCACCAGAATGCGAGGCATAATGACGGGAAAACTAAACTAAATCCAACACCTGATGTTAGTGTTTGAAAATGGATGGGTCACTGCTATGTGGAGAACTTTGGATAGGGACAGGTTGATGCAACATACTGGGAGAAGGATTATCTCCTGTGAAACCTATTGGTCGCAAAGTCTTTGGCTGCTGTTATTCTACCCCTTTTGCATTGGGACCAAATGACTTCGGATGTGTGTTGGTGCATGTTCGAATATTGACCAATTCTATCTGACCATTTTCCCATCAGACCATTTTCCCATCAGTCCTTATCACGTATTGTGAGTTTTCCATGAACAGGTTTTGTTTGTTGAGTTAGCTGCAAGAAGCAGTCCCTACCAGATAAGAGGAGAGCCTGTACCTTCCTCCATCAAGCCTGGCATCAAGAGACAAGTTAGCATGGCCAATTAACCTAACCCACACACCTTTGGACTGTGGGAGGAAACCAGAGCACCCGGGGGAAACCCACGCAGACTGAAAAGTACACAAATAACTGTATCCATATAGAACTTTAACATTTGTTATTGATTTATTAATAAAATAATTTTGATATCATCCTCATACAGTACTATTACCGTAACTTTCGGATGTCCGGTGATGGCTGGTTGCTTTGCTGTGGACAATATCAGGATGTCTTAGTGTTTGATGCACATAGCCTGGAGCTTCTTCATGCTCTCGTTTCATCAACTACGCCGGACTGGATCAGCTCAATGTGCATTGTCCATTCCCAACGGATCCAAGGTAATAGGGAATTCAAAATTAGGAGGGTTTTTTGAAAGAGTAAATAAGAAGGCCCCAACATGATTTCAATTTTCCGTCCCTGCAACTCTGGGTACTTCTGCACCCACTAAGGTCCTTGCACTGCAAGAAGGTCAATAACCCAGAAACGCAGATTTAAACCAGAAAATTTAAACATGGTGGCACAGTGGTTAGCACTGCTGCATCACAGCACCAGGGACCTGGGTTCAATTCCGGCCTTGGGTCACTCTCTGTGTGGAGTTTGCACATTCTCCCTGTGTTTGCATGGGTTTCCTCCGGATGCTCCAGTTTCCTCCCACAGTCCAAAGATGTGCAGGTTAGGTGGATTGGCCATGCTAAATTGCTCCTTAGTGTCTAAAGGTGTGTAGGTTAGGGGGATTAGCCATGGGAAATGTGTGGGGTTATGGGGATAGGGTGGGGGATAGACCTGGGTAAGAAAAAGAGAGTCAGTGCAGACTCGATGGGCCAAATGGCCTCTTCTGCACCGTAGAGATTCTATTCTAAGCACCGGAGAGGCGTTGAGGGGAATATCTCTCGGAAAGTGACCTGATGTGATCTGCAATGCACTGCCTTAAAGGGTGGCGGGAGTGGACTCGATTGCAACTTTAAATGGCAATTGGAGTTAAATTGGAAAAGAAAGATTGGCCGGGTTATGAAGAAAGAGGAGGGGGGGCGTTGGAACTAATTGGACAGCTCTTTCAAAGAACTGGCACAAATGCAATGGACCGAATGGCCGCCTTCTGTCATGTATGATTTTATTATTCTAGCTATTGTATTTTGGCAGTGGATTGATGACGCGCAGAAATAGCAGCCGTTTGTAACTGTCCAAACTTTATGTTCATTGCTTTAAAAACAATGGCTGCCGAGTATTCAGCATCAAATTGAAATTGGAATGCTTTGAGCAGAAAATAATCGTTTTAACGAGAAGCAATTTTCTGAACGTACATTTTAAAAGGGTAGATAATTGTGGGTCTGGTTTGATGTGTTTCCATTTGAAGACCTGATACGTCATGAAACATTTTATTAAAGGCCACTTTCAGGCCTGCGGGCGGGATTCTCTGGCCGCGTGCACACCCCAAGACCGTAAATTCCCACCCGAGCTCAACGGACCTTTAAATGGTCCACTGAATTTTCTGTCTCGCCCGCTACGATTTCCACAGCAGGCGGGATGGGAGAATTTTGGCCTACATCTTTTTTAGTGTCATTGGTGTATATAATACATTAAATATTTCTCTATGTCAATGTATTTTGCAGAGGATTCACTGGTGGGCATATCAGTGACAGGAGACCTCAAAGTATGGGATCTTTCTTCATCAGTTAATGGTGTACAGGTCAGTTCATTGTGAGCAATGCCCCTAAAATTATAGAAATTCAGATTTCCATTGCAATACAGACTCTTCACTGTCAATATTCCTCTGATATTTTGCAGGCGAGGGAGAATGTTTTTGAAGCAGAATCCAAGTCACTCCAGTGCTTTAATTGTCAAGCGGTCTGCTTTTGTACTTACACTGAACGCTTACTATTAGTAGTTTGCTCGGATTGCTGGAAGGTATGTTCTGTGGCATTGTAAAATAATTTGGGGACATTGGCCTAAAAAAGCCAAAAAAGTGCAATGAATGATGGCATTAGCTTGGCTTAATTGGTCCTTGGTCCTTCAATCAGAAGGATATGGGTGCAAGTTCCACACCAGAATTTCATTATCGAATCCCTACCATGCAGGAGGAGGCCATTTGGCCCATCAAGTCTGCACCACCCAGGCCCTATCCCCGTAACCCCGCGTATTTACCCTCCTAAGCCCCCGACACTGCAATTTAACATCACCAATCAACCTAACCTGCATATCTTTGGAGTGTGGGAGGAAACCGGAGCACTCGGAGGAAACCCATGCAGTCACGGGGAAAGTGTGCAAACTCCACACAGACAGTCACCCGAGGCCAGAATCGAACCCAGGTCCCTAGCGCTGTGAGGCAGCGGTGCTAACCACTGTGCCACCAGGCACATTATCACACTTCATTGCAGTACCCAGAGTGTACTATATTTTCAAAGTGGCTGCACTTGTTCAACTTGAGGCCTTGTCTGCCTGTGCAGGGTGATATCTAAGACCTCAGGGTTCTAGGCCAGAATTCTCCAGCTGTTCACGCCCAACCGCTGCTGGCAGAGAGGACGGAGAATTTGGCGCTCAGCCAAACCCCTGTTCACTGCAGCGGGACAGGAGAATCCCATCGTGTACCCGAACAGGCGCCGGAGCATGGCGACTAGGGAATTTTCACAGTAACTTCACTGCAGTGTTAATGTAAGCCTACACTAATAAATAAATAAATTACTGAGACTCACTTTATATTCCAGATTTATTAGGGAATATATCCAAGGGTTCGCCCACTGAGTAATAAGAAGGGAGAGATCACTTTGATAGGATTGTACTACAGGCCCCCAAATAGTCAGCGGGAAATTGAGGAGCAAATATGTAAGGTATTTACAGATAGCTCCATGGAAAATAGGGTGATAATAGCCGGGGTCTTTAACTTTCCCAACATTGACTGGGATGGCCATAGTATTAGGGGCTTGGATGGAGAGAAATTTGTTGAGTGTATTCAGGAGGAATTTCTCATTCAGTATGTGGATGGCCCGACTAGAGAAGGGGCAAAACCTGACCTCATCTTGGGAAATAAGGAAGAGCAGGTGGTAGAAATGTTAGCGAGGGATCACTTTGGGACCAGTGACCATAATTCCATTAGTTTTAAGATAGCTTTGGAGAATGATAGGTCTGGCCCTAAAGTTAAAATTCTAAATTGGAGTAAGGCCAATTTTGATGATATCAGACAGGAACTTTCAAAAGTTGATTGAAAGAGTCTGTTGGTAGGCAAAAGGACCTCTAGTAAGTGGGAGGCTTTCAAAAGTCTGTTAACCAGTGTTGAGGGTAAACACATTCCTTTTAGAGTGAAGGGCAAGGCTGATAGAAGTAGGGAACCCTGGATGCTTTGGAATATTGAGGCCCTGGTCAAGAAGAAGGAGGCATGTGACATGCATCGGCAGCTGGGTTCAAGTGGATTCCTTGAAGAGGTTGTCAGAGTAAAGTTAAGAGAGAAATCAGCAGAGCAAAAAGGGGACATGGGATTGCTTTGGCAGATAAGGCAAATGAGAATCCAAAGAGCTTCTACAAATACATTAAGGGCAAAAGAGTAACTAGGGAGAGAGTAGGGTCTCTTAAGGATCAACAAGGTCATCTATGTGTGCAGATCAACAAGAGACGGGTGAGATCCGAAATAAATATTTCTCATCAGTACTTGCTGTGGAGAAAGGCTTGGGTGTGAGGGAACTTGGGGGAAATAAATAATGGTGTCTTGAGGAGTGTGCCTATTACAGAGAAGGAGGGTGGATGCAGCTGACCGGTGCAGAGTGGAGATGTCCTCACTGGCTTCCTGGGGGAATTCCAATCACCTTCAGCATAGGCATGGACCTACTCCTCCTGGGACAGCGCAGTAGCACCTCCCGGAAAGGGATGAGGACTCAAATGTCCAGAATGCCAGCTCCAGTCTGAGAATCCCGACAGTGCAGAAGGAGGCCATTCAGCCCATCAAGCCTGCACTGATTACAATCCCACCCTGCACTGACTACAATCCCACTCAAGCCCTCTCCCTGTAACCCCACATATTTACCCTGCTAATCCCCCTGGCACTAAGGGGCAATTTAGCATGGCTGACTAATCCCGAGAAAACATGGCATCATCGCACCAAAAGGATGTCAAGTGTACTTCAGACTGAGATGCTTGAAAGGAGAGGATGAAATGCAAAAGACTGAACTTTAGTGTCCCGTGGTTGCAGCGACGATGGAGACTGATTGCCACATCTCGGCAGACATCCAACTCCCAGCTCCTGTTGAGCTATAACTCGGTCTGTGGAAATGGTCGCAGTTGAAAGAAGGAAAATGGACTCTGGGTGAAAGACATGCTTGTGTTTTTCCCTTCTAGGAAGGCGCAGGGAAATGGGCTCAAAAGCCAGCTGCAGATCTGATCTGTGCATGCTGGTGTGCCAGCGTGTGAATAACACTGAAACAAGAAGCAGCAGTAATCCGTCACTCCTGCAAAGACAGGCAGGCAAAGCATTTCTTTCTCTTTCTTGCTCTGTACCTCTCGTACTGTACCTCTTGCTCTATCGCTCTCTCTGTCTTTCTGTTGCTCGAGGCAAGGCTCAGCTAAAGCCACAATCTAAAGGATTCAGCCACCCTGCAGAACCCAGTGTCTCCAAGCTAACAGCTAAAGTCAGCTCTACTGGAATCACCTAACTTAACGGCTGGAACGTATTACCGTGGGGCGGCACGGTAGCACAGTGGTTAGTACTGCTGCTTCACAGCTCCAGGGTCCCGGGTTCGATTCCCGGCTCGGGTCACTGTCTGTGTGGAGTTTGCACATTCTCCTCGTGTCTGCGTGGGTTTCCTCCGGGTGCTCCGGTTTCCTCCCACAGTCCAAAGATGTGCGGGTTAGGTTGATTGGCCAGGTTAAAAATTGCCCCTTAGAGTCCTGGGATGTGTAGGTTAGAGGGATTAGTGGGTAAAAATATGTGGGGGTGGGGCCTGGGTGCGATTGTGGTCGGTGCAGACTCGATGGGCCGAATGGCCTCCTTCTGCACTGTAGGGATTCTATGATTTACGCTCACACAAGCCAAGAATGATTTGTATACTCTTTTTAACTTTTATTTGGCCTCTTAACTTCTCATTTCTGATTAGTGTGTGTGTGTTATGTTTTTATTATTTTTCTCATATTTTAGTAACTAATGAGCTTACTCTTTCTTTGACTCAAGAAAGCCTGGTTAAATTGGCTCCTTCGAAATACATTTAGACTGGGGAAAGGTATCCACAGGGGAAGATAACCCTTTTAAATTAACCTTGTTGCGATCAACCGAGGGAGTTGAATAAAGAAGGGTAGCCAGATCAACCCCCCCTCTTCCAGGATCATTACAAAATTGGGGTCCCGTTTGGGAAGTTAACAAATTAGGAGACCTTGTCCGGGTACCGATTGCAACACTGCACTTGCACACTTACACTGCCTGATGCCCTTGTGAGTGTCGTTTTGCAGTAAGTAGATTATACCGCTTACCTTGGCAGAATGTGACGGTTTGTTCATCTTTTTCTTGCATTGCTGGCCGATTCTGTTGTGGGCTCCATGGGTGCTCAGCTCTTCCACAATCTCCTCCCAGACTGCCGTGGTCAGACAGGAGGAAACGACTGCTGCCATCTGGGGAAACAGCACCTTTCCTGGATGGTGTAGAGGAGAAGCAGCGAGGAGGCTTCGCTATACCCTGGGGCCACGTGTGGTCTGATCTGTCACAGTCTGGTTGCTGCACAATTCCGATCTCCTGGCTCGCAGTGAGTGAATGGCCATCTGGGTGCTTTTTAAATATGGCGTCCAGATCTTTGACCAAATGAGACAACAGTGAGGATAATGGTGGCAACAGCAGCTTTCTGTCCGCCCCACCACCAAAATCAGTGAGCTCCTCCTCACTATTGCATATGCAATGAGCTGACATCCTGCACCCCCCCCAGGAGGAATCGTTCTCACTTCCATGCTCACCACTGAACCTAGATTCCAGAATGGAAGAGTCTGGCCAATATGTCTATATTCCTTTGTGGACTCTGACTGGTATTTTCCTGTCCTGCCTGCCTGGGGAATCGTAGCGGTGGGTGGGGGGGGAAATGGACCGTTCAAAGGTCTATTGACCTTGCGTGAGATTTTCCGGTTTTGGGATGAGCATGGCCGGAAAATCGATGGCATAGTGGTTAGCTCTGCTGCCCACAGCGCCAAGGACCCGGGTTCGATTCCCGACTTGGATCACTGTCTGTATGGAGTTTGCACGTTCTCCCCGTGTCTGCGTGGGTTTCCTCCGGGTGCTCCAGTTTCCTCCCACAGTCCAAAGATGTGCAAGTTAGATGAATTCTCCCTCAGTGTACCCGAACAGGCACCGGAGTGTGGCGACTAGGGGATTTTCATAGTAACTTTATTGCAGTGTGAATGTAAGCCTACTTGTGACTAATAAATAAACTTTACTTTAAAAAAAAATTCCACCATTTGTATCTGTCTCAAAATTTACTTTCCTACCTAGCTTTTGGCTAAAATACAGTCTTCACCCAAGCCATTAATCTAGACTGCAAATGGGTGAGGCCCCAGCACTGATCCCTATAGCACCCCACTAATTACAGTTTGCCAACCTGAAAATTACCCATTTTTCCTGACTGAATTTCTTGTTAGTTAGCCAATCTTCTAGCCATGCTAATATGTTACTCTCAACCCCATGAGTTTTTATCTTCTGTAATAACCTTTTTATGTGGCACCGCCTTATTGAATGCCTTTGGAAATCCAAGTACACTACATCCACTGGTTCCTTTTTATCTACCCTACTTGTTGCATCCTCAAAGAACTTTGCATAGCCACAATTCTTGGCCTATTGTTCATTCTCATGTCCTTCGTTCTGTCGTTGTCAGCTGTGCCTTCAGCTGCTTAGGCCTTACTTAAACTCTGGGCATTTCCTCCAAAATCTCCCTCTCCTTCAAACCCATCTCTTTGGCCAAGGTTTCAGTCACCTGTCCTAATTTATGTTTTAGTCTTTCATGGAATGTGGGCATTCCTAGCAAGGCCAGCATTAATTTCTCATTGCCTAATTGCCCGTGAATTGTGTGACTTGCTGGGCCATTGCAGAGGGCATTGCTGAGGATCTGGGGTCACACATACACTAGACCAGGTAAGGACGGCAGATTTCCTTCCCTAAAGGACATTCATGAACCAACTGGACTTTTACAACCACTGATGATAGTTTCATGGTCACCATCACTGGGACAAGCTTTCAATTCTAGATTTTATTAATTGAATTTCAATCCCACCAGCTGCTGTGGTGGAATATCCGCAGAGGACTAGCCTGGGTCTCCAGATTACACACCTCCATCCCCTTCCATTTGCTGCTTTGAATTGCCCGCCATGTTTGTCTGCTTACACCGGTGTGAAGTATCTTGGCATGTTTTACAATATTATAGGCGCTACAGGGCGGCACAGTGACACAGTGGTTAGCACTGCTGCCTCACAGCGCCAGGGACCTGGGTTCAATTCTGGCCTCGGGTGAGTGTTTGTGTAGAGTTTGTACGTTCTCCCTGTGTCTGCTGAGTTTCCTCCAGGTGCTCCAGTTTCCACCCACACTCCAAAGATGTGCAGGTTAGGTTAGGCCATGCTAAATTGCCTCTTGGTGTCCCAAGGCATGTAGGTTAGGTGGATTAGCAGGATAAATGGGAATGGGATGGGTGGTAGGCATGGGTAAGATGCTCTGTCAGAGAGTCGGTGCAGATGGGCCAAATGGCCTCTTCCCACACTGTAGGGATTTTATGATTTGGAAGCTGCTTTTACTTGTGTTTTTTTTCTTGTAAATGTCTGATTTTCTCATTGTTCTCCTGCAGGTTTTTGATTATTGTGACTTTTCATTGCTGTGCTTTGTGAAGAGCAGTAATGGTCACCCCTGGGCTGGTGGGGAGGTGCTGGCTGCAAACAAAATAATCATCTGGACAGAGAATGGGCACAGCTACATTTACCAGCTGCCTGACAGGTGGGGCCAGCGGGGCAAGCCACGTGAAAAGTTCAGGTATGGCACACGCATTGGATGTTCCATTCACTCCGCAACAAAAATCCCAGCGTGTCACCAGCGCTAAGGAAGACCAGTGCAAACAAAGCCTTCCCAGAGTGGGATATTTGTCGGGAAGCTGGCAGCTGTGCACCTTGTCTCACACAGTGGGAGCCTAAAGAACGAGAGTAATCGGGCAGAACAGTGCAGCAACACAGTTGTGAAGAGGGACTTAATAAGTCAAGGCAATTCACTTTATTAACATGAGAAAGAATCCTTTCGATGCGGCATGAAAATGAAGAGCGTTCAGGCGGGCAAAATGGGGCATTTAAAAAGTGTTGTTTTCAGTCACTGAAAATTTGTTTTGTGGGATGATGAGGTAGATGTATGGGGTTGGAACCATGCTGTGCAGTGTTGGTGACAAATGCGTTGACATATATTTCTGAACCTCCATTGTTTGCAATTTCACTGATAGCCCTTTCGTGTCTAAGTTGTGGAGAAATGGATTTGAAACAGATTCGTTGATATTACAGATGTTGCGTGTGATTTCCAGTTGTTTGCCTTTCCCGGATAAAAGTCACAAATCCTTTTGGCTTCACTTACGTGCAGCCTCAAAATCCAGTTCTCGGTTCCTGACCAGTAAATTCTTCAATGTCTTCACAGCAGCCTGTTCAAAGCTGGCATCTTTACTTCCCATGGACATTCATTAAGTGAAACTGTTTCACCTCGTCTGCTCTGCTATACAGCAACCGATGCCAACAGTAAGGTAACGCACATTTTTGAAGATAAAATATCATGTTAAATGCACTGCAATTCTAATGAGTTTAAAGACTGAAGCCCAGTTACTGTTAATTTTGTACCTACTTAGTTAGATAGGCCTTCTGGTCTTGAGCTACCAGAGAAAGAAGTCCTCGAGGTACTTGTTGTAAAGACAATGGGGTGGAATTGCATATAAAGAATTTGCAAACACTGCCTTGAAATTGCTGCATGTAGTGTCTGTATACATGTGGACAGAATTCAAAGGATAAGAACAAAAAACAGTACAGGACTGGAACAGGCCCTTCGGCCCTCCAAGCCTGCGCCGATCACGTTGTCCTATCTAGACAGAACCGCTCGTATCCCTCTATTCCCCATCTGTTCATGTATCTATCCAGGTAAGTCTTAAATGTCGCTAACATATCTGCCTTAACCATCTCACTTGGCAGTCGCATTCCAGGCCACCACCACCCACTGTATTAAAAAAAAAACTTCCTCCGCACATCTCTACTGAACCTTTCCCCCCTTACCTTGAACTTGCGCCCCTTGTAATTGTCATTTCTGCCCTGGGAAAAAGCTTCCAACTGTTTACCCTATCTATACCCCTCATAATTTTATAAACTTCTATCAGGTTGCTCCTCAGCCTCCATCTTTCCGGGGAGAACAATCCCAGTTTATTCAACCTCTCCTCAGAACATCCTGGTAACCTTTCGTGTACTCTCTCTCCAAAGTCTCCACATCCTCTGACAGTGTGGTGACCAGAATTGGACACAGTATTTCAAATGTGGCCGAACCAACGTTTTATACAACTGTAACATAATTTGCCAACTCCTATATACTATTCAAAAAAATTCAGTTTAAAATAAGTCCTAACTATTAATGATTAAAATTACACAGTGCAATTTACATAGAACGACGTTGTATTTACAGCACACTCAGACCATTCAGCCCTGCTGGCCAGTGCTGGTGTGGAGAGGCCCCATGAGCCTCCTCTCAACCTTCTTCACCTAACCCTATATATAATAGATGCATTTCCTTCTATTCCGTTCTCCCTCATATACTCATTTAGCTACCCCTTAAATGCATGTATGCTATTTGCCGCAACTCTTCCAGGTGGTGGCCTGTTCCACATTCTGTATACTCCTTGGTCCAACCATCTCCAGCTGCTTTATCAATGATCTTCCTTCCATTATAAGGTCGGGGTGGGGATGTTGGTTGATGACTGCACAATGTTCAGCACCATTCGCGACTCCTCAGATACGGAAACAGTCCATGTCCAACAAAACCTGCAGATATCCAGATAGATATCCACTCCATCTGACGAAGGAGCAGCGCTCCGAAAGCTAATGGCATTTGCTACCAAATAAACCTGTTGGACTTTAACCTGGTGTTGTTAAAACTCTTACAACAAAACC
This sequence comes from Mustelus asterias, assembly GCF_964213995.1. Classification (NCBI taxonomy): domain Eukaryota; kingdom Metazoa; phylum Chordata; class Chondrichthyes; order Carcharhiniformes; family Triakidae; genus Mustelus; species Mustelus asterias. The sequence continues at coordinate 20,082,520 of NC_135824.1, read as the reverse complement.
TGGACAACATTCAGGACTGACAAGTGGCAAGTAACATTCGTGCCATACAAAGTTTATTTATTAGCCACAAGTAGGCATACATTAACACTGCAGTGAAGTTACTGTGAAAATCCTGTAGTTGCCGCACTCCGACGCCTGTTTGGGTACACTGAGGGAGAATTTAGCATGGCCAACGCACCTAACCAGCACATCCTTTGGACTGTGGGAGGAAACCGGAGCACCTGGAGGAAACCCATGCAGACACGGGGTGAACATGCAAACTCCACACAGACAGTGACCCAAGTCGGGAATCGAACCCGGGTCCCTAGCGTTGTGAGACAGCGGTGCTAACCACTGTGCCGCCCCAAGTGTCAGGTATTGACCATCTCCAATAAAAGAAAATCTAACCATCGCCCCTTGACATTCAGTGGCATTACCATCACCATATCCCACACTATCAACATCCTTCGGGTTACCATTAACCAGAAACTGAAGTGGACTTGCTACATAAACACAGTGGCTACAAGAGCAGGTCAAAGGCTAGGAATCTTGCAGCAAGTAACTCACCTCCTGACTCCCTAAAACCTGTTCACAATCTGTAAGATGCAAGTTAGGGGTGTGATGGAATACTCTCCACTTGCCTGGATAGGTGCAGCTCCAAAAACACGCAAGAAACATGCCCATTGGACTCCCCTTATGTATGTTGGCGAGGGGAGGGGGGTTGGCAATGCTTATGAAGGGGGGGTTAGTGCCTGCATTAGGGTGGGAGGGCCCAATGTGCCTGTGAAGGGTGGTGGCACCCCCAATCCTTGTAGGGGGAGGGAGGTTGGGGGGGTCTTGACCTGATGCTTTTGTGCAGTTGCGGGGGGGTGGGGGTTGCCGGAGCCTGTGAAGGGGGTGGGGACAGAGGTTGTGAAAGGGGCGGTGCCTATGATGAGGGGGGAGCCATCCTGATGCCTGTGGGATGGGGCGGTATGGGAGTGCCTCGATGGTGGGGGGGTGGGTTCGGCAACCTTGATGCTTGCGTGGTGGAGGGGAGTCCCCCAATAGTTGCGTTGTGGGGGGGAGGAGCCCCGATATTTGCATTGTTGGGGGGGGGGGCAGGTAGAAGCCCTGATATTTGCATTGTGGGGGCGGGAGGAGCCCTGATATTTGCATTGTCTCGATGCTCAGTGGGAGTTCCTGATGTCCATGGGGCTGGAGGTCTTTTACTTAAGCCGGAGATTGGGGTGCCCTTTGGAAGGTGGCCTGATCTCGGGATTCCTGACCTTGCTGGCTTCATTAGGCCCCGTTCCTCCAGCTGAAGCTGGTGTGAATCTCCCTTCCCCTTTTAAAATGCACCGAGTGTTGGTTAAAAACGCTGAGAAAATCTGGCTGTGAAGCCTGGGAAATTCTCACCGGTTTCCTCGTCTAATCCAGCACTCTCTGCCTTTTTTTGTAAGATTCTGCTCTAAGAATCATAGAAACCCTACAGTGCAGAAGGAGGCCATTCAGCCCATCAAGTCTGCAGCTACCACAGTGCCACCCCAGGCCCTATCCCCGTAACCCCACACACCTACCCTGCTAATCCCTCTAACCTGCACATCCTGGGACACTAAGGGGCAATTTAGCATGGCCAATCAACCTAACCTGCACATCTTTGGAATGTGGGAGGAAATCGGAGCACCCGGAGGAAACCCCACGCAGACGCGGGGAGAACGTGCAAACTCCACACAGACAGTGACCCAAGGCTGGAATCGAACCCGGGTCCCTGGAGCTGTGAGGCAGCAGTGCTAACCACTGTGCCACCGTGCCGTCCCATGAGAGGGAATAGTCATCAGACCTAAGAGGGATGAGCAAAAAATTTTTTAATTCCTGGACAATGCACGTCCCGAAAAACGTGAACAAGTACAATGGTCTGAAATTGCTATTTAAACCACAGTCCAAGAAACCCAATTCCCAAGTTGGCGCTTGAACGCATCTTGGCTGAGCTCACTTTGAACAAAGAAAATAAAATAATTAGCTAAACATTAATTGGAACTGCAGATTTACAAACCCAGCAAATGCCAGGATGCAACGCTTCCCAACCTACCAACATTGAGTTAAAGCTTGGAGAAGCCTCCAACCAGTCGACCCAGGCAGCCATTGTTACAACATTTTAATTCTAAAATCCGCTTTCCTAGATCAGTTTAGACTAATGGCAAGGCACAGATCAATCACAATATTGGGAACTCTGGAGAAGGAGATTCCTTAGATACATGATTGCTTCAGGACAGAAGCATACGGCATGCTTGCCTTCATCGGTCGGGACATTGAGTTTAAAAATTGGCAAGTCATGTTGCAGCTTTATAGAACCTTAGTCTGGTTGCATTTGAAATATAGTGTTCAATACTGGTCGCCACACTACCAGAAGGATTTGGAGGCTTTGGAGAGGGCACAGAAAAGATTTACCAGAATGGTGCCTGGTATGGAGGGCATTAGCTATGAGGAGAGGTTGGAGAACTTGGGTTGTTCTCACTGGAATGACGGAGGTTGAGGGACGACCTGATAGAAGTCTACAAAATTATGAGGGGCATGGACAGAGTGGATACTCAGAAGCTTTTTCCCAGGGTGGAAGAGTCAATTACTAAGGGGCACAGGGTTTAAGGGGCAAGGTTTAACGGAGATGTACGAGGCAAGTCTTTTACACAGAGGGTGGTGGGTGCCTGGAACTCGTTGCTGGCGGAGGTAGTGGAAGCAGGTACAATGGTCACTTTTCAGGGCTTTCTGGACAAATACATGAATAGGATGGGAATAGAGGGATATGGTCCCCGGAAGGGTAGGGAGTTTTAGTTCACATGGGCAGCATGGTTGGTGTAGGCTTGGAGGGTCCGTCGGGCCTGTTCCTGTGTTGTAATTTTCTTTGTTCTTTGAACAAGTTAACATGCTGCTTTATTCAGTAGGCTCGATAGCTGATGACATAATAGCTAGACAAGGAATCAACATGTATATCTGCAAAATTTGATGATGTTTTAAAATTATTCAACGCTTATTTTAACCTTAGAAATAACCAAAGCCTTGGAGTGGCTAAATGTAATAAATGTATCTTTTTCAATGAAGAGCTGTATTACAGTGATCTGAGCTAATTAGGGGTAGAATAGTTACAAAGTAGTTTATTTATTAGTCACAAGTAAGGCTTACATTAACACTGCAATGAAGTTACTGTGAAATTCCTCTAGTCCCCACATTCCGGCACCTGTTCGGGTCAATGAATCTAACCAGCAAGTCTTTCAGACTGTGGGAGGAAACCGGAGCACCCGGAGAAAACCGACGCAGACACAGGGAGAATGTGCAAACTCCACACAGACGGTGACCCAAGCCGGGAATTGAACCTGGGTCCCTGGCGCTGTGAGGCAGCAATACTAACTACTGCTAGTTATAGGAGTGGCATTGATACACTCTCAGATGTACTCAGTGAGGGATGATCTAACCCTGGAGATAGCCACCCAGATTACCAGGTAATCACTTGCAGCACAGATCCATGTTAAGGGATGAAAGTAGACCTTGGCACAAAATAAACCCCACTGTTCATTTAGTGAAACTGCACAGAAACAGAGACGCTCCAGGCCAAAGGAAGAACTACCTCACTGACAAGCAGAGTGACCATGCCAGTGCTGTGGAGTGAAATGTTTCCAATGGCATGATCAGTTTCAGCCCAATGCCTCCAATGTAATCAAATAGCACACTTCAAGAAAATGTGCAACTCCAAAACACCAAATGCATGGAAGATCCCAAGAGGATTCAGGAGGTTGAGACAGCACACCAAGAGGACATACAACCATGCTTCTTGAATGAGGTCAATGACCCTGGATTTTTATTCTGAAATGTGGACATATTGGTTAATCTCCCAAACTTTAAATTGGAAATGGGAGCTGGTGTCATGGTCCACTCGGACAAAGAACATTGGCTGAGAGATCTCTGGCTACGAACAGCAGATTCACCACTTTATGGACCCAGAGGAATCTGATTTTCAGCCAAAGCTGGAGCCTCAGATTCTGAAGCCACTGAGATATGACAGCAAATTAATCTTCAAGCTGATGTATGTCATTCATAACCAATCTTTTTCACTCAGGAGCAGATATCCCTGAATCTCCCTGAAATGGCAGAAGATGTTAAGACAACTGCTGTCAAAAATTATACAGACCTGCAAGTTCCTGAGAACTACAAGAAAGATTCTCTCGACTGGGACTTTGTCTCTGAACCGCCTTCTCTCTTTGCACAGCAGATTTGTCCATTTTCATTACAGGTGCATCAGCCCCTCATTGGTCTGACTAGCCAACCACTCAGATGGTTACCATGACACCTTGAGTAGATGACAGTGAAGAGAGGAATCAACAACAGGAAGAGCCTTTCTAATGTCAATCAGAGAGATAAACTCTGAGACCACAGAGAAAATGCGGCCATCTCCAGCCAGCAAGACAGTCTTACAAACGATGCGGGGATGGAGGAGGACAGCGCACCATGCAGCCAAATGCAAAGGTGAGCTCACTACCAAGACACACCCTTTTCTTCCATCCCAGTGTGCATCATGGCTAGGCGCAAGAAGGAAGAGAAAAAATATAGAGCGACAAGCCCAGAGTTCATCTGTCCAATGAAGAGCAGAATAAAGCACCCATCATCCATCTCTACAACTGGGGAGTCAACAAAGAGTGATTCAGTGTCACAGAACAGAAGAATGAGATAAAAAGACACCCAGATGACAGAACAACCGCCAAATCAACAAAGTTTATGTGTATTGACAGAGCCTGCCACTCCTCTGGCAGTAGTGAGAACAAGATTTGGAAGAGTTATGAGGCTTCCAGCATGCTTGAATCAATGAATGCAGAGACATGAGGTGAAGGGATGGGGTAGTAGTGATGATGTAATACATGGAGTAAGCTGCAATAACTTGTAAATACATTCACTAAAGACTGGGAGAGTGGGTAGGTATAGTATAAGGGTCTGGCACATAAAAGGTTAATGTGAGTACAGTACTGCCCGTACAGTGATGTAAGAGAACACATGATCAAGGGTCAGTCTAGTGTTGGACAGAGCTGTGTGTAGAAGCAAGCATGGAGACAGCTCCAAGCTTGGTCCTTTTACTGTAACAATGTATATAGTTTCCAGTAGTTAATAAATACTGACTGTTGAACTACCCAAGACTACAAACATCTTAAGACACCCCGAACTACTCCTAACACCTTACAACAACTGTTATCTGGGGAAAATTCCAGTCTGCCTTTCAATTGGCCGTAAGTGTGTTAACGAGTTAAATCGACTACCTCCTGCGTATGGGGTGGAGTTAACCCCTGAGATCTCCCCCAGCTTGCCTCCGATAAAATATATTTGAGGAATATTGACTTTCAAGTCAGAAACATTTTGAATGATAATGTGCTGATCCTTCCCAAACAGCGGACATACTCCTTTCTTATTTACAAGTCTTTCTGCAAAATTGTCGATGGGTTTAATTGGGTGAGCAAGTACTTTAGAAAGACATTTTTATGATTTGATGGGAATGGAACCTAGCCAATTGTAATAACAATTGTAATGTATACTGGAGAACTGGCCTAACAAAGGCACCACACTAATTGGAGGTTCAGATGACGTAACCCTTAAGAGCACAGCGCAGTCAGTTAAAACATCATAGGTACGTTGATATTCGTGCTTTCCTATGCTGCATTACAAGAGTTTAAACACATTTCGGTCTGGCATTAATCAGCACCACCTAATGCTGTAATGTTTCCATAAAAAAGATGGCGGAATATTGCTTTCAATGTTGTGTACCGTGTCCCGTTGCGTTGCTGCAATATTGGAATGTAGCAGTATCAGGTTCTCTCTTTGTCTTGCGTTTGATGCCTTGGTTAAAACACCAGCCAGGGACTTTTTCATCGAGAAGTGCTACCCTGCTTGTACATTAATATGGTGCGCCATGATTTCATAGAATCATAGAATCTTCACAGTGCAGAAGGAGGCCATGCAGCCCATAGAGTCTGCACCAACTCTGAGTATCTTACCGACGCCTTTTCCCCCGCCCTATCCACGTAACCCTGCACATCTACCATGACCAGGGGCGCATGGTGGCACAGTGGTTAACACTGCTGCCTCCCAGCGCCAGGGACCCAGGTTCAATTCCGGTCTCAGGTGACTATTTGTTTGGAGTCTGTACATTCTCCTTGTGTCTGCATGGGTGTACTCCATTTTCCTCCCACACTCCAAAGATGTGCAGGTTAGGTTGATTGGCCGTGATAAATTGTCCCTTAGTGTCAAGGAGATTAGCAAGGTAAATATGTGGGGTTATGGGGATAGGGTGGGGGGGTGGGATTGTTCTTGGTGCAGGATTGATGGCCCGAATGGCCTCCTTCTGTAAGGTAGGGATTCTATGATTCCATCGGACCAACACACTTTGGCCAATCCACCTAACCTACACATCTTTGGACTGTGGGAGGAAACCGGAGCACCCGGAGGAAACCGCACGCAGACATGGGGAGAACGTGCAAACTCCACACAGACAGTGACCCAAGGCTGGAATCGAACTCTGGTCCCTTCTCATTTCACCCCACCTTTTTCTTTAAAATGGCAGTAACTCCAACTTTTCAGATAAGAAGGTGTATTATATTCAGCCTCCTGCTAGCAAAGACCCATTCAGATATACGTGACAGTCCTTTGCCCTCCTTTCATTATATTGAGTAGAACTTGGCATCTTTCCAACCTAGAATAATGATTTTGGCATTCCGATGCAATTAAAAAGGCTGGAACTCAATGAGCTTTGATTTTCGAACCATTGGGAATGCTGCTCTCTAACTAGTCATGAGGAGGAACACGGGACTAACTTGACTTCATTTCTGATTTTATCTCCCTCCCTCTGGGCACTGATGCCCTGAGGCACCTGGTAAAGATTAAGAACTCACCAGATTGGTGAATATCGAACATAAAACCTATGTCCTTACCATCTCCTGTCACATTAGCACCCTGTTCAAACTGGGCTGCCATCCAGCTGTAAATCTTCTTGTGTAAGTGACTTTTAATGAGTGCTCTGTTGGGTTGTAATACAGTATGGATGCTTATCAGTGTATAACATTTAGTATTATTGGCTCAGCTACCTCATAAATTTAAGTAATAGAAGCTTGAAGGAAGCGGCAACGTTTGACTTCCGTGTGTATTCAGTCAATACAGCTGTGCGTTCTTTATGTAATGTTTCTTGAAACAGTACTCTAATGATGCCAAAGTTTTACCTCATACTGTGGGGGGCATTTTATGTGGAGGCAGTAGCACCTGCCCCAGGCTTAAAAAACAGGGGCAAACCTCTCTCCATTTGTCTGGGTCGCCCCAAACCAATTTTACAGTTGCCAGGCATTTAATTGGCACAGAACAGTGCTTCTGCCCCCATCGAGTGGCTGGAAACTCTCCAGTCCTGGCAGTGTCACTGGGAGCAGTGACCACTACTGAGACTACAGTGAAGAGGAGATATGGGGCTGGACCCACAGATAAATCCAGGGTTTAACTGGGGGATCCAGAGATAAATCCAAGGTTTAACTAGGGGGGCAGGGTAGGCTGGTAGGCCCTGACAAGAGATTGGGGGACCAGGTTCAGGAGGGAATGGGAGGTGGTGGTGTGAGGGGTGCGGACAGGTGGTGGGGGGAGGGGAGTACCTTTGTGGGTGAGGGGTGCCTCCTTTGGACCCAGAGTTCCTGAACAGCAGACAACCCCCTCTTCCCCTTAAACATTGCTGTTAAAATACCTGCAATGGCGAGAAGAGACCTGTGAGTGGCCATTAATTAGTCAGCCAGAGGCCTCAATTGGCCCACAGTGGGCCTGAAGCCTCCCTCGCTGCTGGTAAAATGCCAACAGCAGTGGATAGCAGATAGCAATGGTGCCTGTTTTCCCAGCTAACACTCGCTCCGTGGGGGGGAAGGGCACTTAAACTCCACCCACTCATGACATCAGTAGTCTGGCACCAATTTGTAATAAGCTAATAGAGTGCTGGGACTAAAAAAAAAGTCTCTTGTGGTTTTACTGACATGTTACAGGGTCAGGACATGAAGATCAGTCTTCAAATCATTGAGCTTAAATTGCTGACAAAACAACCCTATCAAGTTAGTTTTCACTGAATCAAAGAATGCTTTTCTTGTACACGCAGTGGTTGGCACTGCACCAGAGATCCGGGTTCAATTCTAGCCTTGGGTCACTGTCAGTGTGGAGTTTGCACGTTCTCCCCATGTCTGCGTGGGCTTCCTTGGAATGCTCCGGATTCCTCTCACACTGCAAAGATGTGCAATTTTGGTGGATTGGCCATGCTAAATTGCCCATTTGTGTCAGGGGATTAGCAGGGTAAATACGGAGGGTTATGGGGATAAGACCTGGGTAGGATTATTTTCAGTGTGGGCTCGATGGGCCGAATGGCCTCTTGCTGCACTGTAGGGATTCTATGAAATGGCTCCCAAACTCCAAAAGGAGCGGAGCTGAAGAAGAAACACGTGAAGCAAGGTATTTAAAACTCTTCTTTGATCAAAAGAAATCTAAAATTAGCAGAGTTGCTGAGTTAAAATAATAAAATGTGAGACATGGAGAAGGAGCAAGGTGAATTGAAATGTTTTCAAGTGAAATTTCTCTTCATTGCCTCATTTCTGAAACCTATGAAATGAGGTTTGCTGGAGTATTGATTCAGTAAGTACCTGAGGTGCCAAACGGGCAGAACAATGAGATTTACTAGGTTCACTTTATTGCAAAACTCCATTCTCGATATGAAATCACAGACGAGGTTGGAATGGTTGATGCGTTTCCAAATTAGAGAGAAAAGATCAGCTTTTAGGTTAAGATTTAAAGAAGGCAAATTCAGCGTTGTGCAATGGAATTTAAAAAGGAACGTTTTTCCAACTTGCGATTGTCTTCAGTTCCTCCAGGCGATTCTGATCTTCATCAATGAACGGAAGGAACCATTTCATAAGATTCTCTTCTGTGGTGAAGCGTCAGGAACAATTTCCATGTGGCACATTCCTGATGTTCCGATGGCCAAGCGTGATGGTTCCCCTCAAGGTAAAAGTGAATTTTGCCACGGCCTGATTTTCTAACTGATTTTCTTTCACCGACTGTGTTTCTATAGAGATCAAGGAATATGAGGGGGGGGGGGGGGGAAGGCGGGATCAGGGTATTGAATTTGATGATCAGCCATGATCAAAATGAATGGCGGAGCAGACTTGAAGGGCTCAATGGCCTACTCCTGCTTCTATTTTCTATGTTACTTAGTGTGGTGGGGGGGGGGAGGTGAAATCTAATTATGGACACGCCAGATCCAATAACAATTGTAATACTGTCCTTAGAATAGGAATTGTATAAATATATCAGCAAGTAAATGGGCAGCACGGCGACGCAGTGGTTCGCACTGCTGCCTCACAGTGTCAGTGACCCGGTTCAATTCCAGCCTTGTGTGACTGTGTGGAGTTTGCACATTCTCCCATGTCTGCGTGGGTTTCCTCCGGATATTCCGGTTTCCTCCCACAGTCCAAAGATGTGCAGCTGTGGTTAATTGGACATGTTAAATTGCCCCTTAGTGTCAGGGGGATTGGCAGTGTAAATATTAATTTAGTTTTAATATAATTTTATTTATTAGTGTCACAAGTAGGCTTACATTAACACTGCATTGAAGTAACTGAAAATCCCCTAGTTGCCACACTCCGGCGCCTGTTCGGATACACTGAGGAAGAATTTAGCATGCCCAGTGCACCTAACCAGCATGTCTTTCGGACTGGTTAAGAAAAAGAGAATTATGTGGGATGAAGAGGATAAGGGCCTGAGTGGGTTTGTTGTCAGGGCATGCTCAATGGGCCGAGTGGCTTCTCTCTGCACTGTAGGGATTTTATAATATTTACTTTGTCTGGTATTTGAGTGCTTTATCTTTCTGGTTGGGAAGTCTTCTGGCACAATGGCAGTGTCTCCAGCTCTGGGTTCAAGTCCCACTCAGGACTTGATGTTGTGGAAGGGCTGTTCATAATGTGGGAGAGTTTCCTGGTCAGCGGAGGGCAATAGCAAACAACTGGAGAACTATGCTAAGCATGATCATGAAGCGATTCACAGAAACATAGAAAATAGGAGCAGGAGGAGGCCCTTCGGCCTGAACCGCCATTCATTATGATCATGGCTGTTCATCCAATTCAATAATCTCATTCCACTGTCCCCCATATCCTTTGGTCCCCTTCACTTCACTTCACCTCATCTAACTGCCTCGAGAAAACATTCAATGTTTTGGCCTCAACTGCTTTCTGTGGTGGTGAATTCCACAGGCTGACCACTCTCTGGGAGAAGAAATTTCTCCTCATCTCTGTCCTAAACTATCTACCCTATTTCCTGGGACTGTGACCCCCTCATTCTGATGCCCCCATCATCGGAAACATCCTTTTTGCATCTACCCTGTCTAGTCCTGTTAGAATTGTATAGGTTTCTATGAGATCCCCCTCATTCTTCTGAACTCCAGTGAATACAATCCTAACTGACTCAACCTCTCCTCACATGTAGTCCTGCCATCCCAGGAATCAGCCTGGTAAACCTTCACTGCATGCCCTCTGGAGAAAGGACACTCTTCCTCAAATAAGGAGACCAAGGGCAGAATTTTCCTGTCCCGCCCACCACAGGAATCGTAGCGTGTGGGGACAGACCATGCAAAGGTCCATGACCTCAGGCTGGAATTTCCAGCCTTGGGGTGAGCACGGCCGGAAAATCTCACCCCAGAACAGCAAACACTATTCCAGGTGTGGCCTCACCAAGGGCCTGTATAATTGCGATTCAGTGGAAGTCCATGGTTGTCAATGCTCTGTTGGGGCATGGTACCTGAAAGGGGGAAATCTCTGTGGCTATGCATGCTGGTAGATGATTCAGTGCAATGTAGAACCTTGTCTTCACTGAAAGCTGCTGACTATTCATTATTTTAAGTTGCAACTCGTACTTGCTGGATTTATTTAAGAAGCAGTTGGAACCTATCGTAGGAAGAGAGGGAGTTGATATTCTAAAGATCAAGTGGACTGAAGGTCCTTCTTCACCTGAACTTGTGTACTACTTTCAGAGATTCAGATGGCTGCCACACTGAGTCTTCAAGGAGCATTTGAACAACATAAGACCATGACGGAAGAAATAACTGAGCAGCTGGGTGTTCTCCCAAATGGAATCCAGACTGGATTGATCACCGCCAGCGTCTATATTCCCAATCTCGATAATCTGGTTTGTGGATGTGAAAATGGGAGGATAATAATCACCCTGGGTTTGCGTGCAGCTCAAACTCAACTCCTGGTGGAATGTTCCTTGTTAAAAGGTACTGATGTTGTGACAGATTTTAAAAAATATTTTTTGGGCAACTCCAGACTTGCTCTTGCTCGCCTTTGACCTGTGTGTGTTTAAACTTGGCCTGTCCGAATTCCTAGCAGGCCTGGCTGCGGAGTCTGTTGCCTGCTGTTTAATTTAGATTGTCCAATTCTGAGTTGGGCCTAGTTGCTCAGGCCATTGGCCATTTGGCCACAATGGTTAATGTATGCAAGTCAAACTCCCTGTATTTATTGTTAGCTAAGAACACCACAAACATGAATTGGATCCTAATGCATAAATCAGCTTTTAAAATATGGCTGCAAGAAATTTCAATATCTCTCTGCAGATTATAATTGCTGCTGATTATAATTGTCAGTTTTATTCCTGTTGAGATAGCTGACCTGACTTTCTTTCAGTTATGCGGCATGATGGCACAGTGGTTAGCACTGCTGCCTCACATTGCCAGGGACTCGGGTTCGATTCTGGCAACAGTTCACTGTGTATGTGGAATTTGCACGTTCTCCCCATGTCTGCGTGGGTTTCCTCCGGGTGTTCCAGTTTCCTCCTACAGTCCAACGATGTGCAGGTTAGGTTGATTGGCCATGGCAAATTGCCCCTTAGTATCAGAGGGACAAGCTAGGGTAAATGCATGGGGTTATGGTGATAGGGCCTAGTTGGGATTGCGGTTGGTGCAGACTCAATGGGCCGAATGGCGGCCTCCTGCACTGTAGGATTCTATCTTGCTGAGGGGATAGTTTTTGTCTTTAGTCAGGACTGAAGGAGAAACATGGCGTGCCATTGTTGAATCCAATTCTCTCATTCATCCTTGGGTGAATGGTGAAACATTTTAAATATGCTTTCTAAATTTAATATTTGTTCATTTGTAACCCACTCAAGATTTATCACACACTTAACCAAGCTAAAGGTTTTATGGATCTAACAGACAAACTCACTCTGAGTTCCCAAGAGAGCATAACAAATTTCTTATTTCGAGATGCTGATGAGTTTTAAAGTTTATTTTATTAGTGTCACAAGTAGGCTTACATTCACACTGCAATGAAATGACAGTGAAAATCCCCCAGTCGCCACACTCTGGCACCTGTTTGGGTACATTGAGGGAGAATTTAGCATGGCCAATATACCTAACCAGATGTCTTTTGGACTGTGGGAGGAAACCAGAGCACCTGGAGGAAACCCACGCAGACACGGGGAGAACGTGCAGACTCGGCACAGACAGTGACCCAAGCCAGGAATCGAACCTGGGCCCCTGGCGCTGTGAGGCAGCAATGCCAAGCACTGTGGGGTCGATTGCCTCAGGAAATGGTGTTCTTAAGTGGGTGGTGTGCTACAGACCACTCAGGGAGTCCACGTTGCTGTGCCAACATGCACCTTTACGAAGAAGAGTCATATTGAACTTGAAACGTCAACTCCGTTGCTCTCGTCACAGATGCTGCCAGACCTGCTGAGTTCTTCCAGCAGTTTCTGTTCTTGTATGTACTTTTTTACATGCATGTTGCAGTCTGGAGCTGTGGGTAACGATGGTAGATGCACCCAACTTGCTTTCCATCACATGGCTGTGATAATCAATATGCTTAGCCATGTTATGAACACACCTGCTGTGTCCATCGGGTTCTGGGGTGGGACCTTAACCTGGAGCTTCTTGCTCAGTCAGGACCACCATCTGCTGCACCACAAGACCTCCTTGTTCTTATGTGGATTAATTAATATTGAATCATGTAGATAAATTTCATTTGATAAAATAAGTTGTTACTAATTGTTACTTGTATAACGTAAGGGTAAGGATAAACAGGTGTATTTGAGTACATGTAAAGAGAGACTCATTGACACTCGGGTGGTGAGTAGGGCAAGGAGCTATGGACCTGTAATGTTTCACTTTGTGAACAAATCTAAGTTGAGTGAAAATTGACTTCTGGTCACCTCCTTGACCAAATGGCTTTACAAGTTTAATAATAATAAGCAAAGATTCGAAGAACACCTATTCTGAGTGAAGGCATGGACATTTTTTAAAAATTCATTCATGGAATGTGGGCATTGCTGGCTGGGCCAGCATTTATTGCCCATACCTAATTGGCCTTGAATCCCTAGGCCAATTCCGAGTCAAATACTTTGCTGTTGATCTTGGGTCACATCTAGGCCAGGCCGGGAAAGGACAGCAGATTTCCTTCCCTCAAGGACATTAGTGAAGCAGATGGTTTTTTTATTTACAACAATTGAAAATGGTTTCATGGTCATCAATAGGCTTTAATTCCAGATTATTGTTGAATTTAAATTTCACTGTCTGCCATGGTTGGATTTGAACCCTGGTCCGCAAGTCTCCGAGTTATTAGTCTAAGGAAAATACCACTACGCCATTGCCTCCCTTTAATGGCCTGATTTACTTCAACCTGATGTAAATCTTTCAGTTTAGCAATCAGCTCGATTTATGTGCACCAGCTCACCCTACTGTCACTTACTCCCTGTATACCATTGCAAATTCATACACCGGGTTAGGGTTAAGCCTTTGCAAGGTGAATCCACTTTTTTTGACGCTTGTTTTTCTCGCATCTGGTTAACATATTTGTGTTAAATTCCTGTGTGTGCTTACTCAATACAAGTGTAAATGCATGTATATTGTATAACCAATGGATATCCTGGGGTGTTGTACGTGGGCTGTCGGAGGTTTGGAGCAGAGTTGTAATATTTTCTGCTCACCTGGTCTGTTCCTTCAAGGCTGCTGCTGACTTGCTCCCCATGGGAATCCAAGATATTGTAGATCAAACTCCTCAACAACAGCAGTATCAACACATTGTATTGATATAGTGCCTAGTAAGACGTCTCACAGTACTTCACAACAGCATTATAAAACAAAGTTTGACACAGAGCAACGTATCCTTTATTACGAGAGGAATTGAACATAAAAGTAAGGACATAATGCTCCAGTTTTACAGCACACTGGTGATACCACATCTCAACTACTGGGTGCGGTTTTGGTCTTTTTATTTAAGGAATAATGTAAATGCATTGCAGCTGGTTCTGTGGAGGGTTAATAGTTTGGTACCTGGAATGAGTGGGCTGACTTATGAGGAAAGGTTGGACAGATTGAGCTTGTTTCCACTGGAGTTTAGAAGAATGAAGGGTGGCTTGATAAACTATCTAAGATCCTGAATGGTCTTGACAAGGTGGACATGGAAAGCATGTTGACTCCTCCAGAACTGGGGGAACTGTTTTAAAATTGGGATTGTACTCTTAGGACAGAGATGAAGGGAATTTTTTTCTGCGGGTTGTGTGACTTTGGAACTCTCCGCCTCAAAAGGCGTTGGAGGCGAGGTCATTGAATATTTTTAAGACAGAGGAAGATAGATTGTTGTTAGGCAAGGGAAGCAAAGGTTATTGAGGGTAGGTGGGAATGTGAAATTTGAAACCAAATCAGATCAACCACGATCTTATTGAATGGTGGAGCAGGCTTGAGGGGCTGAATGGCCTACTTCAGCCTCTATTTTGTATGTTTGTATTAGTACACGTCAGAAGATGAACAATAGTTTGGCCAAAGAGATAGGTTTAAGGTGCACCTTAATGGAGGAGAGAGAAAATGAGCAAATGTGCTCTCGAGCATAGCGCCTTGGCAGCTTTGCAACAACTCAGATTCTGAAGCAGTCGGTGTTCATATGCAGAAAGACCTGGACAATATTCAGGTCTAGGTTGATAAGTGGAAAGTAACAATCATGCAACACAAGTACCAGGCTGTGACCACCTCTAACCAGAGAGAATTTAACCATCTCTCCTTGACATTCAATGCCACTATTATTACTGAATCCCCCACTGTCATCCTGGGGTTATCATTGACCAGAAACTGAACCGGACTAGCCATATAAATACTGTGGCTACAAGAGCAGGTCAGAGGCTGGGAATTCTGCAGAGAGTAACTTACCTTCTGACTCCCAAAACCTGTCCACAATCTGCAAGGCACACGTCAAAAGGGCGATGGAATAATCTCCCCCTGCATGGACGAATGTAGCTCCAACAGCACTCAAGAAGCTCAACACCATCCAGGACAAAGCAGCCCGCTTGACTTGAAACCCCATCCACCTTAAACATTCACTCCCTCCATCACCGACACGCAGTGAGTACCATCTACAAGATACACTCCAGCATCTCACCAAGGCTTCTTTGACAGCAAACCAACGACCTTTACCACTCAGAGGTAAAGGGCGGCAAATGCATTGGAACACCGTTATCTGCAAGTTCCCCCCCAAGTCACACACCATCCTGATTTGGAACTCTATCGCCGTTCCTTCACTATTGCTGGGTAAAAATCTTGGAACTCCCTTCCTGACAGCACTATGGTGTACCTAGATGACATGGCCTGCAATGATTCAAGAAGGCAGCTCACTACCACCTTCTCGAGGGCAATCAGGGATGGGCAATGAATACTGGCCTTGCTCGTGATGTCCACATCCTGTGAAAGAATTTAAAAAAGCTTGAAGTCCTGCCCAATTTTGGAGCAATTAAAATGATGAAGAAGTTAGAGGAGTGCAGATATCTTGGAAGTTTGAGGGGCCAGAGGAGATTTTAGAGATGGGGTCAAATTTCTTGTTAACTTCAGCTCCAGGATGAAGTTCCCAATTTTTAAAAAAGATTGCTCCCCAGGGTTGGGGATAAGTGACTGTCCTTCACATCAAGGAGGTATATGGCAGGGTCTAGGGCCAAATGCTGGTAGATGGGATTAGGTGGGAGTTCAGGTGTTTCTTGTGTGTGAGTCCAGACTTGATGGGCCAAAGGGCCTCTTCTGCAATGCATGACTCTAGTAAAATTGAATAAAATGAATCAGCGGAAAGATTTGTCCAGTGGCTGAAGTGATGCCAGGCTTGGTAGTGGTTGTTCGAGGCTACCTCGTCCCTAGGACATCTGCAGGAGTTCCTGAATGCAGTATCTCCAATCCAACCATCTTAGCTGGTACATCATTGACCTTCCCTTTATATTACAAAGCCAGAGGTTGGGTTGTTCGCTGATGTTTGCACAGTTTTCAGCTCCATTCATCAGATAATGAAGCAATCTATGCCCACTTGCAATAAGACTTGAACAATAACCAGGCTTGGGCAGATAACTGGGATGAACATATTTAACTCCCATCCCTTGACATTCCATTTACTATTATCAAGTCCCTCACCAGCAATATCCAGAGGGGTCACTATGGAACTGAAACTCAACTGGATCAGCCGCATAACTTATGATGGGTTCGAGATCTGGTCAGAGGCTTGATATTCTGTCGCACATGATTCACTTCCAAACTCTTTCAATCAGAAGTTTGATTAAATACTCCCTGATGGAAACTGTTGCAACAATACTTAAGGAGTTCAACACCATCCAGGATCAAGCTATCCATTTAATAGGCATCCCAAGCACCAGCTTAACTATCCATTGTTGCACCATGAAAGGACAGTGGTTGCATTGTATATTAATTACAACATACACTGCAGCAAGGCACTTTGGCAGTATCTCTTAAGCTCCCCTGCAAGTCAGACATTAACCCATCTTGGACATGCATCACAGATCCTTCATCATTGCTGGGTCAGAATCCTACAACTGCCTATCTAACAACATTGTGGCAGCACCTTTGCCATATTGATTCCAATGGTTCACGAATGTCCGCTACCACGTCCTCAAGGACAACTAGAGGTAGGCAAAAAAAAAGGACCTGGAATGTCTACATCCTGAGAATGAATAAAAAGCAACAGTTGGGGGCACAAGGTGTTAACCTAATTTAACAATGCTAACAATGCTTTCTTCACACTTGCGTGTACCATGGGATCTGTTAAATGAATTTTCTTCTTGTTGTCAAGAATGAAAGGATTTATGTTTGCAGGCTGCACATGCTTGATGCTAGAGGGAGCTATAAAGTGGATACTTTATGTTATTTGTAGCTTGCAACGTACAGTGACATTACTGAAAAAATCCCGCAGAAATTGTGAACATAATGATCCCACTTAGATTTCACCTTGTGTTTTCAAAAAAAAACCAAGTCGATTTCTATCTTTTCCCCCGCTTCCCCTATATCGTTCAAGCTGTTGACCAGTGGCTGTCAGGTGAGATGTGTTTGTCTGCTTTGGCGCGCAGAACCTTTGTTTCAAATGTCGAGAATCCAATTAAAAGATTAAAAGGAATTTGTTCTTTCAGCCTGGTTACCCCACAGGGTTCTGCTGGGCCACTGCGCGAAAGTCACCTGTCTCCTCCACCCATTCAATAAATCTGCGACCTTTGACACCAGCTGGTTGGTCTCTGGAGACGAGGACTCAAATGTGATCTGGTGGAACATGTTCAAAGGAGAGGCGCTGCACAAATTTGTATTGCATGCAGGCCCCGTTCTGAACCTATCAGTATGTCCGGAAGACTGCAGTGTAAGTACTGAGAAAAAACAGAAGTAAATAAATGTTCCCGCACTGAGGACTTGGCTGCATTATGACATATTAGAACAATAATAAACCATTGATTTAGTGATGATAAAATCATGATATTGATGTTGATATAAAAATGTTATGTGTTAAACATTTTTATTACTGTATTTAACATTTTAATAGATTTTAAATGGATGTAATGTGTGTAGTAATGGTGCGTATACAATCATTTCTTAGCTAGATATACTCGTTGGAAAGCACATCAATATATTTGCTGGCACAGTGCCTAACATAACTAGAGCTCTGCGTCCCAGAGTAGAATTCTGAAACGGGGCTCACCTTCATGGTTACAATGGCCACAACCATTTCCTTATCTCTTTCTTCTCCGTGCTGAGCTGTGCCAATTACAAATTTGTCCTATTATGGCAGAAAGGAGGCAACTATTGCATTTTCTGTGCAGGATTTCAGTCACGGCACAGTATGGGTGCTATAATTGGCAGTGACACATCTGGGTCGGGGAAGCAAAAGCTGCGGGTTCCTGGCTTCTAGTTATTATCCAGCTGCCCCTGGCTGGACGCCCCCGTTGTTGTGTGAGGACACACCTGGAGTCTGTTGTGATGGCGGAAAGCCAACAGCACGCACTGCCCGGGCTCACACGATGATTCAGTCACTGGGGAGTGAGGGATTGGAGGATGGCTGCTGCCCTTGGAACCTTGCTTAACCAAGGGGACAACCTCTTGGGAAAGGGAGGGAGGGGGTGCTTATTAAGGGTTTCCATGGATTTCAATTTTTGATGACAATATTTGAACCAAAAGCAGAATCTCTGTTCTATGCTGCTGCTTGTTCAGATTTGCACTTGTCAAATGGTGAGAATTCGAATGTTCCGTTTTCAAGTAATATACAAAAGAATTCTCCTTTTGCACCACCCCCCCAGAATCAAGATAAGAATTGGTCTTTTTGACTTTCACTCAGTGAAGAACTAAACATGTCATTTATTTCCTTCCACTAGCAAGAGATACAGCAGAGTATTTGCTGTTTAGCGAACGATAATTCTGTAGCATTGTTGAGTCTCCAATACCGAACCTGCTTGATGCATGCAAGAAAACATCTCTCCCCAGTGAAGATAATAAAATGGCGTCCAGCAGAAGACCTCCTTGTAGTCGGATGTGATGATGGAGCAGTCTACGTCTGGGATGTTGAGACTGGTATGCAAAAATCTCCCAAATCTTATTGAGGTTTATTGTAACCTTTCCAATGAGTGTCATTCAGCATAGATGATCAATTTCTTATGTGGCATTCTGCAGACTCAATGCATGGGGATATTTGAAGCTTACTCTTCAGAGCTGGCAATGGTGATGATTTACAACCGAAAATAATTAGCAAACCAATATATTTCGTCAGGTTAGTGTTCCAGTCCTGAGGCAGAAACCTATAGCCTTTATACAACAACAGATTGAATTTATGTAGTGTCTTTAACATCCCAAAGTGCTTCACAGGAACATCATTGAACAAAACTGGGCACCAGGCCACACAAAAGCATATAAAGAAAGTTGAACAAAGGTGAAATAACTCCTCAGAGGCCGGTTTCTCTTCACCAGATTCCCTTTATTTACAAACTCAATTCCAGTCCGAAGAGATCTTCAGGTACAAAGTCAGAATCCGGAGTGTCTGACACTCCTCATTATATACACAGGTGAGACTCCCTGATTGGGCAGGCAATCATTACCCCAATCAGGGAGCTCATACTCCAAGAGGCGAACCTCATGGGCCTCGTTGAGGTCATTACAAAGGGTTTGGCCAAAGAGATGGTTTTCAGAAACATTTTAGTATTGTGGATAGGGGTTGAGTGCCAGCACAAAGGTTCACGTGACTTTCAAGAGCACAAAGTAAGACTTGTTGTTTTTATTTATGTATTATTTCACACAGTGTGGGCATTGCTGGTGAGGCCACCATATAGTGCCCATCCCTAACTGGCGATGAGAAGGTGGTGGTGAACCGCCGCCTTGAAACATTTCAGTTCACCTGGTGGGTTAGGAAGTGCGTTCCAGGATTTTGACACAGCAATAGCAAAGGACAATGATATAGTTTCAAGACAGGTTGGCATGTAGCTTGGAGAGGAACTTCCAGACGGTGTGTATCTGCTGCCCTCATCCTTCTAGGCGGTAAAGGTTGCAAGTTTGGGAGGTGCTGTTAAAAGAGGCTTGATGAGTTGCTGCAGTGTATCTTGTATATGGTAGAAACTGCTGCCATTGAGGCCAGGGAGGGAAATCACAGGCCCCAGAACCTCTCCTGTTCTGGATCCCCTATTTCTCCTGCCCTCTCACTTTAATCCTCTCCCTTCATCAAATATGATCATTTATCCACTTTCAAGATTCACCACTCAATTCAACCGACAATCACAGAAAGATCCCAGTAAAATGTTACTGGCCATTGGCATCTGGTTACGAATTTCATCCAACATATATGCAGCATGGGTTATTAATACAAGAGCAGTAACAATATAATACTATATTAGTCTATGTGTGTCCTATAGGTGATCCCACCGTGACTATTAAACCAGAAAATACAAATTTTACTTTACTTGCAATTTTGATAAGTATCCCATTAGCTATTTATAACGCTGTATAGACGATAATACCCATTTCAGTGACCACCTCAGCACTCATTAACATGTTCCGCACATTGCACCATATGAACAAAGTAAGAATAAATTCATATTGGGGAGCAAGGTTCAATACTTTCAACCCAGATAAACTGCACAAGACCTTTTCCATTCTGTAGAAGTAGAAAAAGACTTTCTTCTGCTTTGGTGCATCTTTTCAATATAATTATTTCATAGAAGGGGTGTAATTGGATTTTATCTTATCAGTAACCACACAGGGCAGAAAGGTCAAATGACTCCTGAGCAACAAAGTGGAACTTTTGAACAATATAGGTCTTCACTGTCAATGAGAAGCTTTGGAGTCCTCAGGAGTCTCTGTGGCACACAACTTTTAAGAGGGCAGAGGGTAAAAGCTGAATGGTTCATAATTGTACCTGTGCAGTGGTAGAGCAAGTGAATGCTGAAGATGGTGGATGGAGTTTCAGTCAAGCGAGCTACTTTGCACTTGATGGTGTTTGAGTGTTGGAGCTGTACTCATCCAGGCAAGTGGAAACTATTCCATTCGACTCCTGACTTGTGCTTTAGTGATGGTGGACAGGCTGTGGGGAGTCAGGAGGTGAGTTACTTGCTGTTGAATTCCCAACCTCTGACCTGTTCCTTAATGGGCCTATTCTCAGAACACAACAAAATGAAATGCCATTCCAAAATATCTACTCTTAACTGATTTGATTTGATTTATTATTGTCACATGCATTAGTATACAATGAAAAGTATTGTTTCTTGCGCACTAAATAGACAAAGTATACCTGCGGAGGCATTGCAAACATTCATTGATTAAAACTGTCTGTTACATGTCCTACTTCAAAAATTGCTACACCGATTAACAATGACTAAAATATTGTGCTGAGTGTGATGTATTCCCTAGTTTATTTGATTCCATTACTCAGCCAAGCATGGAGTAACTCTGTTCTATGGTTATAGCAGAATTTATTCTGCACACATTGAGATTCTTTCCATTTGTTTGTTTGCTTTTTGTTAATCGTTGCACAAATCCACTCGGACATTCCTCTCATTGCTAAATTCATGGGGCCATTTTATCCATGTAAGGACTTTAATCAGTAACCTTTGGCCTGTTAGAATATGAATTCCCTGATTAAGTGCCAAATTGAGGAGCCAATCAGTGAGCCTCTTACTTTGTACTTACCAGGCGTGTCAGTTCCTCTGGGACTCCGAGTGTGGACTGCTAACTGAAAGCACTCTGTATGCTGTTGTCAGACATGTAAATAAAGGCATTTTGGTGGCAGGATGTCTGCCTCCGAGGACTTATTACAGTCCATGACTAAACCTTTTTATACAGTAGTATTTTGTGTTTTTGAGCTGCTTCATTTATCTTTTTGTTCAGTCCACAGCCCCTCTCAAAGGTCTTGAACTTTATATTCCGTGCAGAGTTGTTACTCTGTCAGCTGAAGGCAATGCATAAACAAACTCGAGTCTGCAATTTTTAAAAATTCATTTATAGGACATGGGTGTCACTGGCTGACCAGCATTTATTGCCCACCCCTAGTTGCCTGCAGGCAGTTGAGAATCGACCACATTGCTGTAGCCCTGGAGTCACATGTAGGCCAGACCAGGTAAAGACGGCAGATTTCCTTCCCTAATGGGTATGAGTGAGCCAGGTGGGTTTTTCTGACAATCAACAATGGTTTCATGGTCATCAGTAGATTCTTAATTCCAGATTTTTAAAATTGAATTCAAATTCCACCATCTACCATGGTGGGATTTGAACCCGGGTCCCCAGAACATTAGCTGAGCTTCTGGTTTAATAGTCTAACGATAATACCACTAGGCCAGCGCCTTCCCTGAATTACCAGAATGCCATTTCTGAGCATGAACAGTATTAAGAATGTTCCAGACAAATGTGTTTCTTGCAGTCCAAATGCAAGGATTCCTTTTGTCATTCTGTTCATTTGTTTTTCCAAATAATTTCAAATGGAGCTGCACTCCATGTGTCTCCTTGACATTGTGGCATTACAACTGCTGAATCTCCCACTATCAACGTCTGGGGAACTACATTGATCAGAAACTTAACTGGACTGTAGCCACATAAATACTATGGCTTGTGATGTGCAAAGATCCAAAGATGTGCAAGTTAGGTGGATTGGCCATGCTAAATTACCCCTTGGTGTAGGTTAGATAGATTAGCCATGGGAAATGTGTGGGGTTATGAGGATAGGGTGGGAGAGAAGGTCTGGGGTAGATACTCTGCCAGAGAGTCAGTGCAGACTTGATGGGCCGAATGGCCTTTTCTGCACTCTAGGGATTCTATGAGAGAAGATTAGAGTCTGGGAATTGGGCAGTGAGTAACTCATCTCCTGACTCTGCACACCCTTCCCTTCTGTATAAAACATTGGTTCATCCTGAACTGGAGCATTGCCTCCAGTTTTGGGTGCCACACTTTAGGAATCATAGAATCCCTACAGTGCAGAAGGAAACCATTCAGCCCATCGAGCCTGCACTGGCAACAATCCCACCCAGGTTCTATCCCCATAACCACACGTATTTACCCTGCTTGTCCTCCTGACACTTAGGGTCATTTGGAATCATAGAATCCCTACAGTGCAGAAGGAGGCTATTTGGCCCATCGAGCATGCACCGACAAAAATCCCATTCAAGCCCTATTCCCGTAACTCCATGTATTTACCCTACTAGTTCCTCCACTCCCCCTGACCCCAAGAGCCAATTTAGTATGGCCAATCAACCTCCAATCTTTGGGAGGAAACCAGAGCACCCAGAGGAAACCCATGCAGATGCAGGGAGAACATGCAAACTCCACACAGATAGTCACTCAAGCCCATCAT
The DNA here is from genome assembly GCF_964213995.1 of Mustelus asterias. Classification (NCBI taxonomy): domain Eukaryota; kingdom Metazoa; phylum Chordata; class Chondrichthyes; order Carcharhiniformes; family Triakidae; genus Mustelus; species Mustelus asterias. The sequence continues at coordinate 20,059,403 of NC_135824.1, read as the reverse complement.
TGAACCCGGGTCCCTGGAGCTATGAGGCAGCAGTGCTAACCACTATGCCACTGTGTTGCCTCTAAAAGGATGTGATGGCATTAGAGAGTGAAGGAAAAAAATTAATGAGAAAATGGTTCCACGGATGAAGGGCTTCAGTTACGTAGATAGATTGGAGAAGTTGGGACTGTTATCCATGGAGGAAAGAAGGTTGAGTGGGTTTGAGAGAGGTATTCAATATCACAAGGGATCTGGACGGAGTGCAGAGGGAAAAACTGTTCCCACTGATGGAAGAATTGAGAACCTGAAGACAAAGACTTAAGGTAGTTGGCAAAAGAATCAATAGTGACATTAAGAGAGACTTTTTCATGCAGCGAGTGGTTATGATCTGGAATGCACTGTCAGAGTGCAATGGAGGCAGGTTCAACTGAGGCATTCAAGAGGGAGTTGGATTATCTGTAAATGAAGGATGTGCAGAGCTATGGAGAGAAGATGATGGCGTGGCACGAGGTGAATGCTCCTTCAGGGAGCCAGCACTGACATGATGGGCTGACTGGCCACTTTCTGTGCTGTGGCCATTCTGTCATTTTGTGACTTAAAGATAAAATGCTACTTTTATATCAAACATGAAAACTTTTTTGTGTAATGATTGTGACAGGAACAACAATGTATATGTTATGGAGTATTTTAGACATACAATTCACGTCTGTTAATGTAGCTGTGTGTGTTTATTTCTGCAATGAGAATGGGTTGGGAGGCACATGTATCTGTGAGAGAGATAGCATATTTGCATAAATATGGTGGAAAATGTGTGTGTGGCATGTTGCGATATGGCTTTAAGGGATAGTGGCATGACATCACTAGAAGGGAAGTGTGTCACGCAATACAGTTGTAGTTTCACTTTTGCCTGTGAGCAAAACACTGCACAGCTCTGATGTCTTCAAGCTTTCTACCTTTGTATGGATGTTATTTGTGCTGAGTCTAAATAACTGAGCCCACAACATGTTCACACAATCCCTTATGAGTGATTGATGCCTTTACAACATCATAAGAACATAACATGGGAGAGATGGGGAAGATGCACTTTATGGAACAGGGGTTTTGTGTAGGTGTGGACAATGCATGCATGTGGGGGTGTTTGGATAAAGATGCTGTATGTATTTAAAGGAAAGGTGAGATTGCATGTATGGTGTGCGGAGTCTGCACGTTCTCCCCGTGTCTGCGTGGATTTCCTCCGGGTGCTCCGGTTTCCTCCAGCAGTCCAAAGACATGCTAGTTAGATGCATTGGCCATGCTAAATTCTCCCTCAGTGTACCCGAACTGGTGCCGGAGTGTGGTGACTCGGGGATCTTCACAATAACTTCACTGCAGTGTTAATGTAAGCCTACTTGTGACACGAATAAATAAACTTCCAATTTTTAAAAATTTTAAGAAAGCAGAAGATGGGTGTGGGGGAAAGGCATGGAAAGAGAATAGGAGAGGGATACAAATTTCCAGAATGTAAGAAAAGATAAGACAGAGAAAGGGAGGAGAAGAGAGAATCAGAGAGGGAATTACAAAACAGAACAAGAGAGGGAGAGAGTCAGAGACACTTTTTAAAAATGAATTTTATGTTTTACATTTATAGGTGCTATCTCCTCCAGCCTGACTAGCATTGAAGTACCTTTCCGGCTATTTTCTATAGCAATTGGCCGTGGAGTTACTATCTACACAACTCACTGTGTGGATTTGTTGCTAAGGGAGGATGTGTTAGAAGGTATGATGGTTGTTGCAGTAACCAGCTGGAAGCTTCCTTTGCTCTCAAGCTGAATTCATTGATATAAAAAAGGAATTCCACACAATAAAGGTGATGGCCTGGATCCACTGTTTCTTGGAGGCCGTACTCCTGAGGTACCCCAGAAGATGCGCTGGGGGACTGATTGGAGGTCCGCAGGCAAAGACTGCATGGGAATTGCCTGCAAACTATCAACTTCTGTTGAGCAATTAACCTGCATCTGGAACCGTCCAAAACTCTGATTTTAAATTTGGAGATTTCAGTCAGTTCCAACTCTGCCAGCAGAATAGTTACCCAGGAAAGGTTAGAAGGATTAAAACCACTTCTAAGTCCTGGGTAACTATGATACTGACATCCCACACTAGACCCCCCCGCAGACCGCATACCCCCCCGCAGACCGCATACCCCCCCCGCAGACCGCATACCCCCCCCGCAGACCGCATACCCCCCGCAGACCACATACGCTGAGATCATCTGACTGTACTCACTCCCCAACTATCTCCCACACCTTTGACCCCATCATCTTGCCACCCTAGCCCCTCACCCATTTACACACTCCTCTCCTAGTTTGTCAAAGTGGCCGGGACATTTAAACCTATCAGCATAAGGCAGCTCGAGTTGTAATAAAGGTGGTTTCAGATCCCCCGATGGTCTTGACACTGGATTGAAGTTCTTCAGAGGAGCTATGCTGCACATTTCCCCACCAGGCCCAGGTTGGAAATCTGGGTGGGCAATGTGCAACTCCGGAAGAAGGTAAGTAAATTTTGCGTATGATTGCCACTATACAGAAAATTTGACTCGATGTGTCAGACTCTCATCCATGTTATAATTTCTGTATAACTCATATAATTCCAACATGAAGTATTTGGACTGAATGATGTGTTTCTGGGTTCTTTGTAATTCTGTGCATGTCCTGAGAGAGAAAGGAAGGCCGGCATTGATGAAGCACCGGTCATGACCACCGGATGTCTCAAAAGGCTTTACAGTGTTTGAAACATAGTCAGTATTGGAATGTGGAAAATGTGACAGTCAATTTGCGGACAGAAAGCTCCCACTAACATCAATGTGACAGTGGTCAGATAATCCGTTTTGGTGATGTTGATGAATATTGGTCAGGACAACAAGGCCGAGTACTGTGCTTTTCTCTGAGATTTTGCCAAAAGCATTCTAAGTGCTGACTGAGAGTGAAAATGGGAGAGAATCGTGCTTATTTTTGGGCGAGCTCTGAGATGCTATCTTATGCCAATTAGAGAAAGAAATAAGGCAAAATGTGATTCTTGCCAGTAGGGGGAGTGGACAGAGTCTAATCACGCCGGGAAGCTGGCTGCTGACTGCTAAAGGGAGCCATTACACATGCGCCTGAACTTCCAGTGCATCATGTAAAGAGTACACAGTGCACTGAGATTGTTACTTCACCCCCCCCCCCCCCCCCCGCCCAACTGTGGGTATCACCTCCTCCACCCCCCTTCCCCCGCCCTCCCTGGACTGGGGTGCGTACTCAGATTTCTGCCTCTCCCACAATCCTACTGGCTCACCATGCCAATCGACCGGCATGATGAGCTGGTAAGATTGTCCCCAATGTCATGGGATCTTTCACCTTAGAGGGGAGACGGAGTCTTCGGCTTAATATCTCACCTGGATATATGTTCTCAAACAGCACCGTGAGAGGTCTTCTGGTTCAAATAAAATACAAGGCCATTTGCGTGTGATTAGCTTTCTTTCTTTGGAGCTGTTACAAGATAAGGATTCAAATGTTTGAAGCCAAATCTGTTCCCAGGGATAACAAAGTGAGTTTCTATTTTTTTTTCCCCCCGATAATATAATTTGCTCCATTTTCTCAATTCTCCCAAGGATTTCTCTCTCTCTTCAAAAATCAATCTCATTTTACGTTGAAAGAATACCGCAGTCTGAGTTTGGCCGGTTCTCGCAGGCCTCTGACAGGTTCAAACGCGGGGTTAGAAAATTGCATTGCTCTTGTGACACCAAATGTCATGGAAACTAGCTCAGGCTGCAGGTCTATGCAAGCGTGCAGCTGCCACACTCCCTTGTGCTGGCGCTTGTCCAGAATATGTAACGCCTCATGCCTCACTTTTGTTTAGTCTTCCAAAAGCCAGTTTTTTTGTACGGGTTATAAATGAAAAAGCTGTTTCTACTCCCACTTTTTTTTTGTAACCACGGGTTGATTACTTGCTAAGTGTTTGTCACTGTTGCTACTTCACCGGGGCCATTGTTGGCCTTTCTGTGCTGCTTATCTGGAGAAAACCAGCAGACTCTAATCTAGCCTGGCCTGCCCTATCTTACTGCACATCTCTCTGTTCAGTCTCTCTCTATTGCCCCCCTCCACTTTCTCAAATGCTCACTCTCTCCTTATCAATCACACGTAGTTGATCTATCATTCAGTCTGCTTCATAAATATTAATGCGCCATCTCTGTCTCTCATGTTTTTTTTTTGTGTATCGCTTGGACAGTGAGGAGTGGACACCATCGCAAGATTACAGATGCTGGCCATACATATTTCTCCCTGTGTTAGAAGTGAAAGAAAGGAGCACGGTGAGCGATCAAAGAGAAACAAACTCGCAACATTACTGCTCACTTTTGTCGCTACTGCCTCCAAAGAATCATAGAATCTCTACAGTGCAGAAGGAGGCCATTTGGCCCATTCGAGCCTGCCCCAACAACAATCCCACCCAAGTCCCACTCCCGTAACCCCACTATTCGCCCCTCTCATTCCCCCTGACATGAAGGGGAAATTAAGCATGGCTGACCCACCCACCCTGCACATCTTTGGACTGTGGGAGGAAACTCACGCACACACCAGGTAGAATGTACAAACTCCACACAGACAGCAACCCGAGGCTGGAATTGAACGCAGGTCTGGGTTTTGTGAGGCAGCAGTGCTAAGCACTGTGCCACTGGGCCACTTGTTAGTAGTAGGCCATGATGAGACACAGGCAGCTTTAAGACTAAAGTTCTTGTTAATGAACATTTGGTGGAGATAGTGGATTTTTACATAGGAATAACCTCATTCACAGTGGACTCAATTTCTCAAACTGTAGACCGTCGATGCTCCATGATGATGCAGAATTCATTGTTAGGATTTACAACACTGCCAATTTTTTTTAAATTCATTCGTGGGACGTGGGTGTCGCTGGCTGGCCAGCATTTATTGCCCATCCCTAGTTGCCCAAGGGCAGTTGAGTCAACCACGTTGATGTGGCTCTGGAGTCACATGTAGGCCAGACCAGGTAAGGATGGCAGATTTCCTTCCCTAAAGGACATTAGTGAACCAGATGGGTTTTTCTGACAATCGACAATGGTTTCACAGTCATCAGTGGATTCTTAATTCCAGATATATTTTATTGAATTCAAATTCCACCATCTGCCGTGCCAGGATTTGAACCCGGATTCCCAGAACATTAGCTGAGCTTCTGAATTAATAGTCTAGCAATAATACCACTAGGCCATTGCCTCCCCAAGTCAGCTTGTGTCTGCTTCATTTGTCCATGCTGGTTCAATGAGCCATGGTAGCATGAATCATTGTCCACCTTCATCAGGCGGGTGATAATATTTAAGTCAATGTGGAGCTGACGATGTTTCTGACTGCCTCCTTTTCGCCAATTCGAATGGTGCAAGTGGATTGACAGCCATCCTTGCTGCCTAACTTTGCATAATCTTTTTTTCTTTACTCTTTCGTGGTATGTGGGCATTGCTGGCAAGGCCAGTATTAGTTACATCCCTGATTGCCCTTGAATTGAGTGGCAGTTAAGCATCAATCACTTTGTCAGGAGTAACATGTAGGCTGGACTGGGTAAGGACATTAGTGAACTAGATGAGAATCGGACAATGGTTTCATGGTCAGCGTCAGACTCATGATTACAGATTATTACTGAATTCAAATTTCACCATCTGCTGTGGTGGGATTCGAATCCGGTGCCCAGGTCCCAGAGCAGCACCCTGGGTGTCAGGCTTACTAGTCCTGTGACAATACCACTAGGCCACCACCTCCCCGCTGCACATTGTTCCAAGTGCTGCAGATGGAGTTACATTTTCCCTTCTCAACCCCCTCCCCCTGGTTGTCTACCCTCTTTACCGATACTGCTGTTTATTCCTGACTTGCTCTTCTGTCTGAAGGTGATACTGCTAAATTCTGTGACATTTCCAATTGTTCACAGGACCACATCAGTCAGGTTTTCTTTCACAATCTTCCTTTGCACTTCCTGAGTGCTTCAATGTGCACACAGATTGGCTTACTATTTACAATCTATATCAATGATCTACAAACAGGGACAGACTGTAACACAGCAAAATTTGCTGACGACATGAAAATAGCCGGGGAAACAGGCTGTGATGAGGAGATAAAAAGTTTACAAATGGATATTGATAGGCTAGGGGAATGGGCCAGAATCTGGCAGATGGAGTTTAATGTGAACAAATGCGAGGTTATCCATTTTGGCCGGAAAAATAAAAGGGCTAATTACTATTTAAATGGCAAACAGAATCAAAAGGCATCTGTGTAGAGGGATCTGGGTGTCCTTGTGCATGAGTCTAAGAAGGTGTGTATGCCGGTGCAGAATGTTATAAGGATGCAAATGGAATCTTGGCATTTATTGCAAAGGATCTAGAGTATAAAAGTAGAGAAGTGTTACAATTGTATAAGGCATTGGTGAGACCACACTTGGAGCATTGTGTTCAGTTTTGGTCACCTTCTTTGAGGATGGATGTGGTGGCACTGGAGAAGGTTCAGAAGAGGTTCACTAGGTTGATTCCAGGTTTGAAGGGGCTGTTGTATGAGAAGCGATTGAGTAGCTTGGGCTTGTACTCGGAGTACAGAAGAATGAGGGAGGATTTGTTTGAGATATATAAAATACTCAACGGGATTGAAAAAGTAAATGTTAACCAAATGTTTTCCCCTTCTAGACCAGTCTGGGACAAGAGGTCATAGTTGTAGAGTAAGAGGGGGGAGGTTCAAGTCAGAGATAAGGAAAAGCTACTTCTCACAGACTGTTGTGAATCTATGGAACTCACTGCCCCAGTGGATACAGAATCAATCAATGGATTCAAGAGATAGATAAATATTTGATCTAAAGCAGGATAAACGGGGAAATGGCAGGGAAGTGGAGTTAGGATGAGATGGGGATCAGCCATGAACATACAGAATGACAGAGTGGTTTTGAAGGGCTAAATTGCCTATTCTCACTCCTAATTCCTATGTTCCTATGTTACTACATGTTATATATGCCTAATACCAAGGAGTAGGCACTTACCTTAGACTGGATGGAGGCTGAGGACTCCGTTTTCCGCCAGGCTAAAAGTTTCCGCACATGCGTGAACTGGAAGCTGGCACTTTGTACGCAATTGATCATTGCAAGATCTTTGGGCCAGGGACAAGTGCCCACTATGTGTGGGGAAGGAAATGGCATAAAAACCTGATCATGGGACCCAGAGGTCAGGACCAAAGGAGTCCCGAGAGGGAGAGGGGACAGGGAGAGGACCCAGAGAGGTAGAGGGAACCCAGAGAAGGAACGCTGGGGGAGAGGGAACAGTGAAAGGTCCCAAAGAAGGAAAGGGAACACAGAAAGGGAAATCTGGGAGAGGGGACAAGGAGGAATCCCAGAGCGAGAGAGGACCAGGGAAGGAGCCACTGGGCAGAGAATACAGGGAGGAGGAGTTGGCCAAGGAGAGAAACCACGGCTGAGGAGGAGCAAAAGGAAACAGCAGAAAAAGCGTTGCGGTTGACAGGTTCCGAGGGCTTCTCTGGAGATGTGAGCCACTGGGTTAAAGTAATCTTATGGAACAGTGTGGCTGAAGAGACCAGGTGGTGCCATGAGATGGTACTGGAGTGCAGACTTGGGAATCCAGGGGAATGTTGTCTTGGGAGACGAGTTTGTAACACTATTTTGTTCTGTTTTGATGGTTAAGTTTTCCAGGGTATTGGAACCATTGGGTTACTTTAAAAGGAGCAAGGGATTCTCCAGTGTCCAAGCTAACACCTCCTTCAATCAGTAGGTTGAAAATAGGCTAATTGGCCATAGGATATTGCTGGTGGAGGATGATTGCTGTGGCTGTGTGTGAGACAATGGTCACTGCACTCCAAAGGGCAATTCCGTTTATGGTGACTTAATAAGGGACTATTAAAGTCAGACACTTTTTTTGATTCTTGCTCTGTTTCCTGGTGTTAACTGGGAGGTACCTAAAGCAAAATAAAAATGATTGAATGTGGTTGTCACTGCTATTGGTATTAGCAGTCCAGTATAGAAGCTTGTCTTTTGTTTCCAATCTTGTTCCAGGAGATAACATGGATCATTGACTCCTGAAACATTGTTCCTTACTGAGGTCATGGTATCTCTCTTGTCAATCCTAAGCTTCCTGCCTTTGGCAGGAACGGATCAGGGTGATGATCCAAGTGTAGTTTCATATCTCCCTGAGCCTTCTCCACTTGCCTTACTCTTCCTTCTCTGTCCAGCAAAGGGAGTTGTCAGTCATCCTGATCCACTGGTACTGACCTTAATGGGGGGTCGGTTAGCTCAGTTGGCTGGACCGCTGGTTTGTGATACAAAGCGACGCCAACAGCACGGGTTCAATTCCCATGCCAGTGAGTTATTCATGAAGGCCTTCTCAACCTTGCCCCTCACCTGAGGTGTGGTGATCCTCAGGTTAAATCACCACCAGTCAGCTCTCCCCCTCAAGTTCGTAAGTTCATTAGATATAGGTGCAGCATTAGGCCATTTGGCCCATTGTGTCTGCTCCGCCATTCGATCATGGCTGATATGCTCCTCATCCCCATTTTCCAGCCTTCTCCCCATAACCCTTCAACCCATTACCAATTAAATATCTGTCTAACTCCTCCTTAAATTTACTCGCTGTCCCAGCATCCACCGCACTTTGGGGTAGCGAATTCCACAGATTCACAACCTTTTGGGAGAAGTAATTTCTCCTCAACCCTGTTTTAAATTTGCTGCCCCTTATCCTAAGATTATGACCTCTCGTAATAGAATGCCCTACAAGAGGAAGCATCTGCTCCACGTCTACTTTATCCATACCTTTTATCATCTTGTATACCTCAGTTTGATCTCCCCCTCATTCTTCTAAATTCCAGAGAGTACAGGCCTAAACTGTTCAATCTCTCTTCATACGACCAACTCCTCATCTCTGGAATCAATCTAGTGAACCTCCTCAAAGGGTAAAGCAGCGTAGGATCACTACGGTAATGTCACCAGGTGACTATGGTGACATTACCTTTTTATTGATCATAATTGGAAAGATTTGATGCTTCTAGGATATTGAAATTCTTTTCTTTATCAAGCATTACCCATTTTGGCAAATATTAACCCTTTCAAATTTCCAGCTCTGAGTTTAACCAAGTATTGATCTGGTTTTATTGTGGCTAAAGGTTCCTTTGTTCTTCAACAGATTTTAGAATTCATTCTTTCTCTGACTCTCTCCCTCTTCCCCTTGATCTCTCTTTCTTTGACATCTGAACATTCTATCACTGTTTTTAGTCTTGCTAGAGAGACTGAGGTAAATGGATTTGTGCACTGTGAAGAAGATCAATAAAGTTCTGTCACGGAGCTAACATGTTCCATCAATTAATACTCCTGTGATATTGACGCCCCCTCTACATATTTTTGTGATTAGGAAATGGTGGCTTATTCAGTTATTTCAAACTGCCAGGCTGTCATAATGTCATCTTTCTGTGTAAGAGATGAACAAATACAATCTAGGAGGGGTGGCCATGTTAGGTCTGCCCGCTGTCAGCTTTGGGAGTCTGTCTGGCTGTGCATTCAGCTTACCCCCTCAACAATCCTGCCAAGGTCACTCCTCTTGAAAGTCCTAACTGGGTCAGAGGAATTTCAGAGCATTCATGTGTTAGATAATTCCCCGCCGGACAAGTGGGAGCTGCCATTGATTTCTGAGCTAAGGCTAAGAAATAGTAGCTTTGGATTCCGCTGATGACCATTCACGGTTGCAACGCATTTCTGAAAATGACAAAAAGTGTAAGGTTTCCATTCATGTTGCATTTTGCTGTTATGTTTTTCTGCGATGGTGTACGTGGTTCACTCAGAGAATGTTGTTTTAATGCAGAAAGCCCCCAAATCAAAAAATTGACCAGAATTCTCCAGCCGTTTACGCCAGCGGAGTTCTCCGGTCCCGCCGGCAGTGCATCCCTTCCCGTGGGTTTCCCGCCGGCGTGGAGTGACGTCAACGGGAATTCAGCTGCTAGCAAACAAGGCACCACCTCCCACCGACGGGAAACACGGGGCAGGGAGGCCGGAGAATCTCACCCATCATGTTTACATCAGCTATCACAACTTAATCAATTCAAATTAAAGCATTTGTAGATTTATTTGATAAGTTTTTAAACTCTTTTTTGAGTTTGAAACATGTTTAATTTGACTGAGAGCAAGGATATTTATGTGAAGTATTTCTCAGCTTTGTCCAACAATCGAATCTGAAGCTATTAAAGAAAAAATGATGGGCTAGAGGTTCTCTGTGGTGAACTTCAGTAACTATCCACCAGATAAAAATATTAATATATAGGGACCTGTACAAGTCGGTGTACATTGCATTTTAATATAACAGAATGATGACTATTCATTATTAGAATCATAGAATCCCTACAGTGCAGAAGGAGGCCATTCGACCCATTGGGTCTGCACCGACAACAATCCCACCCAGGCCCTATCACCATAACCCCAAGTATTTCACCTGCTAGTCCCCCTGACACTAAGGGGCAATTTGGCATGGCCAACTCACCTAACCCTTTGGTTCCAAAAATCTTTGGACTGTGGGAGGAAACTGGAGCACCCGGAGGAAACTCACGCAGACACGGGGGAGAACGTGCAAACCCCACATAGACAGTCACTCAAGGTCGGGAATCAAACCTGGGTCACTGGCACTGTGAGACAGCAGTGCTAACCGCTGCGCCATCCAAAATTAATGTCAGGAATGTGATTTTCCAAGGGGAAATAGTTAAGTCTTTAAATATTGAGTATCTACTTGGAGGTTTATCGCCAAGACTATAACAGATAGTGCAGTATTTAATTATCAACTCTCAGTTGTAAAAGTATGTACGGATCATTAAAAATGGGAGCTGGTGTCGAGGTCATCTGAAATGTTGAACTTTAAGGTAAAGTAAAGCCAAAAAAATGCCCTCCACAATTGAATAGCCTTCTAATCTGCGAAGCGTCGACAATTGGGGGACACCGATTTAAAGCGAATGGCAAAAGAAGCAAAGACAATGTGAAGAATTTTGTGCTAAATTGTCCCTTAGTGTCAGGGGGACTAGCTGGGGTAAATACATGGGGTTATGGGGATGGGCCTGGGTGGGATTGTGGTCGGTGCAGACTCAAAGGGCCAAATGGCCTCCTTCTGCACTGTGGGATTCTATGATAGATGGTTAGGATCTGGAATGTGCTGCCTGAGAGTCCGGCAGAGGCAGACTCAATCATGGATTTGGGCAGGCTGTTGGATAATCCTTTGAGGAGGAGACATTTGCGGGGCGACAGAGACTAGCTGAGTGGTTGCTGTTGCAGAAAGCCAGCATAGACACGACAGGCTGAATAGCCTTCTGTGCTGTAAGCACTCTATGGTTTTATGATTTTACCAGGCTGGCATTGCCCTTCCAGATCAGTAACCCCAAACCCACTGATCAATGTTTCAGCGAATAGAGCAAGTTCAAATATGTTTTGATATGGATGAAGTAGACGCGGAGTGGATGCTTCCTCTTGTAGAGCATTCTAGGATAAGGGGTAGTAGGGTTGAGGAGAAACTACTTCTCCCAGAGGGTTGTGAATCTGTGGAATTCGCTACCCCAAAGTGTGGTGGATGCTGGGACAGTGAGTAAATTTAAGGAGGAGTTAGACAGATTTTTAATTGGTAATGGGGATGAGGAGCATATCAACCATGAACAAATAGTGGAGCAGATTCGATGGGCCGAATGGCCTAATTCTGCTTCTATATCTTATGAACTTATGATATAGCCTGTAAGATATTACTCTCTTGATGATTGCGCCGTTGTTCAATACATGTCTACATAATGATTGTACTTTTGTAAAACATGTCAATTAAAGTAAAAAGTAATTAATTGGCTGCAAATTGATGAAGGACATGCTAACATGTAAGAGATGCTATATCAGGGTGTCTTTTTCATTGTGCGTGAGAGTGAGAAGGGGTAATGTGCATGTGTATACATGTGTGGTGCGGGGAGGGGAGTGGGGGAAGGTGTTTTCTGTGTGTGTCTTGTGTGTGCGTCTTTTGACAAGTTCCCACACAAAAGATTAGTGAGCAAAATTAAAGCTCATAGTATTGGGGATAATGTATTGACGTGGATAGAGAACTGGTTGGCAGACAGGAAGCAGAGAGTGGGAGTAAAAGGGTCCTTTTCAGAGTGGCAGGCAGTGACTAGTGGGGTACCGCAGAGTTCAGTGCAGGGACCCCAGCTATTCACAATATACATGAATGATTTGGACAAAGGAATTGAATGCAATATCTCCAAATTTGCAGATGACACAAAGCTGGGTGGCAGTGTGTGCTGTGAGGAGGATGCTGAGAGGCTGCAGGGTGACTTGGACAGGCTGCCTGAGTGGGCAATTACAAGGCAGATGCAATATAATGTGGATAAATATAAGGTTATCCACTCTGGTGGCAAAAACAGGAAGGAACATTTTGTCTAAATGGTGGCAGTTTAGAAAAAGGGGAAGTGCAACGTGACCTGCATGTCATGGTGGAACAGTCGCTGAAGGTTGGCATGCGGATATAGCAGGCGGTGAGGAAAGCTAATGGCATGCTGGTCTTCACAGCAAGAGGATTTGAGTACAGGAGTAAGGATGTCTTGCTGCAGTTATACAGGGCCTTGGTGAGGCCACACCTTGTGTGTTGTGTGCAGTTTTGGTCTCCGAGTCTGAGGACGGGCATTCTTGCTACTGAGGGAGTCCAGCAAAGGTTCACCAGACTGATTCCTGGATTGGCAGGGCTGACATATGAAGAGAGATTGACTGGGCTTATACTCACTGGAATTTAGAAGAATGAGAGGGGATCTCATAGAAGCATATAAAATCCTGATGGAACTGGACAGGCTACATGCGGGAAGAATGTTTCTGATGTTGGGAAAGTCCAGAACTATTCACAACCTAAGAATAAGGGGTAAGCCATTCAGGACTGAGATGAGGAAGAACTTCCTCACTCAGAGAGTTGTGAACCTGTGGAATTTTCTACCAGAGAAAGCTGTTGGGGCCAGTTTGTTAGATATGTTCAAAGGGGAGCTGGATGTGGCCCTTGTGGCTAAAGGGATCGAGGGGTATGGAGAGAAAGCAGGAGTGGGATAATGAAAGTGCATGATCAACCATGATCATATTGAATAGTAGTGCAGACTCTAAGGACCAAATGGCCTACTGTTGCACTTATTTTCTATGTTTCTATGTGTGTGAGCGAAGGGATAGAGTGTGTGTGTGTTTCTTGTGCCACGTGTGTGTGCATGAGAGAGAAGGGGGTAAAGTGTGTGTCCTGTGTGTGTGTCCTGTGTGTGTGTGTGTAGCTGCCCTTATGATATATGAAGGCGAATAGGAGAGTGGAAATTATCTTAGTGAACAATTACATCTTATTAGTCACACTAGCTATATTTGGTAGGGTCCAGTTCTTTTGTTCTCAGTTGCTGCTTTAGAAAGCTGTTTAAATTAAGGTGTCGAGAAAAAATGCCTTGGGAGGGGACCAGGTACAGCCACAACACACAGTACATTAGCTGCTAGATCTAATCAATAAAAAATGTCAAGCCTAAATGTTACACAAGGTCACACTAAGCCTAAGTGAGGTCTATGAAAGAATGAATTTGCCCTCTCTTCTGATCATTAGTTTAGCCACATGACAAGCATTCGAGGTCAGTGCACTGCAAAACGCTGTTATAATTTAGTGCATATGTCAATGCATTTTGGACTTCTCCAACTTTCATTTCTTTGGGATTTGAAACAGGGTTTGGATATTCATACCAATGCCTCACAGCAAGTGCTGTTTTAGGGCAAATTGGAGCAGCCGGGCCAGCACAAACTGTAATATCTTTACATTCCATATTTTGATTTGATTTATTATTGTCACATGTATTAACATACAGTGAAAAGTATTGCTTTTTGTGCGCTATACAGACAAAGCATACTGTACATAGAGAAGGAAAGGAGAGGATGCAGAGTGTTACAGTCAGAGCCAGGGTGTAGAGAAAGATCATCTTAATACGTGGTAGGTCCATTCAAAAGTCTGATGACAGCAGGGAAGAAACTGTTCTTGAGTCGGTTGGTACATGACTTCAGACTTTTGTATCTTTTTCCTGACGGAGGAAGGTGGAAGAGAGAATGTCCAGGGTGCGTTGTTATGCTGGCTGCTTTTCCGAGGCAGCAGGAAGTGTAAACAGTGTCACAGCCCCAGCCTCTGCATGGGAGCAAAACAGCTCCAATGTAAAGTTTATTTATTAGTCACAAGTAAGGCTTACATTAACATTGCAATGAAGTTACTGTGAAATTCCTCTAGTCGCCACAGTCCGGCGCCTGTTCAGGTCAATACACCTAAGCAGCATGTCTTTCAGAATGTGGGAGGAAACCGGAGCACCCGGAGGAAACCCACGCAGACACGGGGAGAATGTGCAAAGTCCACACAGACAGTGACCCCCAGCCGGGAATATCGAACCCGGGTCCCTGGCGCTGTGAAGCAGCAGTGCTAACCATTGTGCTACCGTGCTACCCCCAGCACTCCTGTTTAATAGGAATGAGACTTTGGGCCCATTGTGCATAATCTGGCTCTTTGAGGAACTGTACACCCGGTTAAATGATTCGCCGAGGCAGATTTATAAAATTAGAATCTAAAATTTTTATGTCTGGACAAAAAGGACGAACAATGGCACAAATCTGAGCAAAATTTCAGAGCAGAGCCACTAATTGATTTTTAATCTTTTTCCTGAATGTTCTATTTTACTACTTGAACATGATCCCACATTTGCAGCTCTGTCAAAATCAGGGACCTAACCTGTTTAGGCAGTGACTCATCTGAGAACTCCAACTTATTTAGTTTACTCTTTCAAGAGTAAATCCATCACTAAATAAGTTGGAATTTAGTGGCACAGTGGCATAGTGGTTAGCACTGTTGCCTCACAGCGCCAGGGACCCGGTTCAATTCTGTACTTGGGTGACTGTGTGGAGTTTGTACATTCTCCCCTTGTCTGCATAGGATTCCTCTGGGTGCTCCGGTTTCTTCCCATAGCTCAAAGATGTGAGGGTTAGATAGATTAGCCGGGTTACGGGGATCAGGTGAAGGAGAGGGCCTGGGTAAGTTACTCTGTCAGAGAATTGGTGCGGAATCGATGGGCCAAATGGCTTCTTCTGCACTGTAAGGAGTCTATGAAGATATTTTGTTTTTAAGTGGCAGATACCTGTTTAACGAGGGCAAGAATCCATGGGCAGAATTCTCCATGCGTCCCGGGGGCGTGTTTTGCGGAGGCAGCCTACCATTGGCTGGCAGTCCACTGTTGTCAATGGGTTTTCCCGTTGTTCACACCCTCTGCCGCCAGAGAACCCATAGTGGTGGGAGGGTTGCCGTCGAAGGTCTTGGCGGCGTGAACAGCCGGAAAACTTTGGCCAATGGAAAGATTCCCTGCATTATTCCCCACACAGCTACACTCAATCTGTCCACCCTACTACAAACGTTCCTCTGTGTTTTTTCCTACTGTTTTTCCCCTCCGCTCCTGAACTCATGGCTTCAAGCTTCCTCTGTTTTTTTGGGTGTTGGGACCCCGTCAATACCCCGTGTAAGCATTCAGCACTTAACTGAGGGCGGCACGGTGGTTCGCACTGCCGCCTCACAGCGCCAGGGACCCAGCTTCGATTCCCGGCTTGGGGTCACTGTCTGTGTGGAGTTTGCACGTCCTCCCCGTGTCTGTGTGGGTTTCCTCCGGGTGCTCCAGTTTCCTCCCACAGTCCAAAAGATGTGCGGGTCAGATTGATTGGCCATGCTAAGTTGCCACTTTGTGTCAGTGGGGTTGGCAGGGTAAATACGTGGGGCTATGGGGAGAGGGACTGGGTGGGATTGTGGTAGGTGCAGACACGATGGGCTGAATGACCTCCTTCTGCACTGTAGGGATTCTATGATGAGAATGATTTTTTTAATGCAGCAAGTTGTTTTGATCTGGAATGCACTGCCTGAAAGGATGTTGAAAGTAGATTTCACAGCAATTTACATTATATTTGTAGGAAGGGAACGTCAGCAGCGTTACTAAGAAGATGCAGGGAAGTGGGACTAATTCAGTAGCTCTTTCAGTAGATCTGTTAGGCCTAATAGACTCCCTTATGTGATGTCCGATTCTATAATTTGAGTTGAGCCTCCTCCCCATCTTAGCAAAGAGTCATTCGGTTATTCAGTGGTGCTAAATGCCAAGCCTGTCGACGCCAAACATCCAGAGGCACACTCATTCTAGTGGCCCGGAATAAAAACCCTCTCTTGTTTTCCTGGGGGTGGGGGCGGAGGGGGTGCTGAGGTCAGTGGATGCCTTTTGGGCGCTATTCCCAGTGCCAGCGATTTTGGAGAGATGAGTTCAGGGCCTGGAAAGGCCACCCACCCCAACAACGCGGGCAGATAATTCACTAAGCTGAAAGCCTTGTTGAAGGTCAGGTTAAGGGGGCGAATTGGGATTTTCCAGTCAGCCTCCAGTTTCCTGGTGTGATGGGAACAGATCAACTGCTGCGAAGTAGTCACTTAACAGCAGGTCGGAGTGAGGATCGTGGGCATAGCAGGCCGACAGTCTTTCTTGGCTCCACTGGTTAGGGCTACAGCCAAAGGTTGCCTTTTAGAGAGGCTTCCTCTACAACCAATCCCCTCCACCCCACTTTGGTGGGAGCCTGGCTACTTTTTTAAAATTAAAGTTGTTAAAAAAGCGGCTGAGGGCACATTCTTGTTGAAGCACCTTCCCAGATACTAGTCTGGGTGCCTCCTGAAGCTGGAAGGCCTCTGAGAGATCTTGGAGCCTACCTACTGGCACTTTTTCTTGGACAGGGAACCTATTCCCTTGCTATCTAGGGGCTCACTGAGGCGGAAATCTTCACTTTTAAGATTCCCCCAGAGGCAGGACTGTGGTTTCTTGGTGCCATGGTGAAAATTGATCTTCTGACCTGTACACTCACTCAGTCTGTACAGGGCGGTGCGTGCGTGTCCGCGTGTGTCCAGCAATGTATCAGGAACATCATTTTCATAGACGTCCATCTCATAATTGGGCCTCTATGCCTGAGTCTCTCCCCCCCCCCCCCCCACCTCCCCCCAACCCCACTGTTTGAAGCTCCATTCACATCGGTGTGAGGGCAGACTGGTGTGTATTACAAGTGGTCTCCCACTGAGTGCATTAGGGTAGGCCTGCCAAAGGAGCTCACGCGAGGATAGTGGCATGCCCTCACACTACCTGGGCACTGCAATGGCACCACACAGGCTCTGGCCCCTGGCACTGCCTGGACAGTGTCAGGGGAGCTGCTGTAGGTGGGATGGGGGCTATCCATTTACAATTTTGTGCACTGCGGCATCCTTTTAAAAGGGCATCCTAATCTTTTAAAAAGGTCAGGGTGAGATGCTCTTTCGGATAGTTGGTGCAGACTCGATGGGCCGAATGGACATCTTCTGCACTGTAGAGATTCTATGGATTAAAATGAGCTGGGTAGTAACTACTGCCAAACAATCAATCCGGCCCTCAAGAAAATAGGGGAATGTTGTTAAATGCCTGCATTATAATTAATTACTAGATTATTTAAACTAGATTTTTAAAAAAATTA
Organism: Mustelus asterias; assembly: GCF_964213995.1. Taxonomy (NCBI): domain Eukaryota; kingdom Metazoa; phylum Chordata; class Chondrichthyes; order Carcharhiniformes; family Triakidae; genus Mustelus; species Mustelus asterias. Next base: position 20,041,862 of record NC_135824.1, on the reverse strand, counting down.
TTCGTTTCTTCAAGTTATTTTGTGATATTCCAGCTTTTATCTTCATGCCGTGTGAACGCATTATTTCATTCAGTTAAAATGGGTATTGATTATCCGTACTTTGTATTTCCTGGTTGGCTGTCTGTGAGAATCCTTTAATGTGACTGGCTGTTTAGACAGCTTGATGACATCACTGCAATATCCTGCTGGGAATTCCTCATTAAAAAACGCTGTCACCAGCTACACGTCGAGAGCGGTAAAGATCTCGCCAGAGTGAGCACTCGATCTCTGAGTGCAGCTTTCTGTGGGGTCAGCAGTGATCAGCACCGCTTCATCAATTATATATAAGATGGCAGCCTGGCACAGTGTTCTTGCCTCTGAGTCAGGAGGTTGGCAGGTTGGAGTGTACTCTAGCCCTTGGTCACATACGTTGATGGGGTACTGTACTCTCAGTGGTGCTGTGTTTCAAATGAAATGTTAATCTGTTAGACATTCCTTTGCTTGGCTTGGTAGATGTTTGCAAACAGGTCAGGTATTCTGTTGGTCCTTCAACACCACCAAAAACAGATGAATAGTACATTCCTCTCATTGCTGTTGATGGGACCTGGCTGTCTATAAAATGGTGCTGTGTGTGCCAACAGAGCAACAGTTGCACTTTGCAGTAATTCATTGCATGTGAAGTGCTTTGATACACTTCTGAGTGACATGACGAGACACTACAAAACTTAAGTTCATTTATTAGTGTCACAAGTAGGCTTACATTCACACTGCAATGAAGTTACTGTGAAAATCCCCGAGTCGCCACTCTCCGGCACCTGTTCGGGTACACTGAGGGAGAATTTCGCATGGCTAATGCACCTATCCAGCACATCTTTCGGACTGTGGGAGGAAACCGGAGAACCCGGTGCAGACACAGGGAGAACATGCAGACTCCACACAGACAGTGACCCAAGCGGCATGGTGGCACAGAGCACCTAATACAATCTGTTGCAAAAGATTGTGCCATGTACAGCAGTCCCACCAAACATGTTAATGGCAACTGTATACGAGATTTTTCTGTGGTGATGTTAATTTGAGCGCCATTGTAATCGCATTAGTTCACAAAAAGCACGGGCTCGCTGTGCAGTTCAGGCCAACACAGTGCAGCAAACAGCCGGTCTCTATTCCAGACATCATACACATCCTCAAAATGGATAACAATTCAACCCAAGGTCCTTAGTACAGAGAGATTTACATTTGCACCTTGTGTATTCAATTTCTGTCCTGAAAGCATCTCCAAGTGTTTATCAAGATTGAGTACGGAAAGTCATGTGTGCAAATTCTGCTTGATGATTTTCTATCCCCATCCAATTAGGAAGTGTGACATCTTGTAATGTAACTAGTTACATTAGTCAATACTGGTGCTTGATTTATTAGCTACTCCCATATGCACTGAGCTGCAGAAACTACTTCCAGTGATTTTAACATAGACGTTATCTGTTGTGCATTTATTTTTCTAAAACTGGTACACATCATATTAGTTGTTTAACATTTAATTACTTTTATACAGCGTTGTATTTTATGTGCCTTTCAAGAGATTTTTTTAAATTAAAAATCTTAAGGATATGTCAGGGCCGGTCATAATACAAATGATAGATATTCCACAAGTGATGCCAACCCAGATAACTCATGAGTGACAGAGTCAACAGTGAGTAATGGTCTTCTCGAGAGTGGAGACATTTATCAGATGTCACGGCAACTGTGGCATCTTGAGTTTAGAACATTCAGCTTTCGGGAGATGTGCATTTGCTTTATCTTCAAGAAACTTAGCCAAAAGTAGCCTGGGGAATTTTCTTGTCCCAACTTTTTTCAACTGCTGGTGAGGTGTGATTGAGTTGAAAAGCGGGGACGCATTCACAGGGGGTTCAGTGAATTACACGAGACAGAAAGGAATAAAAGGATATTTTGATGGGTGTGATAAAGTAAATAGTGTGTGGTCGGATCTCTTAAAAGTAAAGGTTTATTTATTAGTCACAAGTAAGGCTTACGTTAACACTGCAATGAAGTTACTGTGAAATTCCCCTAGTCGCCACAGTCCGGCACCTGTTTGGGTCGATGCACCTAACCAGCACGTCTTTCAGAATGTGGGAGGAAACTGGAGCACCTGGAGGAAACCCACGCAGACACGGGGAGAACGTGCAAACTCCACACAGACAGTGACCCAAGTCGGGAATCGAACCCGGGTCCCTGGGGCTGTGAAGCAGCAGTGTTAACCACTGTGCTACTGTGCCATCCCGGAGCATAAACCCTGACATAGATTGCTTGGGCTGAATGGCCTGTTTATGTGCTGCAAATTCTATTTAATCTTTTGTGTTGATAAATATAATGGGGCAAATTTTCCCGTTCCTGTTCAAAGGAATTGTAGTGGGTGAGGGGCAGACCATGGAAACGTCCATTGACCTCGGGTAGGATTTTCCAGTTTTGGGGCAAGCATGGCTGGAAAATCGTGCCCAATGAATATATTGTATACAAAGTTAACGTTAAGTTAAAATAAAACCTTGAAATAACTGTGCAATTTCAACAGATAAAACCAAATCCTCGGGTTGCTCAGAAACAAAATGGGAAATACAAAATGCAATAATGAAAAATAAAGTAGCACTAAAAAAGCATTTTCCCATAAAATTAAAGAGCATATCCAACTAGTTCTACCCCATATGTTGTGTGATAGATTCCATTTTCAATAGCTGAGCTTTGATTTCTTCGGTATAAACACCATTTGGACACAAACAGGATGAAGGGTGTCGGCCAAAAGATGTACAAACTGCATTTCTTTTACCCAATAACTGTGCTCTTCACACAAGTGTCCGAATCCTTGTCACATTTTTTGATGTGAGGAGGCTTGTTGAATCCACTAACATTAAAAAGAGTGTTTTAAAATAATTAAAACCTGGGGCGCGACCTTACCGGCCGTTCACGCCACGCTCCCGCTGCAGAGAAGTCGGAGAATTTGGCGGTCAGCCAAATCTTCGTTCACTGCAGCAGGATGGGAAAATCCCACCGGTGTGAACAGTCAGAAAATTCCGACCCTCGTTCCACGGCGGCAGAGTGGTTAGCACTGCTGCCTCACAGTGCCACGGACCCGGGTTCAATTCCTGGCTTGGGTCACTGTCTGTGCGGAGTCTGCACCTTCTGTTACTTTAGAATAAGTAGATTTGACTTGGGTCCACCGGCTTGGATGACTGTGCGGAGTTTGCACATTTTCCCTGTGTCTGCGTGGGTTTCCTCCGGGTGCTCCGGTTTCCTCCCACTGCGCAAAAGACGTGCTGGTTGGCTGCATTGGCCATGCTAAATTCTCCCTCAGTGTACCCGAACAGGCACCGGGAGTGTGGCGACTAGGGGATTTCCACAGTAATTTCATTGCAGTGTTAATGTAAGCTGAATTTTGACCCTAATAAATGAACTTTATACTTTAATTGCTCCAGATTTCAATGAACCTGAGGTAGATGTACCGACATGTGGGCCAGGATTCCCCATCCCACCCGCCAGTGGAATTCTAGCAAGCGGGGGGGAGGTGGAGGTTGCAGCATTTTGTTTCAGCTCTTTAGCCATATTTAATCCCAAAAGCAGTCAGCTAAATGACTCAACAGATAAGGTACAACTGATGATGGTCAACATCCCAAAACATTAATGGCTAATTATGTAATGCTCCAAGATAAGTGGTTTACACTTTTCACACCTTCTCATTTCCCATATCGTGATACGTGGATATTGAAGTATAAGAAGGTTCTTTATTGAATCGGGTTCCATCTGAGACAAATTTGAATCTAATTTTTGAATCGCACACAGTGAGGCCCAATAAGCAGCACTGAGATCATCACCAGATTCATTTATTTTTACTGATGTTGATTGAGGGATAAATCTCCATGACACAGGGAGAACCCACCCACTCTTTGAATCATGCTATGGTGTTATCATAGAATCGCCACAGTGCAGAAGAGGCCATTCGGCCCATCAAGTCCACATTGACTCTTTGACAGAGTAACTTACCTAGACCCTCACTCCCACCCTATCTCCGTAACCGCATACATCATGCCACATCATGGTTAAAAGCCTCGAGAATTTGAGTTATACCTTCTGTTAGTATTGACATTTTTCTGCTTGTAAGAGGAGAGTAATTGCAGCATTGGATAGAAGTATCACAGAGTCCCAACAGTGCAGAAAGAGGCCATTCAGCTCATCGAGTCTGCACTGACTCTCAGCATTCCACCGTGGCCCAGCCCCCCCATCCTATCCCTGTAACCCTGCGCATTTACTCTGCTAATCTACATAACCTACACATCTTTGGACACTAAGGGGCAATTTAGCACAGCCAATCCACCTAACCTGCACATCTTTGGACTGTGTGAGGAAACCCACGGAAACACAGGGAGAATGTCTAGAAATCATAGAAACCCTACAGTGCAGAAGGAGGCCATTCGGCCCATCGAGTCTGCACTGACCACAATCCCACCCAGGCCCTACCCCCACATATTTTACCCACTAATCCCTCTAACCTACACATCCCAGGACTCTAAGGGGCAATTTTTTAACCTGGCCAATCAACCTAACCCGCACATCTTTGGACTGTGGGAGGAAACCAGAGCACCCGGAGGAAACCCACGCAGACACGAGGAGAATGTGCAAACTCCACACAGACAGTGACCCGAGCCGGGAATCGAACCTGGGACCCTGGAGCTGTGAAGCAGCAGTGCTAACCACTGTGCTACCGTGCCGCCCACCTATGTGGAGTTTGCACAGTCACCCAAGGCCGGAATCAAACTCGGCTCCCTGACTCTTTGAGGCAGCAATGCTAACCATTCTGTGCATAGGTACTTGCATAAATACATAATACTCCTAGTGGCTGCTTTTAATGTTAAGGTGGTGTGTGCTGAAGTGTCTGCTAATATCAGAAACATCGAATGATAAGGGCTAGAATTCTCTGACTTTGACTTTGGAACAAAGAACAATACAGCACAGGAACAGGCCCTTCGGCCCTTTGGGGGGGATTCTGACTTAGAGGTGTTCAGTCATAATCCCACAGATGGAAGCTTTGCATCATTGGCTCCTCAACTGAAAACATACATACACCAAGGGCGAAACTTTCCTGTCCTGCCCGCCACGGGAATCATAGCGGGTGGGACACAGGGCATGCAAAGATCCGTTGACCTCGGGTGGAATTTTCTGGTGTTGGGGCGAGTGCGGCCGGAAAGTCCCGCCCCAAATGTCTGAACCTGCAGTTCCTCTTGCACTGGGCAGGATTACTATTGCAATAACGGATATCATCAGTCGGGTAAAACTAACCACATGACAAATGGGATTCTCTGGCCCTGCTGAGGTGCATGGAGATTAGGCTGAGTGCCAAATTCTCCGTTCTCCCCGGCAGCAGTGGCGAGGTGAAGGAAATCGGAGAATTCCGGCCCAGGTGCCTAAAGAGCTACCTGATGACTCTTAAAATGCGAGATTGCAGAAGGGTTTGAGTTGTAACGCACTTGGGACGGCGTGAAATGGTGCCCTGGAAAGGGGATATTTGGGGATTCTCTCCCCCCTCTCTCTCTCTCTCTCCCCCCCCCCCCCCCCCCCCCCCCCCACAGTACCAGATTTTAGTTTAGAGGACGGATCAGAGTTATACTGCTCCATCTAAGTTGATGCGCTTGCGAAAACATTTTTCATCAACACACAAGTGACTCTATAAGCATATCCTAACTTTGAGTCAGGGAATGATGAAAAGTAGCAAACCCTGCTGCAGATAAAGCAGATTAAAATCTAAAAGCTTGCTGTCTTCAAAAGTGCTTATAAAGTTCAAATGCCGAATGTTTCAGAGTTCAAGCAAGCTCAGGGTGTAAAGATTTTCTTTTTTTAAAGCCAGTGTTGTCCATGACTTATTTGTTATACACCATCATAATTCCTTCATTTTGACCCTTTTGTCCTTGCAAATATTAGTGATTTACAGTTGCTATCATTGTCTCTCCCTCTATTTTTCTCCAGGTCATTGGTCAGAATTAGATTTGAGTGGGCAAATGTGGCCTGCTGATAAATCCTGCAGTTGCCTTTCATGTGCTGGAGGCTATGGTGTAGCTCAGGTCAAGGTCGTAGTGGTCACTGATCTCTCTAAATGTATTCTCTGTAGCCTCGGGTTTCTCTGAATGTAAAGATTGGGCACATATTTAATAACTCACCTCCCGAAACTATATTTAATCCACTATCGGGGAGCTTGTAAGCCGAAATGCTAGGGGTCTTCTCAGAATTTTGAGACTCCAGCTGAAAGGCAATGTAATTGTAAAAAAGAAAAAAAATACATATATGTATAATTTTCTTGTAACGCTTCCTTTTGCTTTTATGAGCTTGATTGTTTCCATGTTTTTTGTTCAGAAGTCCGAGTTAACTAACTCTATTACCTTAGGGGCCCTGGTGGCCTGGTCAGATTTTCAGCCTTCCTATATATTTGCAGCAGTGAGGTGCAGTAACTGTGAAATGGTTTTGTTAGGAAGGGGCAGAATAGGTCGATGTGTGTTGAGTTTTTTTGCTGCCCAGACAATGAACTTCATCTGTAACAGATGATAAATGATATCTGTTCAATTGTACTGAGTGACCAGACACCATGATTGACTACTGGCTATTGCAAACTGCTGCCTTTTTCTTGCATTTTTTAATTTTTCTGAAAGATTCTTAGGCGATAGGATTGATTGCGAGACCTTGGATCATTTTGTATCTTATTGCCTTTGTTGAAAGCAGCACATGAAAAATTGTGTCCAGCATTCTAACTAAGTGCCAGCAACATACATTTCCTCTGAGAAGGTTTGATGATTATGATACAAGGGTGTGATACTATTGACTTCAACAGAACGATGTGGATTTATCAGACTGGACTAGGGAAACTATTACTATATAAACTTCATTGTTGTCGCTTCTTTTTTCTCATCATCCGACACACGTTTTCTGAGTTCTCACCAGGAGAACAAAATGCATGGGCAAATAAAACATGAGATCTGCATGATTTTGAATACTGAGCGAATCTGAGAAAGAAGTTGTCAGAATTATTGCAGTGACTCATGAATTCAGGATGAGGGTAATATTGTTTTTTAAAAATGGTTAAATGTGCCTGGATTCTTCACCCTTGTGTCTTGCAGCATTTTTAAAATTGATAAGAAATCATTTTCCAAATGTCTGAGAAAATGTATATCACAAAGGTGCAAAGCTGTGTGTAAAGGGAAAAAGGTATAGTAACTATCGTGATCATTTGTTTTGGTACATTTACACATAATTGGGAGCAAGACACAGTGGGCGGGATTTTCCGGTCGCGCTCGCCCCAAGACTGGAAAATCCTGCCTGACGTCAACGGACCTTTGGTCCGGTCCCACCAGTTACGATTCTCATGGCGGGCGGGACAGGAAAATTCCACCTGATGTGACTAGATTTTCCTATGGTCAATGAAGGGCTAATTTTTTTTTCTACACTTTCATGGGGTGTGGGTGTCATTAGCTAAGCCAGCATAAATAACCCATCTGTAATTTCCCTGGAAAGGATAGTGATGAGTTGCTGCCTTGAACCACTGCAGTCCATATGGTACGGTTCACACACAGTGCAATTAGGCTTCACACACACTGCAATTAGGGAAGGATTTCCACGATTTTGACCAGTAACAGTGAGGGAACGTCGATATATTTCCATGTTAGGATTGTGTGTGGCTTGAAGGGAAACTGACAGGTGATGATGTTCCCGTGTATCTGCTGAGGTAGTAAATGTCGTGGGATTTGGAAGGTGCTCCCAAAGGAGCTTTGGTGAGTTGCGGCATTGCATCTGGGAGGTGGTACCTACTGCTGCCACTGTGCGTCGGTGGTGGAGAGATTGAATGTTTAAGGTGGATGGATGGGTGGCCAATCAAGCTTTGTCCTGGACGGCATCCTCATGCATCAGTTGCTGAAAGTAAGCGCGCAGGCACAGCAAGCAGTAAAGAAAGCAAATAGCATTTTTTCCTTCTTGGCAAGAAGATTTGAGTAAAGGAATAGGGATGTTTTACTGCCGTTGTATTGGGCATTGTTGAAGCCACGCTTAAAGTATTGGCCATGATTCTCCCAAAAGTGCTGAATTGTCAGGAAAACTGTTCTAGATCCCGACTGTTTTGTCAGTTCAGCTTCTCACCTGAATCTCCGCACTCTGTGCACTGCAGAGATCGTGAATCTCATTAAAAACCCAGGGGGGGCTGGGCCTATTCGCGCCAGAGTCTGACAGTTCTGGAACTCTGCGCATGCACATTGGTCCTGATCTGTCAGATTCCCCATTTGCTGGCCAGCTCAATGGCTGGCCACCTCAGGACCCCCGCATTGCTGCCCCTCCAGCCCCCCCATGGGCCAATCATGGTCCCCACAACAATTCCCGAGCCAGCCCTGACCCCCTCCGCCCCGGAGCGCCCCAATATCCAGCCCACCACCCCCCCCCCCCCCCCCCCACTGGAGTCAGACCTCCCCAAGAGGCAGGCACTCCTCCCAGCAGACCACCAGCTCCCCCCCCCACCCCAATCGCTGGCCTCCCTCCATCCCAGACCGATCCCAATGCAGAGTGACAGTGAGACCCCCCCCCCCCCCACCCCCACCGATTGCCCCTGGCCCTGCCCACAATAGGCCCCACCCCCTTGGCACTGCCTGATGCCCAGTGCCAAGGTGCCCCCTGGATATGGACACTTTGCCCCTTGGGCAGTGCCAGGGGGCACAGGCTGACACTGCCAGGGTGCCCATGCCCAGGGGACACCACTTCTCCACTGCCCGACCTCCTGGGGGGCCCCGATTGTCCCCCCCCCCTTCATTCTGGCGGGGTCTCCTGCTAGTTCCTCGAAGGTGGGGAGCTAATCTGAACCCCGCTGGAATGAAATACTCCTGGCAGGGTTGGAGATTCAATCGGGACTGGGAAGTTCCCGATAATTACACTTAAAACATATTAAAAACAGATTCAAATTACTTACCTGCCTTCCCATCGGTTTCCAGCGTGGTCTGGCCTGCGACTGTTCACCAGCTCTGGGAGATGCGCAATTGTTCCCGGCACATGCTATAGAGGGAAGGTTTACCAAGCTGATTCCTGGGATGGCACGTCTGTCATATGAGGAGAGACTAAATTGATTAGGAATATTTTCGCTGGAGTTTAGATCCTTCCTCAGATACCAAAACTGCACATAATACTTCAGGTGTGGCCTCACCAATGCCCTATACAACTGCAGTAAAACATCCCTATTCCTATACTCAAATCCTCTCGCTAAGAATGCACACATACCATTTGCTTTCTTTACTGCCTGCTATACCTGTGATCATCAAATTCAACATCCCCCTTTCACCCCATATCCCTCGATCCTGCTCCTGGTTTCTGTGTGTCAGGCCTCTTGAGTGTTGTTGGAGCTGCATTCATCCAGGCAAGTGAAGAGTATTCCATCACACTCCTGACGTGTGCCTTGTGGATGGTGGACAGACTTCAGGGAATTAGGAGTTGAGTTTCTTTCCTCAGAATTCCCAGCCCCTGACCTACTCTTAGGAAGGTATGAATTAAGAGCAGGATTAGGCCACTCGACCCCTCGAGCTTGCTTTTGTAGCCACTGTATTTATATGGCTGGTTCAGTTCAGTTTTTGGTCAATAGTAACCCCAGGATGTTGATAGTGAGAAATTCAGTGAAGGTAATGCCAATGAATGTCAAGGGGGGATGATTAGATTCTCTGTGTTGGAGATGGTCATTGCCTGGGACTTGTGTGGTAGAAATATTAGCAGCATTGTGGGTGTACATACTCCACATGGACTGCAGTGATTTAAGAAGGCAGCTCATCACAAACATCTCGAGGGCAATTAGAGATGGACAATAAGTTCTGGCCTCATCAGCAATGCCCACATCCCATGAAGTAATTTATGAAAGTATTACATGCCACCAATCAGCCCAAGAGTGAATGTTGCTTGCTGCATATGGACACAGACCGCTTCGGTGTCTGAATGGTGCTGAACATTATGCAGTCATTGGAGAATGTTGCTATGAATGAGTTTGATTCCATTTAGAACAAAATTGAACTAGCCAAACATAATGTGCGTGTAACAATGTTCCTTTTACACTTGTCCTTTCACACAATACTCCAGTAGTGAAAATGGCATGTAACTAGTTTTCAAAGCATTTTGTTTGCACACTGAGTAGAAAACTGGGCCCAACCTATAAACACCAATGAAATCCTTTCTTCAGTAATTGAGCTCTCAGGTGCAAGCAAAGATCTGGAAGTGTGAACATATAAATGCAAAAATTTAACAACTACCCAATGTGACAGTGAGCCAAACAGATCAAGAAAGTCAATCCCTAGCACGTTAGTGAAGGTACCGCATTGTCTTCGTTGCTGCCGGGATAGAAACGAGCTGTTTGTTTGGATGAGGATAGAATTAGCTCAGCTATGGTGTAAAGATGTGCAAATCACCCAGTGTCCACTCACTGCATCCTTGATGGTTTGGTTACTGTAATGAGGTCCATGAGGTTGGCCTCTTCAAGTATGAGCTCCCTGATTGAGGTAACGATTGCCTGCCCAATCAGGGAGTCTCACCTGTGAGTACTCTGAGGAGTGTCAGGTCCACAGACGCTCTAGATTCTGACTTTGTACCTGAAGCACTCTTAGGACTGGAGATAAGTTTGTAAATAAAGGGAATCTGGTGAAGGGACACTGGCCTCTGTGGCGTTATTTCAGCTTCATTGTAGAGGTTGTCTTCAGGAGAGTTATGGACATGTCTCTCCCAACACTGCACATGAATATATTAACATTAGTTACAGGTGAAGATTAATTATCGACAAAATGTTGCTGCTTTGTCACACATTCTGTTTAAGGTTTGCCACGTTGACTTGGCTGGGATTGATACTGAAAATATTGAACATCAGGAATCAAAAAGGGGAAGGTTAGAGAATATGTACATTTTAATATTACATTAAGAAAAATAAACGACGTGAAGACTTTGAGTTATGCAGCATTCCCTCAGGATGTGTCACAGAGCTTAAGAGCCAATTAACTACTGTTGAAATGTGGCTAAGGCTGGAAATGTAGCAGCCAATTTTCACACAGCAAGATCCCACAAATAGCATGAGATAGTGAATGAATTATCTGTTTTCATAGAATCCCTACAGTACAGAAGGAGGCCATTTGGCCCATCGAGTCTATACCTACCACAATCCCACCCAAATCCTATTCTTGGAACCCCACGCATTTACCCTGCTAATCCCCTGACACGAGAGTCAATTTAGCATAGCCAATGCACCTACATCTTTGGACACCTTTAGCAATGTTGGTTGAGGGATCGATCTCCTCTAGGGCACCAGGGAGAATTTCCCTGTCCTTTTTCGGGTTAACACCATCGGATCCTTTCCGTCGATCGGGGAGAGCAGACGGAGCCTCAGTTTAACGCCTGACGCGGCACTCCCTGAGCACGCTAGTGTGGCCCATTGTTAAATGAGAACTGATTACATTAAACTGTTCTCGTGATATCACCCTGTTTGTTTCGATGGGTTAACATAGAAAATGTCAGTAATGAATACCTTTCAATGGGCCCTTTCAAGCAGTGACTTGTAAGCAGTAAATTCTTCAAAGGGGTCCAGTGGCTGCTCGCTGATTTGATGCCTAAGGCTGAATATGAACAGAAAACATCAAAACCAGCTTCCTCCACTTCAGCCAAAGCTTGCCAATTTGTACGGCTTTCTAAGGTGTATATTTTACACACAAAGCTTAAGCTGGCTCAGTCCCTTGCTCTCAGTGAATAATGTCTATGGTTTTCTGGCTGTGTAAATTTGATTCTGGCATTACTCAATAACTACTTAGTGTTGTCGGGTAATGAACTACTTTGGAACCTGTGCAAATTTCTGAATGGCAAAGGAGTCAATCCAGGCTGAAAACTTGAAAGCATTAATTCCTGCAGAAAGTTTACTGTAATATCCCTCTCGCACGCATGCATGAGTGCACCGTGTCACATACCCCATGGGTGGCACAGTGGTTAGCACTGCTGCCTCACAGTGCCAGGGACCCAGCTTCAGATCCGGCCCTGGGTGACTCTCTGTGTGGAGTCTGCATGTTCTCCCCGTGTCTGTGTAGATTTCCTCTGGGTGCTTCGGTTCCCTCCTACAGTCTGAAAGACTGGTTAGGTGCATTGGCTGCGCTAAATTCTCACTCGGTGTACCTGCCATCTGGCAACTAGAGGATTTTCACAGTAACTTCATTGCAGTGTTAATGTAAACCTACTTGTGACACTAATAAATAAACTGAACTAAACCATGGGTGGCATGGTGGCACAATGGTTAGCAATGCTGCCTTAGTTCCAGGGACCCCGGTTCGATTCTGGACTTGGGTGAGTTTTGAGTTTGCATGTTCTCCCTGTGTCTGTGTGGGTTTCCTCTGGGTGCTCCGGTTTCCTCCCATAGTCACTTAATCGTCCCTTTCTTTCTATCTTTTTATTTCCCTATCCAGCCTAGCAGGTTAGGTTTCCCTCTGGAAACTCATATTTTAACTTGCATTCCTTGGTTTTGACTCTGAAGGTTATTTAACCCCAAAAACCAGCGGGTCTATGTCTGGTAGGAGGTAAAAATTAAAACAAATCTCAAACCCAAACTCAACTTGTCTTGAACTCACCCAAGTCAAATTTAACTTTGTCCTGGACTATGGCAACTTCAGGTTAAAGTCCAACAGGTTTATTTGGTAGCACGTGCTTTCAGAGCGCTGCTCCTTCATCAGGTGATGATGAAGGAGCAGTGCTCCGAAAGTTCATGCTACCAAACAAACCTGTTGGATTTAACTTGGTGTTGTGAAACTTCTTACTGTGCTCACCCCAGTCCAACGCCGGCATCTCCACGTTATGGCAGCTCCAGCAGCTAAAGCCAAGCATATATGAGGTTAATTACTTTTCCAGCAATGCTTGTGGGCCAAGAAGAGCAGGAATGTTTCTCTCCCTCTGATTGCACCCCAGCAATCTCCCAACGACTCCCCCCCACCCCCCCAACATGAGCCACACCCCACCCTCCCATGATCACAATATTTAAGAAAACCCTGGAACCTCGTTTGGAAATCACACTCCAGAAAGGAACGGAACCTGTCTGGCTCTGTAATGATTCTTCTATCTAATTGGTGAAAGAGAGGCACCATTATTTGCCGCCTTCACATAGTTACGGGATCCCTGTAGGTGCTGTACTGCTTTGACTGATAACTGCAAATCATAGTGACAAAGCCCACCAAGATTTCAGAAGCCGGGTAACCTGTAATCAGAATGGCAATTGCTGCTCATTCGCTGGCAATCGTAAAATCCAAGCCATTATTTGTCAAGTCCTGAACCTAGACAGTTTGTAACTGAATCACTGTTTCATCTTTTTGCTATAGAGCCTCCTTAAGTCAACTTTGAACATGTTTGCTCACTCATCAACTCTTCTGTTTAACAGCATTGACAGCTTACGTGAATCTGCTGGGAGACTTGTTAGAAATTGGCAAAATTAAATTTCCATTTTATAACAAGGAAACAATAAGGACTGTTTCTTGCTGTATGATTGTGAGCAGTTGTTTTGTACATTTGTATTCATTGCTAGGATTCAAATGTACATTTATAAGCTTAAACATTTTGAAAATGTATATTTTATAAAGCACCAATACTGAATCATGGGATTTGTAACCTTCAGTTGTTGACACTTGCTCAGTTTTTCCGACCAATTCTTTTATCATCTGTGTATCCAATGTATTTTTTATTTTGGCAATAGCATAGAGTCATAGAGCAATTCAGCATGGAAACAGACCCTTCGGCCCAACCGTTCCATGCCGATGGTGCCCTCCCAACTGGTCCCAATTGCCCACATTTGATCCATATCCCTCTAATCCTTTCCCATCCATGTACTTACCCAAATGCTTTTAAATGTTGCTATTGAACCTGCCTCGGCCACCTTTTCTGGCAGCTCATTCCATATACACACCATCCTCTGCGTGAAGAAGTTGCCCTCAGGTTCCTTTAAATCTTTGCCCTCATCTTAAACCCCTGCCCTCTAATTTTCAACTCCCCTGGGGAAAAGACTCTGTGCGGTCATTTTAACTGTGTCCCTCATGATTTTATACGCCTCAATAAGGTCACTCCTCATTCTCCTATGTTCTAAGGAATGAAATCCTAGCCTGGCCAACCTCTCTCTATAACTTTGATAAATGAACAAGCAGGATAATGATTTGGAATATTTGCTAGAATTTGGTTTTCCTCATTGTTTTCCCCGATTGAATGTTTTAAGAAGTTGCTGAAAAAGAACTGAAATGCCACTGACTATACTTTTCAATCCTATTATATCGACTTCCTGACATCCTAACCCTGACTACCAAAGACAAAGAAAGGCTTGTTAATGGGTGTTGATTGGAATTCGAATTGTTTTCATTGTGGTATGGTAAATTCTATTGTGCTGTCTGTTGCTTCAGACTTGCATTGAAGTTATTTTATCTTAACTGAAGAATGTATGAAATGGGAACAGGAGTAGGCCATTAGCCTGTGCTCTACCATTTGATACGATCATGGCTGATCTATTACCTGAACGCCACTCCCCTGCACTTTCCCATATCCTTTTATCCCCTTGAGGTCCAAAAGTTTACTGATCTCTATCTTGAATACACCTGCTGACTATCCTCTAGTGTAGACAATTCCAAAGGTCCATACGCCTTTGAATGAAGAGATTTCTCCTCATCTTAGTCCTCAATGTCCAATGCCTTACCTGAGTCTTTGAGCTCTTGTTCCAGATTCTGCAGTCGGGGGAAACATCCTCACAGCATCTACCCATCAAGCCCCTTAAGAACTTTGAGCTCTGACGAAGGGTCAACTCAGACTCGAAATGTTGGCTCTATTCGCTCTCCACAGATGTTGTCAGACCTGCTGAGATTTTCCAGTATTTTCTGTTTTTGTTTCACATTCAAGCATCCGCAGTATTTAGCTTTTATCTTTAAGAGCTGTGTATGTTTCATTGGGATCATCTCTCATCTTTGTAAATTTTAGGGAATATAGGTCAAATTTACTCCAATGCTCCTCATAGGACAATCCTTTAATTCTAGAAATCAGTCCCGTGAACGTCATGATCAAGACAATGATGGCTGTTGAGGCTGCAATATTTGCTCAGAACTAAGTCCTCTAATTCTATGGATTCTTCTTTGTGCCACCGTTTGAATCTCGAATGTTTCCCATGTGGCTCAGTGACCGGAAGTGGACACAGTGCTTGAGCTGTTGCCTGACCAGAGCGCTGTGCAGTATCAGCTATCATGCACTGTTTATAATCCACCTGTGGATGGCCCTTGTTCCATGTTTATGCTCTTCTGTGATCAGATTAACGTTTACCACCGCCAAATGGTGTCAATGTAAAGTGAGCTACTTCTCAGTTGTGAGGAATGCAAAAGATAAAATTAGCCAATAGGAAGAATATGTAAATTGCAAAGTGGGAATAGCTGTTAAATTCATTAAGGACATAAATTATTAAACAATAATGTTATAATTTTATCTCTTGACAACTTTCACTGGAGATCGGTGACAGCGTATGTGACATGATGGCCCAATTGTCTGAGCCTGGAGAGTGCACTATTTATGGGACCACTGAACTATAAATAACACAAGTTTTTTTTCTCCAGTGGGGTGGTAGAAGAATATAACGCTGAAGTGGAGAATCACTATAAATTGGAGCATTAAAATTTTATGAGATTTAGGAGTGTGTCTTAGGAAATGTTTATTGAGCAATAACGCTGCCAGCATTTTCTTTCCAATTCTACCTCTTGTGTAAGTTATCTCTTTAAATCCACCAATGATGCACATCCACCAAAGGTACACATTGCATCCAATAATGATGTCCATTATTGTCTAATGCATCTGACTCGTTCCCAGGGCTCCAGTACAAGCATTCTTGAGCTGACCATTAAGAAATCTGTGATAACATCCATTTGGTGCACCAATAATTCCCTTTTTATGCCTGTACTCATCGCGGTGAAGGATGTCGATGTTGGGAAAGGGTGATGATATTTGCCAGGACATGTACAACATTGAAACTTGCAGAGGCAGAGCTCCTTATACTTTGCCCCAATAATGCTCTCAAGATTCCTGCTGTGATCAGTTTTAGTAAGAAAGCAGCGGTCCGATTATTTTTTTTTAGGTTTCCCTTCTGCAAACTTTGTTAAGGAATTTAATGAGGAAATCACGTACCATTGCAATCAAATGGATGCATGCTATTTAGCTCCAGGACAAATCAATGGTTACTGAATGTAACAAAAGAGAAGATTATGGCCTGGATTTTTGCAGTGGTAATGACAGTGAAACTGTCAGCGTTCAGTGTCATTATTCCTGTAGCTCTGGGAGCCCACACATGCATGGAATAACATGAAATCCATAAGTTGCTGCCCAGAAGATGTGCTGTAGCCTGAAGAATAAGAGCAACTTACAAATCTATTTTGTTAGTCAGAAATGGGACCTGCTGTGTATTCTATGGCTAGATGAGAAAAGAAAAGGAATTTGGATTTTATTTAGTGAAAATACAATGTAACGACTATTACACTCTAATTACAATCAGGTTTAGATTTAGTGTGAAATTTCCTAGTGCAGATCCTCACAAGTAGTGCACACTGTAACAGAGGTAGATAGAGCTGTGACATTACCCAAATTCCTCAACTGCACTGGCTGCATAGGAAATGGAGCCTTTCAAAATCTCCCACTTAACATTCATCCATGACATAAGCTCCTGGCATGATATGAAAGACCTGTTAGCTCATTGGTGGCTTTTCTTTAATGCTACAGGCATTTTTGTTATTGAGCATTAATAGCCTCTGGACCTAGTCAATCTGTGAGCCCAAAAAGATGTTCCGATAGCAATGTACAGTGGGAAGAAAGTAAGCAAGAGCTTTCGGTGTGAAAATGCCTCATTTTTCTATTTCCAATGTGCTTAACCCTGGTAGGTACTCTTGATCGACATGAGACTGGCGATGTAGCAAAGGCAATCATTGGTTCATGTGATGACGCATCATCCACATTCATGAATGTTATGGGTTCTGTATCTCTGGGATTTAGACCTTTTGATCCAGTCAAGAAGAAGAACACCAGCTACAAACAATCTGGCTCTTTCAAATTCAGCACCTCTCCACCCACTTTCCAAACCACAGAAAACTCCAAGTCTTCAGAGAAGGTAACTGAAATCATTTAAATAGAGGTAACTTACTCTCCTACATTTCTATAATGAAGGTTTTTATTGAGTTTGCACCAGAATGCTAATGCTTCATGCTACACGGGGCGGCACGGTGGCACAGTGGTCAGCACTGCTGCTTCAAATGCCAGAGACCCGGGTTCGATTCCCAGCTTGGATCACTGTCTGTGTGGAGTTTGCACATTCTCCTTGTGTCTGCTCCAGTTTCCTCCCACATTCTGAAAGACATGCTGGTTAGGTGCATTCATAGAAATCATAGAAACCCTACAGTGCAGGAAGAGGCCATTCAGCCCATCGAGTCTGCACCGACCACAATCCCACCCAGGCCCTACCCCCATATCCCTACATATTTTACCCACTAATTCCTGTAACCTACACATCTCAGGACACTAAGGGGCAATTTTAGTATGGCCAATCAACCTAACCCGCACATCTTTGGACTGTGGGAGGAAACCGGAGCACTCGGAGGAAACCCACGCAGACACGAGGAGAATGTGACGCGAGACAGGAATCGAACCCAGGTCCCTGGAGCTGTGAAGCAGCAGTGCTAACCACTGTGCCACCGTGCCGCCCATTGACCCGAACAGGCACCAGACTGTTGCGACGAGGGGAATTTCACAGTAACTTCATTGCAGTGTTAATGTAAGCCTTACTTGTAACTAATAAATAAATTTTACTTTTACTTTTACTTGACAACAGGATGTTAGAATGTGCCTTTTCCAATATTAGGCTGAATGAATAGATTTAGTAAAAGTGGGGGAATGGGTCTAACACCCCTGCATTAAAATGAAAGAGCACAGGTTATTTTAATGCTTTGCTATCCCAGTGAACTTTACAATCCTCAAGGACCCAAGATTAGCAGAACTTGCCAACAAGATTGTTTACTTGTAAGAAGGACAGGTAGTCTCTAACTAGGAGGAGATAACAGTCCTGCTTTTGGGTGAAGGTTTAATAATACACCTACGCAGACAAGATCGGAATTTTAAACAATGTTCTGTGTACTGACTAACTGCATAAACAGTGTGTAACTGTGACTTATAGGAGAGAGGTGGATTAGAATGCTCACCCTGTGAGAGCTGTATTAGAGGAAAGTGCTGCTTCAGAGGTTTATCTGGGGTAGTTCCCTTTAAGCATGAATCAGGAATAAATTATTGTGATCTGTCTGTGGGTTTCCTATGGTTAATTCAAAGAAGTCCCCCACAACACTAATATAGACTTAATGTCAGGTTTACATCACCTTAAATCAAAGCAAAATATTAATGTTTTACTTCCCACCTCCTCACCAACAACATGTGCTTCATTTGACTGGCTCACAAGGAAGTTCCTTTACATATTATCTACAGAGGGAAAGACTTGCTATATTAATTGAATATAACGAGTCTATCTCTTCTATAGTTCCAAAAGGTAGATTGGCTTCAGCAGTGCAAGGTGCTCCCTACTAACCTGACATGTTCCTTCCTGCTACCACCTCCAATAGGTAGTTATAGCTGCATATAAAGTGTGGAGATTGATCAGAGGTTGGTTGTAACTGCTTGGAAATGTCAGGCTGCATGCAATAACGCAACTTCCTTTTTACAGATGTAAAACTATTAAAGATAAAGTACATCACTTGGTGTGTGATAGACATGCCTGGGATGCAACATTATCAAGTTTACATGTCCCAAGGCACTGCTCATATTGAATTAGAGAAGATGCTCATTTATACGAATGACCCCTTTTATGATTAGAAGGTGCAATGTGTCTGTTTTATTGAATTCCTGTGATTCCCATTGGTAGGTGCTCAGATCAATTAGAGTTCCTGCTTTGTTTTTAAGAGAGTAACAAGCTCAGTTTGAAACTACAGAAGTTCAGAATTCTGTTGCTGGGAATGTTTCAATGACCTGGACCTTGCAGTAAGAATAATGATGAGGCTAA
Source organism: Mustelus asterias (assembly GCF_964213995.1). NCBI lineage: Eukaryota > Metazoa > Chordata > Chondrichthyes > Carcharhiniformes > Triakidae > Mustelus > Mustelus asterias. Next base: position 20,022,781 of record NC_135824.1, on the reverse strand, counting down.
CAGCACTCGCTTGTTACTGGGGAGTAAATCATGCAGCAACTTCATGGCATCTGCATATGTGCAGGTTAGCACAGAAAGTTGCTGTTTGTGTTGCATTTTTCCCCCACCAGCTTCATTCTAACATATTTCTTCAGGAGACTCTACACTCAAATGCATGAAATTGTAGTGCTTATCCATTAGGAATCCACTAGACACCCTAAAGGCATTAAGGCTTGCCCATTCAAGTGTAAATGAGATTTTTAACCTTGTGATCCGTCTTAATTATAGGCTCCAGCACTGAAAATTAACTTTTACAAGTGTGGATTCTCATCCCTTAAATATTGAGGGTGGCACAGTGGCGAGCACTGCTGCATCACAGCGCCACGGACCTGGGTTTGATTCCCGGCTTGGGTCACTGTCTGTGTGGAGTTTGCACATCCTCCCTGTGTCTGCATGGGTTTCCTCCCACAGTGCTCCGTTCCTCCCACAGTCTGAAAGATGTGCTGGTTAGGTGCATTGACCCAAACAGGCGCTGGAATGAGGCGACTGGGGGAATTTCACAGTAACTTTATTGCAGTGTTAATGTAAGCCTTACTTGTGACTAATAAATAAGCTTTACTTTACTTTTATTTTGGATATAGTTGGACAGTTTCAAAAATGAAATAAGCAGAATAAGGCATTGTGGGTCAACCCATAGCTTGTGGACTGCAACGTTTCAAGAAGGCAGCTCACCACCACCTTCTCCAGGGCAACTAAGGATGGGCAATAAATGCTGGCCAGCCAGCGGCACCCATATCCCATGAATGAATAAAAAAAGTATATTTTTAATTTTCTCTGTCTCTTTCATCTGTCTTTCTCTTAATCCTTTTTTTTTACTCCTTTATTTTTTTCTCTGTACCTGACTTGACATTGAATCAAATATTCCAACATTCACTTCCTGGTTTAGAATCTGTGCGACTCAGTAAGGGTTCTTCAATCTGATTGGCTTTGGGCCTGTGGAGGGTGGGCGAAACACTGTTGCTCGCTTTTTCAGACAGGCCTCTGTTTCCCTGTAGCTTGTGAAGCACTAGTTTCACTCTCCAATAATCAGAGTGGAAGAGCGGGGACAAATGTAAATGGAATGAATGCTGAACCCCATAAGTTTGCCACTTACTGCAGAATCTGGACTGATTTCAAATACAATTTATTTCCTTTTTCCTTTTTAAATATTTTTAAATAAGTGTGATTCAAAACTCATAGATCGTAAAATGTGACTCATGGCAGTTTCATTTTTATATCTTAGACAAGCTTAAATTAAAGTTCAAAGTTTATTTATTAGTGTCACAAGTAGGCTTACATTAACGCTGCAATGAAGTTACTGTGAAAATCTCCTAGTCACCACGCTCCAGCGCCTGTTCGGGTACACTGAGGGAGAATTTAGCGTGGCCAACGCACCTAACCAGCACATCTTTCGGACTGTGGGAGGAAACCAGAGCACCTGGAGGAAACCCATGCAGACACTGGGAGAATGTGCAGTCTCCGTACAGACAATGACTCAAGCTGGGAATCGAACCCATGTTCCTGGCACTGTGAGGGAGCAGTGCTAACCACTATGCCACTGTGCCGCCCAATCTATGGCACTGCTCATTGGAGATCAGTGGACATGCAGACAGGAGTATGATGCCATTACATACTGCAGAAATATAAGTGTGTGGATTTTTTGAGCTGAACAGTTTAATTGTAAAAGAATTGTTAAAATACTCCTTGGGGCAGTTACAGTTTGAACAATCTTTATCATCCTTGAGCATAATTGTTGGGGTCAATCAGAGTTTATTTTTCACGTAGTAAGGACGTTTTGTAAATTGAAATTCTCAGTGATAGAGAGCATTTATAGAACACAAATAGACCATTTGGTCCAACAGGTCCATGCCTGTGTTTATGCTCCACATGAACACCCTACCACACTTAGGACTGGATTTTATGTAGCCCTTCTAAGCCCATCATTAAGAAGACTCACAACACCAGGTTAAAATCCAACAGGTTTATTTGGTAACATGAGCTTTCGGAGCGCTGCTCCCTCATCAAGTGAGTGGAGAGTTGAGTTCACAAACGGAATATATAGAGACAGACTCAATTGCAAGATAATGGTTGGAATGCGAGTCTTTACAGGTGATCAAGTCTTTACAGGTTCTGACAATGCGAGTGGAGAGAGGGATAATGACAGGTTAAAGAGGTGTGAACTGTCTCAAGCCAGGACAGTTAGCAGGGTTATGCAAGCCCAGGCCAAATGGTGGGGCTTACACGTAGCGTGACATGAACCCAAGATCCCGGTTGAGGCCGTCCTTATGTGTGTGGAACTTGGCTATCAGTTTCTGCTCGGCGATTCTTCGTTGTTGTGTGTCTTGAAGGCCGCCTTGGAGAACGCTGATCTGAAGATCAGAGGCTGACTGCCATACAATGATGGGAACTGTGTTATAATACATTAACTTATACGTAGCAGGCCTCCCTGCTGTATCATCCCCCCCTCCCCCCACATAGGGAATTCCCTTGGCACGGTGTACAACAGGTTTTGTAAAACAAGCAACTGGCGAACAGAACATGCCTGGGGGGCGCACAGAAAAGTAGAGCTGTCAGGGGGAGAAAGTCAAGCCCAGGTAGTACCCTGGCACTGCCTCCCCAGTTTGAAAATATGGCGGGAAAAGCCAGCTGTGCAGCTGGTGGGCTGCACCCCATTTTTCCCGCCTGAGTTCACACTTAACAAAGAAAATGGTAAAATTGCGCCCTCTAGAGGCTGGGATGAAAGGATGCTGAATGTGCCACTTCTGTTGACTTGAACTTTGCGATTATAAGGATGGCAAAATAGTCAATATTCACCATAATTACAGCTGTGAAACCTTGTGGAAATGACAGCTCTCCCTTCACTTTCCTGTGAGCTTTGTGAAATTGCTGCGTGTGCAAGTTTATTGCCCATCAAACATGCCATTAGAAAGTTAGAACTGAGATTTAATAGGGCAAATAACTTTTCAAAAGGGAGATTTATGATCGTGCAATGCCATTCAACCCATTTGGCCCAGAAAGGAAACGATTTAAGTTGTGGTGTCTCATTCCTACATGTTGTGAATTGTTGCTGGAGATATTTAACATTTTTTTCCATCCTGTGTGTTTTTTCTTGCTGCTAATCCAATTTTTTTTTTGTTTCTCTTTATTTGTCTTTCTGTCCTAGTTTTTACTCTGATAGTTGGTAATTCCATCTCACTGATCCATCTGTTTTTCAATCCTAACCTTCATTCTGTGGAAATGGACTGTTGGTTCCATTGTTGACTGATGTTCGAGGTGCCCCTGTTTCCCTCTCTGCCGCATACATTCCAGCAATGTGCAGGTCAAAAATCTTTCAGGCTAAAGGGTTCTATTAAATTTTTTAAAATGCACACGTCACTCCACTATTTAGGAAAGGTGAGCGAGAGAGAAACTGGGGAATTATGGACCAGTTAGCCTAACATTTGTTGTTGGGGAATTACTAGAATCTGTAATTAAGGATGAGTGATGGCACCCCTTGAAAATTTTCATCTAATCAGGGACAACCAGCAAGGATTTGTGAAGGGTAGGTCGTGCCTGGTGAATTTGATTGATTTTTTGAAGAGGTGATTGGAATAGTGGATGGGGGCTTGTATTTTGGATGTTATTTACATGAAGGCATTCAATAAAGTCTCTCATCAAAGACTAATGGGTAAATTTGAAGCTGATGAAATAAAAGCATGTTGTTATCCCAACTGAGATTGGCTGGGCAGTAGGAGACAGCAGGTAGAGATAAGGGCAGGTACTTGAATTGGCAAGATGTGACTGGTGACATCCCACAGGAATCTGTGGCCGCCAGATAACTGAGGGTGGAAAATAGAAAGAATCACAGGCCTCAGTCTTGGGTAGGAAGGTAGGGGGTGCCTCCTCCCTTCATAGGCCAGATACCTCCGGACCCCTCTCCACCCTTGACCTATTCCCATGATGGCACGGTGGTTAGCACTGCTGCCTCACGGCGCCAGGGGTCCGGGTTCGTTTCCCGGCTTGGGTCACTGTCTGTGCAGAGTCTGCACATTCTCCCTGTGTCTGCATGGGTTTCCTCCAGGTGCTCCGATTTCCTCCCACAGTCCGAAAGACATGCTGGTTAGGTACATTGGCCATACTAAATTCTCCCTCAGTGTACCTGAACAGGCACCGGAGTGTGGCAACTAGGGGATTTTCACAGTGACTTCATTGCAGTGTTAATTCAAGCCTACTTGTGACAAATAAATAAATGATTAAACACTCACCCTCCCTCCCCTCCCGTCCCATGACCCTGCCACTTACCTCACACTGAGGCTCTGGCACAGGGCTGCAATGTCTTTTCTGGCCACACACTGCTGTGCCTGAAAGAATTGGAGAGCTGTCGGCCAATCAAATTGGCTGACAGCTCTCCAAGGAGGGACTTCCTTTCAAGTGCAGATGGAAGTTCTGCTGCTGCCCATTCACGCCCACATGCACTCTCTCCCTCTCTCTCTCACACACGCACTCTCTCTCTCACACATGCACCCGCACACACTCTTGTCCCTCACACACACACTTAAACACACATGCATTCATCCCTCTCAGACACACATTCTAATCTCTCTCTCTCACACATACACACACGCTCATCTCTCACACACTCACCTCTCTCCTAGGCCTGAATCCCCCTCCTTCCTTTCCCAAGGCCCGAACACCACACAGAACCAAGTCGGGAATCCCCGGTGTACAGTATTGGTCTCTTTATTTAAAGAAAGATGTAAATGCATTAGAAACAGTTGAAACAAGGTTTATTAGGCTCATACCAGGACTAGGAGAGTTGTCTAGCGAGGAAAGGTTGGAGAGGTTAGGTTTGCATCCATTAGAGTTTAGAAGTGTAAAAGGCGACTTGATCAAAATCTTTAATATCCTGAGGGGTTTTGACAGGGTGGATGTGGAGAGGGTGTTTTCTCTTGTTGGAGAATCTAGAACAAGGGGTGACTGTTTAAAAATAAGGGGTCGCTTATTTAACAGAGATGAGAAATTTTTTCTTTGAGGGTTGTGAATCTCTGGAACTCTCTTCGTGAAAAGGCAGTGGAAGCAGAGTCTTTGAATATTTTTAAGGAAGAGAGGGATTGATTAGTAAGTTTGATTAGTAAGTTTGCGGATGACACAAAGGTTGGCCGATTTGCGGATAGCGATGAGGACCATCAGAGGATACAGCAGGATATAGATCGGTTGGAGACTTGGGCGGAGATATGGCAGATGGAGTTTAATCTGGACAAATGTGAGGTAATGCATTTTGGAAGGTCTATTACAGATAAGAAATATACAGTAAATGGCAGAACCCTTTAGAGTATTGATAGGCAAAGGGATCTGGGCGTACAGGTACACAGGTCACTGAAAGTAGCAATGCAGGTGGAGAAGGTAGTCAAGAAGGCATATGGCATGCTTGCTTTCATCGGCCGGGGCATTGAGTTTAAAAATTGGCAAGTCATGTTGCAACTTTATAGAACCTTAGTTAGGCTGCACTTGGAATATAGTGTTCAATTCTGGTCACCACACTACCAGAAGGATGTGGAGGCTTTGGAGAGGGTACAGAAAAGATTTACCAGGATGTTGCCTGGTATGGAGGGCATTAGCTATGAGGAGAGGTTGGAGAAACTTGGTATGTTCTCACTGGAACGACGGAGGTTGAGGGGCGGCCTAATAGAAGTCTACAAGATTATGAGAGGCATGGACAGAGTGGATAGTCAGAAGTTTTGTCCCAGGGTGGAAGAGTCAATTACTAGGGGCACAGCTCTAAGGTGCGAGGGGCAAGGTTTAAAGGAGATGTACGAGGCACGTTTTTTACACAGGGGTGGTGGGTGCCTGGAACTTGCTGCTGGGAGAGGTAGTGACTTTTAAGGGGCGTCTGGACAAATACATGAATCGGATGGGAATAGAGGGATATGGTCTCCGGAAGGGTAGGGGATTTTAGTTCAGTTGGGCAGCATGGTCAGTGCAGGTTCAGAGGGCCAAAGTGCCTGTTCCCGTGCTGTAATTTTCTTTATTCTTTATTTTTTATTTTTTGTTTTTCGATTCTTGATTAACAAGGGGGTGAAAGGTTATTGAGTGTAGACAGGAACGTAGGGTTGTGGTTACAGTCAGATCAGCCATGATCTTATTGAATGGCAGAGCAGGCTCGAGGAGCTGAGTGGCTCCTAATTTGTATGTTCGTATGTGTTGAACACAATTTTTAAAAATCTGACATGATAGGCAAAGTTTAAGATTTCTGTGACAGAATCTGCCAAACATACCTTCCATTGTTTTTGAAAAGGCAGTGTGGTTTTGAAATGGAAGTGGAAGGTGCTGCCACAGGGAGTGGCTGAAGTGAATCGTATGGAGGGAAGGTAGGCAAGCAAATGAGGGAGAAGGGAATAGGGGGTAAATAAAATTTAAAAATGGACAGCACAATGATTAGCACTGCTGTCTCACAGCACCAGAGTCCCCAATTCAATTCTGGCCTCGGGTCACTGTCTGTGTGGAGTTTGCACTTTTTCCCCGTGTCTGCATAGGTTTTCTCTGGGTGCTCCAGTTTCTTCCCATAGTCAAAAGATGTAAGGTTAGGTGGATTGGCCATGCTAAATTGACCCTAGTGTCAGGGAGATTAGCAGGGTAAATGCATGGGGTTACGGGAATAGGGCTTGTGTGGGATTGTGGTCAGTGCAGACTCGATGGGCCAAATGGCCTCCTTCTGTACCGTAGGGATTCTATGAAAAGAAAATTGAAGTCACAACAACAGATTTCATACTGCAGGGACTCAGTTCCAAGTTATGAAGAAATGGTATAATCTGTCCAGAATGTGAATGTGTGAATAACATTCAATTTGAAATGTCAGTCGGCCTAAGTAGCTTTGGGCATGAGCAGGAAGCATTGCAGTTGGACTGGGAGGTGGCAGAATTGCAGGAAGCTGAATACAGAATGAATGGAGTTTAGAAGAGTGAGAGGGGATCTCATAGAAACTTATAAAATTCTAACACAATTAGGGTAGATTCAGAAAAAATGTTCCCAATGGTAGGGGAGTCCAGAATTAGGGGTCATAGTTTGATGATAAGGGGTAAACCTTTTAGGTCTGAGATGAGGAGAAATTTCTTCACCCAGAGAGTGGTAAATGTGTGGAATTCACTACCACAGATTGTAGTTGAGGCCAAAACGTTTTATGATTTCAAGAAGAAATTAATTTAGCTCTTGGGCGAAAGGGATCAAAGGATATGGGGGAAGTGGGGATCAGGATATTGAATTTGATGATCAGCTCTGATCAAAGTGAATGGTGGAGCAGGCTTGAAGGGCCGAATGGCCTCCTCCTGCTTCTAGTTTCTATGTCAAGGAAAAGAGTAAAATAGAACCATAGAAACCCTACAGTGCAGAAGGAGGCCATTCGGCCCATCGAGTCTGCACCGACCACAATCCCACCCAGGCCCTACCCCCACATATTTACCTGCTAATCCCTCTAACCTATGCATCTCAGGACTCTAAGGGGCAATTTTTTTTTAACCTGGCCAATCAACCTAACCCACACATCTTTGGACTGTGGGAGGAAACCGGAGCACCCGGAGGAAACCCACGCAGACACGAGGAGAATGTGCAAACTCCACACAGACAGTGACCTGAGCTGGGAATCGAACCCGGGACCCTGGAGCTGTGAAGCAGTAGTGCTAACCACTGTGCTACCGTGCCGTAGAGGACAAAAATTATTCAATCCTCAAAAGACATTTTTGACCAATTAGAAGCCATTGCCAGGGTGGAAGAAGGAGGGGGCTGAGGAGTAATGAGCAAAAGGATAATCCAGGAATCTGCAGGCAATTAATATAGTGCAGCCCAGCACTTCAACCCCTGTTTAGAGGCTGCTTTTAATGCAGATGGTGATGCAGCATCCACAAAGGAGGATTCTATAGAGCACCTAGCCATGGCTCAGCGTTGCACCATGCTTGGAAGGAGTTGGAAGTCGCTGCTAGTCACTGTCAACACTGGATATTTTTCTGTTTGCTGTTGTCCTTCTTGTAACGCAGCTCAAATTCTGCCCTGGCAACCTCTGCATCAGTTCCTTGAGGACATGGTATGGTGGATGTGACAATTCCTGCAGATATCATTGAGGGTCTCCTGGTGGGTATGGTCCATTGGCCCATCGTGCCTGCTGCTCACCCTGCCAGTATCATCTTCTGTGCAGTGCTACCGAAACACTAACCAAATAATTCTGTGAAAAATGTAGCTACGCACATGGGAGTGCATATGAAGCACTGAACACTTTGGCGTGCTAAATTTCCTCACATCAGTGCAAAATTTCAAACACGTAATTCCAAACACAAACATAAATTGGTTTTAAAATCAAGAATATCTCCACAGCTGAGAGAAATCTCTTCACAACGTTTGAAACTAGTATTAAAACAAGTTCAAGAGACCTTGTTATATTGCGTGTGCCATTAAATTCTGGCTCACTGAGACCTCAGAATAGCTGTTATTGCCTAATATATCATTAACTTAGATACTTATTAGGGATTGAGGAATTTTTGTTCCCTATTTAATTCTGTATTCAGCTTCCTGCAATTTTGCCACCTCCCAACACAATTACAATTCTTCCTGCTCATGCCCAATATCATGCTCCAGTTTCCTCCCACAGTCAAAAGGACAGCACGGTGGCTCAATGGTTAACACTGCTGTCTCACAACATCAGGGACCCGGGTTCAATTCTGGCCTCGGATCACTGTCTGTGTGGAGTTTGCACATTCCCCCTGTGTCTGCGTGGGGTTTCCTCCGGGTGCTCCGGTTTCCTCCCACACTCCAAAGGTGTGCGGGTTAGGTTGATTGGCCATGTTAAATTGACCCCAGTGTCAGGGGATTAGCAAGGGAAATATGTGGGGTTACGGGAGTAGGGCCTGGGTGGGATTGTGGTCGGTGCAGACTCGATGGGCCGAATGGCCTCCTCCTGTACGGCAGGGATTCTATGAGCAGGTTAGGTGGATTGGCTGTGCTAAATTGCCTCTTAGTCTCTCAAGATATGTAGGTTAGGAGCGTTAGCGGGGTAAATATGTGGGGTTACAAGATCGGGCCTGGGTTAGATGCTCCGTCAAAGAATTGGTGCAGACTCGATGGGCTGAATGGCCTCCTCCTACATTGTAGGATTCTACGATTCTATGATTCTGTGAAAATATAATTCTCCATGCCCAAAGCTGCTTAGGCCAACTGAATGACACTTCAAATGGAATGTTATTCACACATTCACATTCTGGGCAGATTGCACCATTTCTTCATAACTTAGAACTGACTTCCAGTAGTACGAAATTATTGTGCCTTCAATTTTCTTTTGCCACACTGCCTTTTCAAAAATAATGAAAGGTATGTTTACTATCAGTGCGTTCAACGATTGAAGGAAATAAAAGGAAGATTCGGTATTACCTTCAGTCAAAGTTTGAGGCATATAAGGTTCAAATTGCTGAATTCTTGTGTGAAAGCTGAGTTTCTGTGTCTTAATAAATATAAGACTTTTAGTTTTACAGCTGACACACCAACAATTAATCATAGTTGTCTTTGCACAATCCACCTTGTGCTGCAGCTGTCCTGCTTGTCCGCATTCCAAAGGAATTTTTCCATTCAGATTATTTTAATACCGCCAAATTTTAAAAATGTCAATGAATTTTAAACATTGTACGGGCCACGAACTGGGAGACACAATAAAAGTGTCGCACAACGTGATAGTCAGTGAAAGGATTAACCTTGGAAGGAACAATGCTCTCGATATACCCCTGAACGTTGCCGATGTAACAGACGCCTGATTATTTATACGCACACCATAGTAACGGGCTATCAAAGGACTGCTTTCGCCCAACAAAGGCTGGACAACCCGCACTATAAACCCTCATTCAGCGCTTTGTCCCCGCCTGTGTCTGCAACCGTTCTGCCGACAATCGGCTGGAAGTACAATGGGAGAAAAACTTTGATTTCACGTTGCCTTGACTTTTTCAACCCTGCCTTTGTTAGCACACGTGCTGCAGAGCTCTTGGATGACAGCGGGGCCGTGGGGTGGAGGTGTGTTTGGGGGGAGGGCTCTCTCTTTTAATGCAGTGTAACAAATTCAGTGAAATGAAGGCGTGTGGCACTTCTGTCGGATTTTGTAACTTGGAGTTTGAATGATTTTTTTTATATTTGCCAGATGTGGGGTGGGGGGGGGGGGGTGGTTAAGAAAACCCATTTAGGACAGTTATTCTGTCCGTCTGATGGGTTTACAGCTTTGGTGGGCAATGAAAGGTGCCTTGCTTAGACTGCTTCAATTTAGGTGAAGTCAGTGTTTCTTTTTGTGTGCGCGGTGAGGCACCATTTGAATAGCATGTTGAGAGAACACTTAAGGTCCACTTGACAGGAGCTCTTGTTGTAAATAGTGCAATTTGACTCCAGCTGTTAAACAGTGTCTTTGACAGCAACCAAATAGCAAGAAGATGCTTTACTGCACCACAAAAAAAAAATCAATATTTGGTTCTTGTACTTGGCAACCAGCTTTTTTGTTGTGATGATTTATATAAGGAAATCTTTAGGTTTCCCATGGAATGAGCTGTAATTGTATGGTTTTGTACTCGTGCTCTAATTTTATCATCAAATTAAACTCCTTGCTGGGCCCCTGCTCTCACAGATGTTCAGAGCCTGAGTGCGAGTGGAACATATGGTCGTTGCCTCCGCCTGGTTCCTGCTGTAGACCTGCAGACGGTGCAGTGCTCCCTGCCACTGTGTTTAGGAGTCAAGTTTGCAATACATTGTGGAGATGAGGCTGAAGGGATATTTCTTGATTCATCTGCAGCATTCATCCTCCCAACCTGTCCATACACTTAACAGAAAGTAAACCTTGTGAAATATTGGAGTGGTTTCAGTGGGGGAGCTAAGCACTGTCTTTACTTCCTTCCCTCCGGAATGTCTTTGGGGGCATACTATGGTCATCTCTTTACACATCGATATGATTTTTGACATTTTGGTTTTAAATATTAAGCTTTTGTGTCATGGTTTAATCACCCGTATCCTTTTCAGATAGATACATGCCAGAAAGTCAGTCCAAAGATGCTAGGGTAAATGCATGGGGTTATGGGGATAGGGCCTGGGTGGGATTGTGGTCGGTGAAGACTCGATGGGCCGAATGGCCTCCTTCTGCACTGTAAGATTCTATGATTCTATAGTTAGATTTCACTTCCAATTGGTTAGAATAGATTTAAAAAGATACAATTGAATCTGCTAAGTGTTCAACCTTCTTTGTTTTCTGGTAACCATAAACACAACATGCACATTTTAATTTATTAAAAATATGTAGCATCATAGGATAGTTCATAGAATCATACAATCCCTACAGTGCAGAAGGAGGCCATTCGGCCCATCAAACCTATACCGATGACAATCCCACCCAAGCCCTATCCCTGTAACCCCATCTATTTATCCTGCTCATCGCTCTGACACGAAGGGGCAATTTAGCATGGCCAATTCACCTCACCTGCACATCTTTGGAGTGTGTGAGGAAACCGGAGCACTCAGAGGAAACCCATGCAGACGCGGGAAGAACGTGCAAACTCCACACAGTCACCCAAGGCCGGAATCGAACCCAGGTCCCTGGCGCTGTGAGGCAGCAGCACTAACCATCGTGCCGTCCCAATGTGGTTGCCTCTTAAATGTCCTCTGAAATGGCCTAGCAGGCCACTCAGTTCAAGAGTATGCCCCCACCGCACTCTCAGGTAGTGTATTTCAGATCCTAACCACTTTTTTGTTTATTAGTGTCATAAATAGGCTTACATTAACACTGCAATGAAATTATTATGGAAATCCTCTAGTCGCCACACTCTGGCGCCTGTTCAGGTACACTGAGGAAAATTTGGCATGACCAATGCGCCTAACCAGCACGTCTTTTGGACTGCGGGAGCAAACCTGAGCACCCGGACGAAACCCTGCAGACGCGGAGTTCGTGCAGAGTCTGCACAGACAGTGACCCAAGCTGGAATTGAACCTGGGTCCCTGGCACTGTGAGGCAGCACTGTGTCAAAGAACAATACAGCACAGGAACAGGCCCTTCGGCCCTCCAAGCCCGCGCCGCTCCCTGGTCCAAACTAGACCATTCTTTTGTATCCCTCCATTCCCACTCCGTTCATGTGGCTATCTAGATAAGTCTTAAACGTTCCCAGTGTGTCTGCCTCCACCACCTTGCCCGGCAGCGCATTCCAGGCCCCCCACTACCCTCTGTGTAAAATACATCCTTCTGATATCCGTGTTAAACCTCCCCCCCCCCCCCCCTTGAACCTATGACCCCTCATGAACATCACCACGGACCTGGGAAAAAGCTTCCCACCGTTCACCCTATCTATGCCTTTCATAATTTTATACACCTCTATTAGGTCACCCTTCATCCTCCGTCTTTCCAGTGAGAACAACCCCAGTTTACCCAATCTCTCCTCATAACTAAGCCCTTCCATACCAGGCAACATCCTGTAAACCTCCTCTGGACTCTCTCTAAAGCCTCCACATCCTTCTGGTAGTGTGGCGACCAGAACTGGGCGCAGTATTCCAAATGCGGCCGAACCAACGTTCTATACAACCGCAACATCAGACCCCAACTTTTATACTCTTTGCCCCGTCCTATAAAGGCAAGCATGCCATATGCCTTATTCACTACCTTCTCCACCTGTGACGTCACCTTCAAGGACCTGTGGACTTGCATACCCAGGTCCCTCTGCGTATCTACACCCTTTATGGTTCTGCCATTTATCATATAGCTCCCCCCTACGTTAGTTCTACCAAAATGCATCACTTCGCATTTATCTGGATTGAACTCCATCTGCCATTTCTTTGCCCAAATTTCCAGCCTATCTATATCCTTCTGTAGCCTCTGACAATGTTCCTCACTATCTGCAAGTCCAGCCATTTTCGTGTCGTCCGCAAACTTACTGATCACCTCAGTTACACCTTCTTCCAGATCGTTTATATAAATCACAAACAGCAGAGGAGCCAATACAGAGCCCTGCAGGACACCACTAGTCACAGGCATCCAGCCAGAAAAAGACCCTTCCACTACCACCCTCTGTCTTCTGTGACCAAGCCAGTTCTCCACCCATCTAGCCATCTCCCCCTTTATCCCATGAGATCCAACCTTTTTCACCAACCTACCATGAGGGACTTTGTCAAACGCTTTACTAAAGTCCATATAGACGACATCCACGGCTCTTCCCTCATCAACCATTCTAGTCACTTCTTCAAAAAACTCCACCAGGTTAGTGAGGCATGACCTCCCTCTCACAAAACCATGCTGACTATCGTTAATGAGTTTATTCCTTTCTCCCGGCTCAGGTCACTGTCTGTGTGGAGTTTGCACATTCTCCTCGTGTCTGCGTGGGTTTCCTCCGGGTGCTCCGGTTTCCTCCCACAGTCCAAAGATGTGTGGGTTAGGTTGATTGGCCAGGTTAAAAATTGCCCCTTAGAGTCCTGGGATGCATAGGTTAGAGGGATTAGCGGGTAAATATGTGGGGGTAGGGCCTGGGTGGGATTGTGGTCGGTGCGGACTCGATGGGCCGAATGGCCTCCTTCTGCACTGTAGGGTTTCTATGATGATTTCTATGATTTCTAAATGCGCATACATCCTATCTCTAAGAATTCTCTCCAACAACTTCCCTACCACGGACGTCAAGCTCACCGGCCTATAATTTCCCGGGTTATCCTTCCTACCCTTCTTAAATAACGGGACCACATTAGCTATCCTCCAATCCTCTGGGACCTCACCTGTGTCCAGTGACGAGACAAAGATTTGCGTCAGAGGCCCAGCGATTTCATCTCTCGTCTCCCTGAGCAGCCTTGGATAGAATTCCATCAGGCCCTGGGGATTTGTCAGTCTTTATATTCTCTAAAAAACCTAACACTTCCTCCCTTGTAATGGAGATTTTCTCTACCGGTTCAACACTCCCCTCCGAGACACTCCCAGTCAACACATCCCTCTCCTTTGTGAATACCGACGCAAAGTATTCATTTAGGATCTCCCCTACTTCTTTGGGCTCCAAGCATAATTCCCCACTTATGTCCCTGAGAGGTCCGTTTTTTCCCTGACAACCCTTTTGTTCCTAACATATGAATAAAATGCCTTGGGATTCTCCTTAATCCTGTCTGCCAAGGACATTTCGTGACCCCTTTTTGCCCTTCTAATTCCTCGTTTGAGTTCTTTCCTACTTTCTTTGTATTCCTCCAGAGCTCCCTCCGTTTTTAGCTGCCTGGACCTAACGTACGCCACTCTTTTCTTTTTGACCAATCCCTCAATTTCCCATGTAGTTACAGCACAGCAGTAGACCATTTGACCCATTGTGTCTGTTTTGGCTCTCTGCAAGTGTAAATCAGCTAGTCCCACTCCCCTGTCTTTTCCACACAGCCCTGCAAATATTGACTGTTCATGTAATTACCCAACATCCTTTGGAAAGTCACAATTGGCCTTGCTTCCATCTCAGGCAATGCACTCCTGATCCTAACCACTCGCTGCATAAAAAAGCTTTTTCTCCTGTCTCTTTTGGTTCTTTAGCCAATCACCTTGAATAAGTGTCTGTCTGGTTCTTGACCCTTCTGTCAATGCAGTTTCTCTTTATCTACTGTATCCAGACCCTCGATCAAATCTCCTGTCAATCTTCTCTCTCAGAAGAACAGCCTCAATTGTCCCATGTAATTGAAGACCTCACCATCAAATCATAGTATCCCTACAGTGCAGAAGGAGGCCATTCAGCCCCTCAAGTCTGCATTGATTCTTACCCAGCCTTACCCCGTAACCCTATGTATTTATCCCACTAACCTATGTACCTTGGGACAATAAGGGGCAATTTAGCATAGCCAATCCACCTAACCTACACATCTTTGAACTGTGGGAGGAAACCGGAGCACCTGGAGGAAACCCACGCGGAGGCGAGGAGAACGTGCAACCCCCACACAGTCACCTGAGGCCTGAATTGAATCTGGGTCCCTGGCGCTGTGAGGCAGCTGTGCTAATCACTGTGCCACCTTGCCACCCTTGAA
The DNA here is from genome assembly GCF_964213995.1 of Mustelus asterias. Taxonomy (NCBI): domain Eukaryota; kingdom Metazoa; phylum Chordata; class Chondrichthyes; order Carcharhiniformes; family Triakidae; genus Mustelus; species Mustelus asterias. The sequence goes on along the minus strand of NC_135824.1, from coordinate 20,007,763 downwards.
ACCATTACTGCAAATATTTTCTGCGCCCTCTCTCTTGCCTTAACATCCTTCCCAAAGTGTCATGCCCAGAATTGAGCTCAATTCTCTACATGATACATAATTTAGTATTCAGTCAATTTGATATTGGATAATAATACTTGCATTACTTCGACTTGGTGGTTGAATTCTGCCTCTCAGTCAGAGGGGAAGTGTTTGAGCTCCATTTCAGATAAACCCACACCCAGTGGGGTAACTATTGAAAGTGGGTAGTATTGAAATGGGTTCTTCACCCCCAGTTGCAGCTCATGCAGGAGGAGGTACTGGGAAGAAGAAAACCATGAGAAAGGCAATGAAACAGCAGCCCAGCCACTCTTCACTAGACAATGGCTCAACAATCCCAGTGCATGAGACTTGGAGTAAGTCTCGTTCCAGAAGAGAACGTCCAAAGAAACGCAGACTGAATTGTATTTACATAGCTCCTTATCGGCCGGAAATCTCTGGCCGTTCACGCCAGCAGGATTCTCTGGCCCCCTGCAGTGGGCCACGTGTGGGTAAATGGGACTAGGTGGGAGGTCAGACGCCTGTCTCAATGGGCTGAAGGACCGCTTTCTGCACTGTATGATTCTATGATTCCAGTGAACACAGTTTTGGCTGAGCGCCAGATTCTCCGTCCTCGCTTACAACAGCAGGGCGTGAATGGCCAAAGAATTCCGGCCATCATTTCCCAAAGAGCTTCAAAAGTTAATTATTTCTGTTATTCAGCAAGCGCCTTTATATAAGAATGTAAAAGACCCACTGGGAACCAAGCACATAAACTTAACAGTCTGCATACAGTGTTCGCCAATGTGTTATGAAGCACAGTCCACAGGATCTCTTCAGTAAGCCAGTAGCATATAGTTAATTCATTATATAATTTAATGTCTTCCGTGCATGAATTTGAAGTGCTTTAGCACTTGGTGAAGTTAATCTGCTTGTGCAGCAAAGTTAGAAGACATGTAACAAGTCCTCGGCTGTTTTAGTCAAAATCACCCAATGTGGACTAAACTTTGCTTTCATGAGATACATCAGCGTCACTTCTGTCAAAATCCTGGAGCTCCCTACCATAGAAAGCATCCTATCCAGATGTATCACAGCTTGGTATGGCTCCTGCTCTGACCAAGACAGCAGGAAATTACAAAGGGTCATGAGTGTAGCCCAATCCATCACGCAAACCAGCCTCCCATCCATTAACTCTGTCTACTCTTCCCACTGCCTCAGGAAGGCAGCCAGAAAATCAAGGACCCAACGCACCCTGTACATACTTCCTTCCACCTTCTTCCGTTAGGAAAAATATATAAAAGTCTGAGATCACGCACCAACCGACTCAAGAACAGCTTCTTCCCTGCTGCCATCAGACATTTGAATGGACCTATCATATATTAAGCCAATTTTTCTCTATATTCTGGCTATGATGGTAGCACAATATTCTGCACCTTCTTTCCTTCTCCCCTATGTACTCTATGAACGGAATGTTTTGTCTGTACAGCATGCAAGGAACAATACTTTTCACTGTATCCCAATACATGTGACAATAAATCATATCAAATCAAAAAAGCCCTCTGGGTACATCTACACCACATGGTTACAGTGGTTCAGGAGGGCAGCTCAGCGCTGACAGTGACAGAAGTGCAGGTCCCCTTAAGAGTGAACCAGGACTTCACAGTGAGTTGCGAGTAGGTGATGCTCACTGAAGCTTGTAATTAACAACTGGGGTTTTCCCACAGTTGTGGGCTGGCTTCTAGACAGGGAGAGGATCCAGAAAGGATGTGTAGAAAGTGGTATTAGTACCAAACTATACTATAAGCAATAAAATGGTTGTGAATCACCAGAAAGTCTCCTGCTGCCTAATTTGGTAAATGGCTATCCACCATCACCCTCTTAAAGACAATTTAAAAATGGCCAAAAAAAGCTGGCGGCACCCAGATCCCAGGAGCACATCTTCTAAAAAGGTGAGGATTTAGATGCAATGATAGAGTCACAGGTCTAACGTAAGTTGCAAAAGAAGCAGTGGAGACATGAGGAGAAACATTTTCACACAACGAGTGGTTAAGTTCTGAAATGCACTGCCCGAAAGGAGGCAGGTTCAATCGAGGCATTCAAGAAGGAATTGAACTATTATCTGAAAAGGAAGATTGTGCAGGTTACAGGGAGAAGGGAGGAGAATGGCATGAGGTAAAATGCTCATTTATAGAGCCAGAACAGACACAATGGGCTGAATGGCCTCCTTCTGTGCTGTAACAATCGTGTGATCTCCAGAACAGCACCTTGAATGTCTCTTAAAGCAGTTCATTCCTGCTTCAGTTACAAATGCAATATCCTTTTTGAATTGTTTCAGGAACATGGAATTACCCTTTCAAGTTGTGGACATCAGCAACACATTGTACAGCATTATCCCAGGCTGAGTGTAATGAAAAACGCAAGGTCTTATCGAAACAGAAACCATTGGCCAGTCCTTGCTAGCAATGAAATACAATGATTTGTGGAGAATCACAAGTTGAAGGATATCAGTTCTGAAATTTGATTTTTCTTAGATCCTTTATTAGGTTACCTGAGTTGAAATATAGAAACGTGTTTTAGCAGCAGCTATGAGGATGTGCACTTGGCAGCAGTCTTGTGTGCAGTAATTGGTGCTTGGTCTAAAAGGTCTTCTTTAGTTAATGTCATCAAGAGTAAGATATAAGAACCATCATCACTCATCATTAAAATTCAGTCTCTAATTTTACTCATTTAATATTCAGCACTTATTACATAATAATCTAGGTCCATTAATATCGTTTAATGGAAAATGTTTGGCAAACGACATCTTATTTTCTAAAAATGATTAGATTGTAATATTAATGTCAAAAAGAGTGTCATATGTCTGCCAAAAGGCTCTTTTAGTATCACACCAAGATAATGCTCAAAAACATTGGTTTCAGATATTCAATTTCCCAAAAACATACTTTATTCGTATCATTTCTAAAGACACAATACATGACCATTCAAAGTTGACATTACATAAGGTGCAAACCAAATTCATTTCCTCCAATACGGTGTGTAACTCACTACATTTACAATTACAGTTAAAACTTACATGATTCATTTCATGTCCATTCAGCCTGAGGGATTCTATCCAATTTCCACCCCCCATCCCCCTCCCCTCCTCCCTCCCCCTCCAGTGTACATGGGCAGGAAGGCCTTGCAAAGTGGCCTTTCCCCATTGCGCCTTTGGAATCTGACAGCCCCACCAACACTGCACCTTTGCAACAGCTGTCCCAGGCTTTAGTGCATCCTTCAGCAGGATGAACCTTGGAATGTGCCAGTCTGCAACGCTTGGTCATGGATAACTCAGATATTCGGGATTAGCCTCTTATTATTGTCGTGGGCCGGATTTCTGTCCCTCTCTGCGGTGTGTATCATGGTGGCGGGAGGCGATACGTGCTCACTGGAGGTGGGATCATATGGTCCCACCATTGTCAATGGGGTTTCCCATTGAACGCACCCCTCACCGCTGGGAAACCTATGGCGGGACTGTAAGATTTCGTTGCATGAATCTCAGTTGCTTTACATAGCTGACAGTCTTCAAACTCTCTCCTGGGTACATGCTGCATGTCCGGGAGATCCATCCTTCTCTCTATCTCTCTCCCCTTCGGGTAAGTATCGTTGGTGAAGCATGAATGATACCAGTCCTCAGGCTGAACAATGGTTTTCTGAAACTCTGAGCGCTGCAACTCTGAAAAGGAGAAGTAAGCAAATTGGTGAAGTATTTAAATTACTCTTTCACTATTCAAAGTGTGCAGTTGGAGCTCGGCAAGAAAGCAGACAAAGATTGACTATACTCTTGCTCATGCTAAAAGGTGCTTTGTTATCACTTCATCCTCATTCATAATCTACATTTAATTATCTGGAATTATGCTTTATGATATGATAAATTAATTTTGACATTGGGAAACGTAGATCACATTTAACAGGCCTGGAGTTGCAAAATTCTAGTCAGTGTTTTATATAATCTTCATAGAATCATAGAATCTCTACAGTGCAGACGAAGGCCATTCAGCCCATCAAGTCTGCAATGGTTCACTGACAGAACATCTTACCCAGGTACACCCTCGCCATCCCCATAACCCCATGTATTTACCTTGCTAATCCCCCTAACTTGTACATCTTGGGACACTGAGGGGCAATTCAGCATGGCCAGTCCACCTAATTTTGTTTACATGTATCCTTTATCAAGCTCCCTGCAGACTGGAGTGCTGATCTGCCCATATAATGTAACTACTCATACCAATGCTCAAATCAGCTTGATGATCTACAGTAATTATAGAAGATCTCTTCTTGCTGTTGGTACTGAAATAGCAAACAGCGAATAAACCTCCCCTCTTACAGAAATAATTTAGGTTCAGCTGTGTGCCCTCTCATAGCTACTGGAAGTCATATTAAATTGTGCTAAAACAAAATGTGATTGTCCCAGTGCAAAGGTTAGTGCAGCAAAGTAGATGGATTTCTTTTGTCCTCGTGTGCCTCATGTTTGAAGTGCTTTCATGGGGCAACAGTCAGTTGGTTTTCACATTGTACTTCATATTCCTGTGCTGCACCTTTCTTTGCTCTTTGATTAAGGGCAGATGTTTTTTCTTTAGTTTAGTGAGGGCATCATGATCGGCACGGGCTTGGAGGGCCGAAGGGCCTGTCCCTGTGCTGTACTTTTCTTTGTTCTGTACCTATTTGCAGCAATTAGACTTTCTGGCCTTAAAGGATTAAAGTCAAGGTAACGAGGATACAGATATATCTGGAGGTATATCATCTAATATTCAAAACATTGTTGCTGTGAGCACTTCCCTCCTGTGTGTGTTAATAAGGCCACAGTTTTGTCTGACCCGTGTGTGTTATGTGGCTGTGTTGCCACAAGATGGCATTTGGCATTACAGGAAAATGTGCCTTGCAACCTTTACGTTAATGGTCGACTCTTGCTCAGAAACAAGGGATTGGATTGGCTAATTGTCATGTTCTAATTACTTGTTCACTAATGAGAAGCATTTGCAGGTCTGTACAGCACAGGGCACGCTGGTTGCCACAGCTGATTGATGCCTCTTTATCGAACATGCGCTGGGCCCCGCTGTATTAGTTGTGACCAGGTACGTGGTATCATAATTAAAAGAGAGACCATTTAAACAGTTTCACAAGGGGCACAGCACACCAACTGCAGGGGCTGCTTTTAATTTCCCCAAATGTTCAATTAGCCGTCCGTTGAGTGAAGCTCCTGCCCAGTGCTCGCACCGTGAATGCTCTTCAGTTTTCCCATTCCAGATTCTGGTTTTGTGTGCAGCTCTGTTGTATTGATCTGCCCATGCAGATAGCCCACAGCCCTTTATAAGACAGTCATGTAATGTAAATGAAGATGGAGGATTGCGTTTTGCTTTCCAAGCACTACAGTACTTCATTTGTTGTGCTGGAAGTCTCTGGTGCGCTGTAACCGCTGGCCCGGCCTCCCCTCACAAAATGTCCAGGTTACAAATTAAAGATGAGAGACTCAGAATCAAACTTGTTGTGAAGGCGGCTGCAAGGCAGGTGGCGTTTCTTTCATGAATATCGCAGACGCTGCTTCAACCGAGGATGCTCAGAGATTTGGACTGTTTTTCCTGCACTCAGGGTAGGGGCGCAATTCCATTACACAAGGTTTGGACTTTTTGGGGACTCGCTGCATTTTGCTTGCACCACACGGGCGTACGAATTGGGCGGGATTTTCCATCCGCGCTCGCCCCAAAACCGGAAAATCCCGCCTGATGTCAACAGACCTTTGTATGCTCCGCTCACCGCCTCCCCCCGCCTCCGTCACCAGCCCGCTACGATTCACGTGGCAGGTGTGACAGGAGAATTCCCCCTTTGTTTGGGAGTAATTAATAAAATTTAAGAAAATAGAGAATGTAAGCACAGCGCCTTTTATATTGTGCAGGTCACTGTGTTGATTTTTATTTATTTTGTAAAAATTTTACCAATGCGCAGAGTGGACTGGATGGATCCGAATCCATCTCCTTGCTTGTTCCAATTAAACCCAATTCATGTTGCCCGCAAGAGGGGCATACATACAAACCTGGCAGGATGGAACCATGGTCACCTGGCATGGGTGTGCTTCCTCTCGGCCTTTTGGCTAAGATCAAGCCCAGAGATGGGGTGTAACGCCTTTTCTGGTCAGCTTGGATTTTTATTTCATGACTTTGAAACAGCCTAAATTTTCTGGGAACCTTTACCGACGTGACAGCAGCAGGATTGCCCTGTAATCTTAGGCTGACGATTGGTATCACTTCCAGCCGTGACCACCACCTTCAACATCTCACTTTGTCAAACAGAGAGTTTAACTTGCGTCCGCCTCAGTCCAAAGTAGACCCTGTTGCAATTATCATGAGCAGCTCTGTGGCTTGGCTGAAGAAGAGAATGCAAAATACTTCAAATTGTAGCAGATAGATGAAAAGCATACAGTCACTGGAGCTGACTTCCAAATTTTAGAAATAGTTTACATTGTATTAGAGTGACGGTCTGCATTGTGATTGTTTAAAGCTCTTCTGTGACCCACCGCTTCTTTCTGCGTGGAATAATTATGAGAGAATCATAGAATCCTGACAGAAGAAGGCCATTTGGCCCATCGAGTCAGCACCAACAACAATCGCACCCAGGCCCTAAGATAGTAACCCCACATAATTACACTGCTAATCCCCCTGACACTAGGGGGCAATTTATCATGGTCAAACAACCCCAAACTTTGTAGCATGGGAGGAATCCAGAGCACCCAGAGGAACGCAGACATGGGGAGAACGTGCAAACTCCACACAAATGGTCACCCAATGCCGGATTTGAACCTGGGTCCCTGGTGCTGTGAGACAGCAGCACTAACCACTGTGCTACCGTGTCACCCCCTAAAATGAAGTGATACAATCAGAATACGTCTTGCACAAACAAACATTTTCCTAGTGTGGCTCACTACACATTCTGAATGTTTATTGTAGGCTGATTCTCCAGGTTAGCCCAGGGAGTGCTATTTTACCAAAAGTGTTGTTTTTCAGTAAATATGTTATACTGAGGCCATGTCTGTCTATTCCAGTGCCTCAGCCAGTTTTTGAAGACCCCATATCACTATTTGGGTAAGAGGAGGGAATCTTAGCCAGTAGTCCTCCTTCAATCAGTACCACTAAAACCAGATTAACCCCAGCCTTTCTCATGGTTTGTGCGTGATCTTACCTTGTGCAAGATGGCAGCTATGTTTGTCTGCAGTGTCCTTGATGCTAAAGGAATTAATTTTATGTGACATTTCAGAAACATGATAAAGTGCAATATAAATCTAAGTTTAATTTCATAATTTGTGGTATAAACTTTGTAAGTATGTTTAATACAGTATTAAGTGAAAGTTGAGTGCTTTATTAAAAAGCAGACATATTGTGGTGTTGGTAAGTGATAGAATACAGTGTTTGGAAAGTAGGTGTGTTTGGGAAGTGGTTATGTGTTTGGAACGATTTAAGTGATTATGTAAGTGACGTGCTGGAGTGAGTTAATAGTTTGGGGAAAGCTGGTGGATGGAAATATTTGAGGATTAGAGCTGTGGCAGTAATTAACGTACTTAGTTTTAACTCATTAACATCTCCTTAGGAAAAAGTTATGAAAGAGTGGTAAATGGGAATGCGGTTTCATGGTGAAGAACATCATGGCCCTTGTCTTGCTTGAATCCACATCCATTGCTTCCTCCACTTCCCACTCTCCTCCTCTGCACATGTCTCCTTCTTTATTCTCATCTTTTGCTTCCTTGTGGTTCTCAACCAGTGTGCCGTGAAGACCCCCCCCCAAGTGTGTCGCAAAAAAGGATTCAAAATTCATGTAATTAAATCAAAACTAACCTTTGTCTTAAGCTCTGTGGTCGGCATCTCCAAGACCTGACGAAACCTGGACCACCTGCCCCTGCGTTGGCTGGGAAAGAGCTGCACGTGTGTGATTTAGATTTTTAATGTTGGTCGGGCCCATGCGCGTGGACCAACGGGATTTGGAGCTGAAGACAAAGGTCCCATTGCGCCCGCACAAAAAGCGAAAACACAAAAAGGGCGCAATAACCCGGGGAGAAGCAAGAGAGAAAGTGAGAGGTTAAAAAAAAAACAGGCGAGAAGACAGGGAGAAGTTAAAAATGAAGTTCCCAGTAAAGGAAGAAGACAGAGAAAATAGGAGATGTGCCTCAAAATGTTTTTACCGTATAGATGCACTGTGACATATCAAAGGTTGGGGACCACTGCTCCACACCTCAGGCCTACATTTAGGAAAGTCGGCCAGCAGCTGAAACAGCAGAAAAAAAGCCCACCATGCAGCTGTAACATGTTGGGGTTGGGAGGGTGACGGGGTTGGGGGAGGGGTGGGGTCTGTAAGGGTGGGGGTTGATGTGGTGGGGTGGGGTGGCCAGAAGCTCTAGCAGTCTCAGCAGCGCCAGAGCTATGCAGTGGCCACTGCTGGGACTGCAGGAAGGGGAGGGATGGCTGACGCAGTATGGTATGTCCTGGATTTTTAGGGCGGGAAGGATTCAAGAACCCATGGGGGCAGGCTTTTGGAGGCAGGTGGTGAGGAAGGGAGGGTGGGTAGAGGGTGGGTACCCCTGATGCACACAGGGCACTCCCGGAATGATTTGTTTCACTTCGTGCCTGCCATTTTTCACTGAGTTCACAAAAAGCGGTCTGCCCACACCCACTGTATTATGGCTTGGGCAGTGTATTATCCCATTCAGGAGACTTATGAACAAGCCCTAGTTGACCTTTAATTATTCATGTAAATATAGCGGGCGGGCTGCCGATTTCAGCACCCGCCCACTCAGCTTACCAACTTGGGGGGTGGGCAGGAAAATGGTGGGCTGAGGCAGCCGACTTATTTCACGTGTCCTCCCTTGCTGAAAACACGCCTGGCAGGGTGCTTGGTCATTCCAGCCCTTGGTCATTCATTCACCTCCCCATTCTCTCTTCACGTGACTCTAACAACAGTGACACAAGGTGTGACAGAAAAGTCTCACACACAAATCCTCAGAGAGGCAAGACTTACAGCAGCAAAATAGATGATCATTGTAAGCTGTAAGAAGTAGTATTATTAACTCAGTATAATGGAATATCAAAACTGAAACATGTAGATTTAAAATAAAAACACTGGGACTGAAGCTGCATTCACAACTTCCGTTTTATCCTGTTTTCTGTCATTGGGAGAGTGTTCAGTCAAAATGCATTAAATATTTCCATTTAGTTAGCTACCACTCCCACATTACAATCTTTCTTGTGAATTATTATAAAGGCATGGTGGCACAGTGGTTACCACCGCTGTCTCACAGCATCAGGGACCTGGGTTCGATTCCCGGCTTGGATCACTATCTGTGTGGAGTCTGCACATTCTCCCCATGTCTGCGTGGGTTTCCTCCAGTTTCCTCCCACAGTCCAAAGATGTGCGAGTTAGGTGGATTAGCCATACTAAATTGCCCCTTAGTATCAGGGGGACGAGCTAAGGTAATGCATGGGGTTATCGGGATAGGGGCTGGGTGGGATTGTGGTTGGTGCAGACTCGGTGGGCCGAATGGCCTCCTTCTGCACTGTAGGATTCTATGATTATAAGGCGAGTCTGAGGTGTGGAACTCATTCAAGAGAAAGAGCTGGACTTTAAGTTAAGGATAACTGATCATTTTCCAGATTTGGTACTTCTTCAGCTTTTCATTTTGTACATGGTAAATGAGGCAATCTTTAATATCGTGGAAATGATGGAAGTGCCATCGAAATGTAAGTTTTTGGATTAGCAACACTGAAGTTTTTTTGCACTGGACATGTATTAAGCCAGGCTTCTGTTCAATTTACAGTGTAAATAGTTGTCACAGTTGCTTAACATCATTGGTTGCAATGGGAATGACGCGACTGGTCCTTTGAGACACAGAGCAAAAGGAATGTAGGGCATAAACTCCAAATTGTCAGCTTTCAAATTATTCTTCCACAAAAGATTTAAATTCAGGGCATTGGCACAGAGAAAACTATCAAAAGGGGATCATTTTTTCTTCTGTTCATTAATGCTCCCAACATGTCAATGCTCTCCAGTCAAGATGGCCTGAGCCGGTGACGCTCCATAATTAGACAATAAAAGGGACACTTTATAGAATGTGAGATTTCTACATGGTCCCAGGGAAATGTTTCCTGCCCCCCCCCCCCCACCTTCCACCATTTTATCTCAAGCCCTTCGAATACTAAAACTCACACGGTGAAGGTAGTTGACTTGTAACAATCAGAGTGTAAATTAGATCCATAGAACCCCAACAGTGCACAAAGAGGCCATTCAGCCCATCGAGTCTGCACTGACTCTCCAAAAGAGCATCCTATCCAGACCCTCGCCACTGCCCTATCCTCCCACGCATTTACCACGGCCAATCCACCTAATCCGCACATCTTTGGACTGTGGGAGGAAACCGGAGCACCCGGAGGAAACCCACGCAGACTTGGGAGAATGTGCAAACTCCATACAGTCACCCAAGGCCGGAATTGAACCCAGGCCCCTGGCGCTGTGAGGCAGCAGTGCTAACCACTGCACCACCGTGCCTTTACTTTGATACAGACATCTTCAGATAAACTCACCACCTCCCACTTGATACATAATTTGCAATAACAGTGTATGAACACTTAATGAATGAAATTAATGCCCTGAATAAAATTATAAGTAGGGCAAGGTCACTTGTAGATGTTGAATGTTTGTATGTTAATATCAGAGCTTTGATGTGAACTGGATTACATTTAATAGTCCATAATCTGATAGAACATACTTAGATGTGAATTCTTGCCATTAAGAATCTGTTTTTTGAGGATAAGGACTCCACTGAGTAACTCTATTATGCTTGTTGAGGACACATTGGAAAATCATGCACTTGCAACCTGTCATTTTCCATCTGTCTCCAATGGATAGCAAGGATGGAAAATTTGACGCTCAGCCAAATCTCTGTTCACTTCAGCGGGACTAGAGCATCCCGCTGGCATGAACGGCCGGAGATCCCCACCCAACATCTTTGATCCTTGCAATGATCATAGAGTCATAGAATCATAGAAATCATAGAAACATAGAATCATAGAAACCCTACTGTGCAGAAGGAGGCCATTCGGCCCATCGAGTCTGCACCGACCACAATCCCACCCAGGCCCTACCCCCACATATTATAAACTCTCGATCAACCTATTATTCGCAAACAGGAAATGCTGGAAAATCTTGGCAGGTCTGACAGCATCTGTGAAGAGAAAATCGAGTTAATGTTCGTATATGGATGACTCTTCATCATAGCTCTGACCAAGTAATCATGCTGACTCGAAACACTGGCTCTATTCTTTCTCCACAGATGCTGTCAGACCTGCCAAGATTTTCCAGCATTTTCTGTTCTTATTTCAGAACCCAGCATCCGCAGTATTTTGCTTTTTAAAAAATATATATATACATAGTTGTGTTAAGACTTAGCGAAGTTAAAATAAGGATGTGAATTTTAAGTCTGAGATCCACCGACTCTTTAATAACAGAGAGTTAAGATTGTTAATTTAGTGAGTGAATGCTGCCAGAAGGAAATGTTGGACCTACACATAAGCAAATTATTCTGAAACCGAACCTGCTCTTCCAAAAAGATTTTTTGGAGTAGCATTTAAAGGGATCTTAGAATAGAATCCCTGCAGTGCAGAAAGAGGCCATTCGGCCCATCGAGCCTGCACCAACAATATTATTAAACTAGAAAGACTGCAGAAAAGATTTAAAGGATGCGACTGGGACTTGATGGTTTGAGTTATTAGGAGAGGCTGGATAGACTGGGACTTTTTTCCCTGGAGCGTAGGAGGCTTACGGATGGTCGTATAGAATAATGAGGGGCATAGATAAGGTAGGTAGTCAACATCTTTTCCCAAAGGTAGGAGAGTCGAAAACTAGAGGGCATAGGTTTAATGTGAGAGGGGAGAGATACAAAAGGGACCAGAGGGGCAATTTCTTTCACTCAGAGGGTGGTGAGTGTCTGGAACGGTACAGTTTTGTCTTTTAAAAAGCATTTAGACAATTATATGGGTAAGATGGGTACAGAGGGATATGGGCCAAACGCGGGCAATTGGAACCAGCTTAGTGGTAAAACCTGGGCGGTACGGATAAGTTGGGCCAAAGGGCCTGTTTCCATGCTTGTAGACCTCTGTGACTCTATTAGGGGCGGCATGGTGGCACAGTGGTTAGCACTATTACCTCACAGCGCTAGGGACCCGGGTTTGATTCCCGGCTTGGGTCACTGTCTGTGTGGAGCTTGCACCTTCTCCTCGTGTCTGCGTGGGTTTCCTCCGGGTGCTCTGGTTTCCTCCCACATTCTGAAAGATGTGCTGGTTAGGTGCATTGACCCGAACAGACGCCGGACTGTGGTGACTAGGGGAATTTCACAGTAACTTCATTGCAGTGTTAATGTAAGCCTTAGTTGTGACTAATAAATAAATAAAACTTTACAACAATCCCACCCAGACCCTATCCCTGTAATCCAACGTATTCACTCTGCTAACCTCCCTGAGACTAAGGGACAATTTATCATGGCCATACCTAACCCGCACATCTTTGGACTGTGGTCGGAAACTGGAGCACCCGGAGGCAACCCGCGCAGATACAGAGAGAATGTGCAAACTCCACACAGACAGTCACCCAAGGCTGGAATTGAACCCTAGTCCCTGGCGCTGTGAGGCAGCAATGTTAAATGTGGTACTGGTGCTAATTGGGAACAAATGTGCTATCTCAAATTGTTGTTTTTCATTCTAAGAAGTAGACTGGGTGAATATAAAACCGTACCTAAAATGTGAAAAGCTGCTGGAGTGTGGAAAGAAATGTTGCCTGCAGGCACTGCCACTGCTGTGTTCTGTTGACTCAATTTAGTTCAGTTTTTCATGTATCTGAGAAGATCCTGAAGTTGCGAGTGTGTTCCCTGTGGGCATCATCCCACACACACATGAACAGTTGGGTTGGAATGTGTTGCAAGATTGAAACAATTGAGAGGCTACACCAGCTCCATAAACCAGGGGAATGAAGACGGGACAGTTTTTGTAATCTGTGGAACCCTCGGCTTTTATTGCAGTCCGTGACTCACAGCTGTTTACGTGTCAGTTAATGTAATATGGGGTGGCACGGTGGCACAGTGGTTAGCATTGCTGCCTCACAGTGCCAGGGACCTGGGTTCGATTCCTGGCTTGGGCGTGTGGAGTTTGCACGTTCTCCCCGTGTCTGCGTGGGTTTCCTTCGGGTGCTTCGGTTTCCTCCCACAGTCCGAAAATGTACGGGTTAGGTGGATTGACCAAGCTAAATTACCCCTTAGTGTCCAAAGATGTGTAGATTAGGGGGATTGGTGAGGTTACTGGGATAGGGCTCAGGTAAGAAGCTCTGTAGGAGAGTCCGTGCAGATTCGATGGGCCGAATAACGTCCTCCTGCACTGTAAGTATTCTATGATTCTAAGTTTTTTTGTACTGTGAGTCTATGATGAAGTGCCTATGAATCAGCCATTGACTACAGAAGGAAACAGTTAAAGAAAATATTTTATAACATTTAAAATTAAAAAATTATTTACTATTTGACCTCAATGTAATTTTCACCTCCAGCTGTGCCTCTTTCTATCCAGTCTGTTCCTTGGTTTAAATGTCCTCCAAGTTCTTTTGTCAGCCAAGAAAGTAGACAAATGTTGGGTTCCCTACTCTGTGCCCCCTCTGATTCCCCAAAGTATTTGAAGTTCTCAAAATTGTTCACGCGGTGGGTGCGACTTGTGTGTGGCAATTCTCAGACTAGCCACTCCAGGATACACTTGGGTGCGTTGTCGCACCAATACTCTGAATCCAATTTCTGTCTTTAACAATGAAGCTCATTCTTACAGTGCTGTAGGTGAAAGCATGTTACAGCAGACTTTACAACAAAAACTTAAGGCTTGTCATGCAATATGTCTGAAAGGGATTTTTTATTCATTCGTGGGATATGGGCCTCATTGGCTGGCCAGCATTTATTACCCATCCCCAGTTGTCCTTGGAGGGCAGTTGAGAGTCAACCACTTTGCTTTAGCTCTGGAGTCACATGTAGGCCAGACCAGGTAAGGAAGGCAGATTTCCTTCCCTAAAGGACATTAGTGAATCAGATGGGTTTTTCCAATAATCGACAATGGTTTCATGGTCACCAGTGGATTCTTAATTCCAGATATTTTTTATTAAATTCAAATTCCACCAGCTGCCGTGGCAGGATTCGAATCCGGGTCCCCAGAACATTAGGATAACAATATAAGATTCAGTTTTCTAATGATCGGTGTTTTGATCCTTGACACTCCCCCCGCAAATTTTCGGTAAGATCTGGTAGGGACCAATAATGTTTTAGAATCATAGAATCCCTACAGTGCAGAAAAAGTCATTTGGCCAGTCAAGTCTGCACCAACTCTCTGATAGAGTATCTTACCCAGGCCCTCTCCCCTGCTCTTTCCCTGTAACCCTACACATTTATCACAGCTAATCCATCTAACATACACATCTTGGGACACTGAGGGGCAATTTATCATGGCCAATCCACCTCACCTGCATATCTTCGGACTGTGGGAGGAAACCGGAGCACCCGGAGGAAACCCACACAGACACGGCGTTTTGTTTTGTTTGAAGTAGACAAAGTTTGATTCAAGACATTTGTTCAATGAATAAAGCCACAAGATTCCACGGACTTTGAACAAACAAAAATAAATGTTACTACACTAGGTTAGAAAGATATAACAGTTTATAATATTTAGTTTATAAAACCCATTCAAAAAACATTCAAAACTACTAGCATTTTTAGGACAAACTGCCTTTTAGGCTAGCTTGCTGAGAAAGTCAAAATGGAGTACACATTTCAAAACCCATCTAGTTCACTAATGTCCTTTAGGGAAGGAAATCTGCCGTCCTTACCCGGTCTGGCCTACATGTGGTTCCAGACCCACAGCAATGTGGTCAACTTTCAACTGCCCTCCAAGAACAACTAGGGATGGGTAATAATTGCTGGCCAGCCAACGATGACCTCGGATGGGATTTTCCGGTTTTGGGGCGAACGCAGCTGGAAAATCCCGCCCAGGATCTTTCAGCTTTTGTTCTAGAATTATTCAATTTGCTTGTCTAATCCTGGAAACATAAATTTGAAGGAAATATTCAAGAGCCTGTGCCGCATTGAGTAACTTGCAGAAAAAAATGGGCCCAATTTTAACTCTGTGTAGTGCATGAGTTTTGAGTGGGATAAGATCCTATCCAATCAATTCTTCTCATTCCTTCGTCCAATGACAAATCCCTACAATGCAGAAGGAGGCCATTTGGCCGATCGAGTCTCGATCCAAAGGAAAAAGAGATAATGAGGTGCTGTTGTTCAGTTTGACAGGAGCTGGGCCCCCACCACCCCCAACCTGGCCTTGCCAGGTATTTGGCCATTTCCAGCCTCTCGATACCCTCACTCGCTGTCTGGAAATACAACCTGAATGACCCTCCTACCCAGGCCGACCCCCTGCCCTGTCCCCATAACCCCATATATTTACCCCTAACCTACATATCTTGGGACACTAAGGGGCAATTTAGCATGATCAATGCACCTAACCTGCACATCTTTGGATTGTGGGAGGAAACTGGAGCACCCGGAGGAAACACGCACAGACACTGGGAGAATGTGCAAACTCCACACAGACCGGGGGCCGGAATTGAACCCTGGTCCCTGGCGCTGTGAGACAGCAGTGCTAACCACTGTGCTGCCCTGTAAGCATGTTTATCACTTTTTAAAGCCCTTTTAGTTCAAGGCAGCCCCCCCCAACCTCTAACCCCCAATCAACAACCTTCCAAAGCCAGTCTCTCATCCCCCTTCCATGTTTCAAACAGACCTAGGAATAACCTTGCCCATCTCTTTACCCCAACCACCCCCCCCTCCCCACCCCCATTGCTGAATAGGTGAAGCTCATCCTGAGTTAGTTTCACCTGCCACAGGTTTTCTCGACCAGCAGTCAATTTGTCCACCTGTCAGCTGGATCCAAAGGAAAAAGAGATAATGAGGTGCTGTTGTTCAGTTTGACAGGAGCTGGGCCCCTGCCACCCCCAACCTGGCCTTGCCAAGTATTTGGCCATTTCCAGCCTCTCTATACCCTCACTCGCTGTCTGTAAATACAACCTGAATGCCCATACTCTCCCCCTTTTGAAGTGCTTCTCGAAGATTCAAGGGAGAGTGATGCCCTTGAGACAGTCATAGAATCGCAATAGGAAACCAAAGCAATTCAGACCAGTATTCTTATTTTCCAGCCTCTACTGTTTATGTGTGTTCTGGGATGTTGGAGAAGGAATCTTTTTAAACTGCAGAAACTTGCTCAAATGAGCCACAGAAGATGATGAGTCAATCCATCCAGAGTAGAAGATGGGTGGCACAGTGGTTAGCACTGCTGCTTCACAGCTCCAGGGACCTGGGTTCAATTCTCGGCTTGGGTCACAGTCTGTGTGGAGTTTGCACATTCTCCCTGTGTCTGCGTGGGTTTCCTCCAGGTGGTCCGGTTTCCTCCCACAGTCCAAGGATGTGCGGGTTAGATGCATTGACCATGCTACATTACCCCTTTGTGTCCCGGGATGCATAGGTTAGAGGAATTAGCAGGATATGTGGGGTTACGGGGATAGGGCCTAGGTAGGATTGCTGTTGGTACAGACTCGATGGGCTGAATGACCTCCTTCTGCACTGTAGGGATTCTTGATTCATCTATATTTTTTAAAAATCAGATTCTGGTTAAGCAAAAGTACCGGTGGATTTCAGCTGATAGGGGCTGTGAGTGATTTTACTTTGAACTAAAAGTTTCATGGAGGGTTGAGACACTAACTAGCAGCAGTCAAATTGTAAGGTTTTACGTACCTCTCCATTTGGATCAAGAAAGAGATGAGAAAATATTTTAAGTTTTGCGTTCACTAAATGCACAAATTGCTGTTGTTTCGCTCAATGTCAACTCCCAAGGTCTTTGCGATGTGGCCATCGGTCTGAGCAGCTGCTCTGGGGCAACAAGGCTGCGTTTAGATCCGTATCTGGGTCACCCGCTGGTGAGAGGCAGTGCATTCTGCTGCAGAAGTAACTGGAATTTATTATCAGAAAAGAGGAATGTGAACAGCAGTGAAAATAGAGCCAGGAACCCATTTCTGACTGGGAGATTATCCCTTTCTTGTTGTGCAATTAAGGTAGGAGATTACCTGCTTCTGTTGGGCGAGCGGCAAGAGTCAATTATTTTTTGTGTTGCTGTCTCCACTGGCCTGTGATGGCCCTTTGCACCCCTTGTGGGATATTTCTGAATCCTTCTCCCAATACCTTTCTGTAACATGGATCACGTCAAACATTTCAATGGAGAATTATGGACACTTCTGTGACCTTCAAAGGAGGACCTTGTTCACTGCCTCTTATCATCTATTGAGATGCTGAAAGAGAGCATTTAAAACCCCCGGGACTTCTCCTGCATTCATTAAGGTCATGGCCGATCTTCTACATCACTTACATCCACTTTCCCATAAATCTCCTTTGGCCCATCTAGCCTACACCAACAACAATCCCACCCAGGCCCTACCCCCATAACCCCATGTAATTACCCTGCTAATCTCCTGGCACCATATATTTATCCCTAAGCTACACATCCTGGGACAATAAGGGGCAATTTAGCATAACCAATCAACCTAACCTGCACATCTTTGGACTGTGGGAGGAAACCGGAGCACCCGGAGGAAACCCACGCAGACCCGGGGAGAACATGCAAAGTCCACACTCACAGTCCCTCAAGGCTGGAATTGAACCTGGGTCGCTGGCATTGTGAGGCAGCAGTGCTAACCACTGTGCCACGTCCAGTGATCTCTTAGTACCCAAAATTTGTTGCTGTCACTGCAAATATACTCAGTGATGAAGCATCAACAACCCTTTATGGCAGAGAATTCCAAAGATTCACAGCTCTCTGAGTGAATGAATCTCTCTTCATCTCAACCCTAAGTAGCTGACTTCTCATGAGACTTTAACCCATAGTTTCAGACTCCCTAACCAGGGAAAAACAGCCACTCAGCATCTCTCCTGTCAAGCCCACTAAGAATTTTATTCCTTCAATGAGATTACCTCTTGTTCTTCCAAACTCCAGAGAATAAAGGCCATGCTGCTCAGTCTTTGTTCAGAGGTCAGCTGTCTCATCCCTGGAATCAATCTAGTGAACCTCCGTTGCACCCGCTCTAAGGGAAGTATATCCCTTCCTTAGGTAAGGAAACCGACATTACTAGAGATGATTTGGAATGGTCACAACAAGCGCAATGCTCTCTCAACACTTTCAGTCACTCATGAGAGGCTGTCAGAGGAACGAGAGTTTTTAAAACAGTGAGCTATGTCAACAGAGCTGATTTGTGAGAGAGCTTTGTGCTTGAGGCTTTACAATACTTATCAAATGCTGTCAGATCAGCGATCTCTCTGAGCTGATTTCCAATTCCATGTTGCTGCTATTGCAATTTGTTTCTTCATGCACTCCTACAGGATGTCTTCCTCCACATTGTTCAGGACTCTGGTTGCATTCACAAAATCCTGTGCGCTACTAGCAAGGCCTTGTCCGCCGCAATTCCATCAAACAAAATTAGTCATGCGGCCAGGATCTTCTACTCTGACTGCTGCTGAGCTTGGAGATGGGGAGGGCATTTACTTCAACCAGCTGGGCAGGGTGAGATGGCACAATGGCACAGTGGTTAGCACTGCTGCCTCACAGCGCGAGGGACCCAGGTTCAATTTCGGCTTCGGGTCACTGTCTGTGTGGAGTTTGCACGTTCTCCCTGTGTCTGCGTGGGTTTCCTCCGGGTTCTCAGGTTTCCTCCCACAGTCCAAGGATGTGTGGGTTAGGTTGATTGGCCATGCTCAATTGACCCAAATGTCAGGGGATTAGCAGGATAAATATGTGGGGTTGTGATAATAGGGCCTGGGTGGGATTGTGGTCAGTGCAGACTTGATGGGCCGAATGGCCTCCTTCTGCACTGTAGGGATTCTATGATGGTAGTATACCTGCCACCTTCCCGCCTCCAGAGAATAGAATTCTGCGCAGGAAAGCCCATGGTGACCTGCCCACCTCACCGCCAGTTGAGGCGCTTAAGTGACCTCATCCTGCTTCCACTGGTATTAACCCCCCCCCCCCACCCCCCACCCCTACTGCCATCACTTACTGTAATGACTTCAATGGGGCCATTGAGGTTGGCCTCCTGGAATATGAACTCCCAGATTGAGCTCAATATTTCCTACCCAATCAGGGAGTCTTTTCTGTACATATAACTGGGAGTTTCAGATCTCCTGGCACTCCGGCTGCTGACACAGAACCTGTAACACTCTATGAACTACAATAGAGCTTGCAAATAAAAAGGAATTTGGCGAAGGGACTCTGGCCTCTGCTGACTTATTTCACTTAATTGTGGCCTGGGTCACTTTGCATTCCAGGAATCCAGTAGGTGCTTTTCCTGCAGCAGCCACAACCGTCCTCGTGGCGCTGCTGAGCACAAGAATTGCTGGCCTCGGATTGGCTGGCAGCTCTCACTGGGTGGAATTTCTGCCACCTCCCCCTCCCCCAACCTCGTGTTCTCGATTCCAGGGGAAGGCCTTGCCATTGCCAGATTGGTGTGTGGTTCAGCCAGCCTTCCTGAAAAAAGGCAGCACAGGTCTTTCGTTAGCTCTCTAGCCAGCAAGTGAGACTGCCGACCCCTCAACAAAACTTCATCCATGAAGGCATTACAGAATAGAAAGGAAGTTTTTTACGTTATTGAATTTGTGCTGGATTTGGCTGAAAATTGGGGGCAGCAGCCATCATTTGCCAATACCCAACCACTTTATTGGGTACTAGAGCCAACGTTTCGAGTCTGGATGACCCTTCAGTCAAAGGGTCATCCAGATTCGAAACATTGGCTCTATTCTGTCTCCGCAGATGCTGTCAGACCTGCTGAGATTTTCCATCATTTTCCATTTTTGTTTCAGATTCCAGCATCCACAGTATTTTGTCTTTACTATAGTGTACTGTAGGCGGGGCAAATCTTTGGAAAATATGTTCTTATAATTGCAGCACTGGTGAGAAGCACAACAGCTGCAGTTGTAGCGTAAACACACACAGATCATTTACTGTAGATATGTTGCTCTTTGAATGAGGTCATCTCCACTTAGGCAAAACGCTCTGGACCTGCACCTTGGGCTGGATCTTGCGTCTGGGGTCAGGAACCAGACATTGCAAGTGGATTGCCGATGAGAGTTTTTGGTTCCAAGCTGTTTATTGCCAGAGGGCACACTTGATATCCGATTCAAGTCAGTGGGTTGGCTTCTGAGCTGAAGGCCCAGTAGAAGGCTCTCCAGCAATGACAAATGGGCAGCTCCACTGCCTAAGGTGGGAGCTGTTGGCGTATGTAGAGGAGGGGGAGAGAAAGAGGGTACCTGCATCTTGAGGCATCTGCTGTACGCTTGTTGAAAAAATAGAAACACTCACAAATGGCGGGACGTCCTCACTGAGGGGAATTCCGTCCACGGGGGATACCTGTGGCCACAGCCTTGAACATCATGGTACAGAGACTTTGAGGGGCAGGGGTGGATTTATAAAGCTCATTGGACTGCTGACACCTTCCCTCCTCCAGTGTGCTGCTGGGAAGCTGCCTGCTCTGACTGGCCGTATTTCAGACACTGCAGTTTTTTTGTTAGTTTTATTTATTAGTCACAAGTAGATTTATAACAACACTGCAATGAAGTTACTGTGAAAATCCCCTAGTTGCCACACTCTGGTGCCTGTTCGGGTACACTGAGGGAGAATTCAGCATGGCCAATGCACCCAACCAGCACATTTTTTCGGACTGTGGGAGGAAACTGGAGCACCCGGAGGAAACCCACGCAGACAGGGGGAGAACATGCAGACTCTGCACTTTCAGTGACCCAAGCCTGGAATCGAACCTGAGTCCCTGATGCTGTGACGCAGTAGTGCTAACCACTGTGTCATTGTGCCACCATACCTCCTGTGCAGGTTGCCTGCCTACTGACTGGAAAATGGAAATGGAACTTCGTTCAAAAGAATAAGAGTGAGGCCGCAAATTGTTCGGATCAGCAATGCTGTCTCAGATGTTGCTGGAAGGAGATTCAGTCGTGAGTTTCCGAAAGGAACTAGAAAGCTACATGAAGGGGAAAATATTACAGGATTATTGGGAGATGGTGGCATCATGATAAAGTCACTGGGCTAGTAATCCAGAGGCCCAGGCTAATGATCTGGGACTAGGGTTCAAATCCCACCAGGGCAGCTGGTGCAGTTTTAACTTTAATTAATATAATCTGGAATTGAAAGCTAGTCTCACTAATGATGGCCATGAAACTGTTATCCATTGTTGTAAAAACCCATCTGGTTCACAGTGGTTAGCACTGCTGCCTCACAGCTCCAGGAACCTGGGGTCGATTCCCGGTTTGGGTCATTGTCTGTGTGGAGTTTGCACATTCTCCCCGTGTCTGCGTGGGTTTCTTCTGGGTGCTCTGGTTTCCTCCCACAGTCCAAAGATGTACGGGTTAGGTTGATTGGCCATGCTAAAATTGCCCCTTAGTGTCCCAGGATGTGTAGGTTAGAGGGATTAGTGGGGTAAATGTGTGGGGTTGTGGGGATAGGGCCTGGGGTGGGATTGTTGCCGGTGCAGACTCGATGGGCTGAATG
The DNA here is from genome assembly GCF_964213995.1 of Mustelus asterias. Taxonomy (NCBI): domain Eukaryota; kingdom Metazoa; phylum Chordata; class Chondrichthyes; order Carcharhiniformes; family Triakidae; genus Mustelus; species Mustelus asterias. The sequence goes on along the minus strand of NC_135824.1, from coordinate 19,986,068 downwards.
GCCTCCTTCTGCACTGTAGGATTTCTATGTTTCTTTAGGGAAGGAAATCTGTCATCCTTACCCGATCTGGCCTACATATGGCTCCAGACTCACAACAATGTGGTTGACTCTTAACAACCCCTCTGAACCAACCTAGCAACCCACTGCCTGGGCAATTAGTGATGGGCAACAAACACTGGCCTTGCCAGCGATGCCCACATCTCATGAAAGAAGGAAAAAAAGTTCTCTCAAAGAGTTGTCACCGACACAATGCACTGAATGTCCTTCCCCCGTGCGGCATGATTCTGTATCTATTCATTGGTACCGTAAGCATGGGGGGATTTTCTGCTTCTGTTTTCAGCAGGCTGGAATGGCGATGGGGACGGAGGGAGAATTGAGAGGGAGTCCCAAAATGGGATGCCCCTCTCCTATCCACGGACACAGGGGGCAGTGCCGGTGGGGGCTTCCGTTGGGGAGGTTCGGAGTGGGGGTGGGGGGTGGTTCCCTGAGGGTGGAGGTTCTTTGGCAAGAAGGTCCTGTGTCAGTGGTTTGGGGGTGGGGGTGCGGTGGGGGGGGGGGGGGGGGGGGTGCACTGTGGGTGTTTTTATTTTTATAAATCGGGGCGCCTCTTTCAAAAACCTAAGTTGCTGACAGGGGAGGGAAGGGGGGGTGTTGTGCAACCTGTCCCTTTTCTTCTCAAAGTGTTCATCACTTCTTGGCCTTTTCGCTAAGATCAAGCGTAGGATCAAGCCCAAGATGGGGTCCAATGCCCCATCTTGTCAGCTTGGATCTTGTTTGTCTCTCTTATGTGGACCATGAATTGGATTCCATTGGATTTTGAATTTGATTTTTGGAGCAAGTAAGGAATGGATATGGGTTTGCCTGGTCCACTCTGAGCATTGGCTTTGTAACTTTAAGGATGGAGTAAAAACATTTTTCAAAAAAATACAGCGGGAAAACCGGCAAGGCAGCTGACGGGCTTCTCTCTGCTTTTCCCTCCCAAGACAGCGCTTTGAAAAAAATCGGAAAAATTCCGCCCCATGTCTATGGTAAGCAACCTGACACTATCTCATAGCTGTCCCATCTTTTACAAATTATTTCTACCCAATTGAGTTTTATCCCTGCCGTTTTGCACTGATCTATTCCTTCCACCACTGTTTTAGTCAACTTTTCCCAGCAATAATTCTTCTTAAAGGCAAAACAGTGAGGATGCTGGAATCAACAGAAAATGCTGGAAAATCTCAGCAGGTCTGACAGCATCAATAATTCTTCTTACCAAATACTTTTAACAAATACTTTGGGACGGTTGCTCTGATGAAGGCACTATAGAAATGTAAATTATTGCTATTGTTCAGCTAGGATTGAATGTGGAATAACCTAATATTTTTGCTCTCAGGTTTTTCCTCTGTGCTTTTAGGCAAAGAGTTAAAAATGGCTTTGTGCTCACGCACCTGAGAGAGGAATGTCAGATCGATATTTTAACCATTCATATTGTGCCATCCCATGTTACCATTTCAATGCTCTACCTGCACAGGTTCCTCAATTATTTCATTCAGAACACTTTGGCCAGAATTTTCTGGCTATTCATGCCAGCGGGATTTTCCAGTCCTGCTGCAGTGAACAGAGATTTGGCTGAGTGCTGAATTCTCCATCTTCACTGGCAGCGGTGGCGGGAGAATTCCCACCCTTGTTGTGTTTGTCTTCCCCCCACCCCCCTTCCTCTCCCAAAAGGCTTTGAATGTTGGTTTTTTTAGCTGCCAGTCAATATATTGCGGCCAGAATTCCCCAGGCCTCTTACAGACGGGCTGGGAGGCAGGAAGGCTGGCAAACTGACCCGGGACGGCATCTGGTGGGGGGGTGCCTGGGTTATCCTGCTGCCATGCCCATTTTGCCAACTGCAGGAAAGTTAAGGGTTCAGACACCTGCTGGAAGGCCAATGTTCCTGATGGTGGTGGAGTCCAGTTTGAGGATAACGGGTAAACCTTTTAGGACTGAGGTGAGGAGAAATTTCTTCACCCAAAAAGAGGCGAATCTGTGGAGTTCACTACCACAGGAAGTAATTGAGGCCAAAACATTGTGTGGTTTCAAGAAGAAATTAGATATAGCTCTTGGCGATAAAGGGATATGGGGCGGAAGGTGAGATCAAGGTATTGATTTTGATGGTCAGCTATTATCACAATGAATGGCAGAGCAGGTTCGAAGGACATTCGCATTCATGTCGAGAGGGCTAGAATACAAGAGCAGGGATGTACTTCTGAGGCTGTACAAGGCTCTGGTCAGAGCCCATTTGGAGTATTGTGAGCAGTTCTGAGCCCCGTATCTAAAGAAGGATATGCTGGCCTTGGAAAGGATCCAGAGGAGGTTCACAAGAATGACCCTGGAATGAAGAGCTTGTCGTATGAGGAACAGTTGAGGACTCTGGGTCTGTACTCATTGGAGTTTAGAAGAGTGAGGGGGGACCTTATTGAAACTTACAGGATACTGCGAGGTCTGGATATAGTGGACATGGAAAGGATGTTTCCACTAGTAGGAAAAACTAGAACCAGAGGGCACAACCTCTGGCTAAAGGGGCGATCCTTTAAAACAGAGATGAGGAGGAATTTCTTCAGCCAAAGAGTGGTGAATCTGTAGAACTCTTTGCTGCAGAAGGCTGTGGAGGCCGGGTCATTGAGTGTCTTTAAGACAAATATAGATAGGTTCTTGATTAATAAGGGGATCAGGGGTTTTGGGGAAAAGGCAGGAGAATGGGGATGAGAAAAATATCAGCCATGATTGAATGGCAGAGCAGACTCGATGGGCCGAGTGGCCTAATTCTGCTCCTATGTTTTATGGTCTTATGGTTTCTATGTTTTTATGAATCATTTAAGCAGCTAATTAAAGGCCATTTCCCGTCTCAACAGATAGTTTTCCCATGTCAGGAGGGCCCACTACCGTGAAGGGAGACTGCCAGATGAAAACTAGCAGCATTCTAACAGTTCTTCGTTGTGGGGGGGGGGTTCTCTTTGGACAATTCATGGCCCACACAGGGGTCCCCTTGCAGCAATAGCACTGCAGGTGCTCAGTCACTCCCTCTTGGCTGCCCGGCATCCCCCGTGTCCCCGACATCATTTACCTGTCTTTAAGGACCCCCAGCCAAGCAGTGCCTTCTTCCAGGAACTGCAACCTCAGCAATGACCACCACTGGTGGCGGCGCTGTTGAGTTACCGGCCCTCTGGGACAGGACACCATCCTTAACTGGATGGTGGCCCCCGCGGAATGCATCCATTCCTCTGTTATTCACAGTAACCCATGCATGGGTTTTCAAAATATAAACTCATGCCTTCTGTCCCGAGAGACAGTTTCTGGCTGAAATATTGCAATGTAGTCTACATTTCAACTATTACAATTGCCTTCTGCCTGGGCCCATTGGCATTTGAGTAAAATAAAAAGCACTGTTTAAACTGATGAAACCAGTCCTCAGTGCCGTTGAGCTTATTTTCCTGTGAGCTGCTTTCCATTATGTAAACTCAGTATTAACACAAGCAACCTCTTTCGCTTTCAGCACATAAATGGACAATCGGGTCTGTCCTCAGAGAGACCAAAGTCCTATGCTACAAAGAATACTCAACTTTCATTTATTTTCTGCAAATGGGTGGAGATGGCCAAATTAACTCGCTGATGTCGTTAGAGGCAGTTCTTTTCCAACGCTTGACGGAAAAGAACAGCCTTGGTGCCTGAGTGCTCTGGAAGCTGAATTGAAATTTAATTTTGCTGGGTGAATTATGCTTCTCTCTCTCTCTCTTTCTTTCTCTCTCTCTCTCCCTTTATCTATCTATCTCCTGCAGCAATATAAAATGATACAGATTTAGCTGAGTGGGCTGCATGATGAAACAAATGCCAGATGTGAACAATGCTGTTGACAATGTTCTGATTTGTACCTCAGCTAAAACTATTTACTCTGTTATGAAAATATCGAATGGACATTTACCCATCGAATGGATAAAAGATGTACACAATGCTAAAATCTTTCAGCACCCTGAGGGCATTGTTACAAGTTGGACCAGTCACACTTTTTGAGGGGGAAATGGGATGTTATTAAGGAGCTCCCACCCAATTTTTACCCTTATAAACCAGTTTGAAACCCAAGTGCAAAATCATTTATCTTTATTTTCTGCGTTTTATGCTAGCTGGCAGTGAGGTGTCCATCTGTTCATTTGAGATTGCACTAAATAGCAAGTGGTCAATGGATATTAACTGACAGGGGTCAAAAGGGCCTCTTGACCCTTTGGGTCCTATTGAAGCAGTTGGAACATGAAGGCGTGATCTACAGCAGGATAAAAATTGCCAAAGCTGACACGGCTTTAATTAGCAACGATAGCGGGAATAAGAAGCGAAATCATTGGCGAGAGACAACAAAGGTATCGAATATAGTAATTTATTACCAGTCAGTGGGTTTTTGCGCAATAGGTTGTTTACCCCTGCCGTGGTCAAAGAAAGCAAAAAGGCACTCTAACACTTAACTGGAAATGGAAGCCCTGCTGCTATCAGAGGTGCTTGGTGCTCAGATGATTGCCTGTGCCATTAGCTTGGTAATGTTTTCTCTATTGTAAACTCAACTCCCCATGTTCTTCCTGTGCATCCGCTGCAAATTGAGGGCTTTTCTGTTCTGTTTGTGCTGTCAATCATCGAGCTGCTGTCCACCGGGTGGATTGGATACTGACTGCCAAAACATTCTCAGCACTGCCCACGCCTGGGAAGAAAGGAGACAAGCCAGTGTTTGCATTCTTGCTGCTGCACTTGTCATTTAAGGAGGTGGTGGGGGGTTTTCTCTCTCCCTTGTTACTACAGTACGGGACGGAGCCTTTGTAACCCAAGTTCGCATCTAATTTACGGGAGAGCTTGCAAGCGGAGCAGTGAATCCGTTCGCGGTGCTTGTGGGCAGCAAAGGGAAGGGTCTCGAGGCATCCTTCCTGGCGCAAACCAGATAGAGCTTTTCAATTTCCCTTACCCCTCGCAGCTGCTTTCACCTTGACCCCCGGGAAGAATGTGCCTACCAGTTCAGGGTCGGGAGATGGCACTGACCGCGGGGTGGGGGTGGGCGTTCAAACAGACTGTCACACAAACAGAATTTAGTTAATTGAAAAAAAAATCATTGTATAAGGTGAAAAGCTTCAAAAGCACTGAGACAATAAATAAATGGCAACAATCAACTGGAACTGAGAGTTGCAAACTTTGCTTGGTTATGTTTGAGGGAGAAAGGTTAGTTTTAGCCATTCAAGGGATGACATCATAGAAACCTACTGACAAATGTCACTGGCAGGATAAGCATAAATTCTGCCCAGTTTTTTTTTAACCAAAGTGCATTTAATGCAGACTTGAATTATTCTGAATATGCCAGTTTATAAACACACGAGGTTACAAACTGACTGGCTGTATCAGCTTTAGGGTTGTGAGTCATTCTGCAAAAGTCTTCAGCAATACAAATCTCTGTTAAATACCGCAAACCATCTAATTGACTAAAGTTTTCAGTAGAAAAGATGCAGCCTGACAAGCAAGTTGAAATGTGATATTATAAGGAGTGCAATAATGTAGATGCTTGATCTGCTGGGATTTCTACATAATGCACTTGCTTTTCTGAACTTTTGAGTATTATTGTTTCTTAGTGAGTTTGACAAAGGACTCTCAACCTCTACGATGCGGATAAGGGTTCTTTTTTTTTCTGCATCCATATTTTAGTTTCTTTATACTGGCAGCCTGAGGCACAGAGCCACCAGAGAACCATCTGCCAAGAAAGGAGTAGAAGGACAGGCCAAGCGTGACATCTGGCAGTGCTGGACTCCAGATCCCCTTGAGCTCAATAGAGGTCCATCCTTATGTATTGATTAAACCAATACTTTGGGTGTCCATATGGCTTGGGGAACAAAAACCCGAGGGAAGATTGCCCTTTCCTGAGATAGAGGGTGACCTCTCTTTAATGCCTGCATTCTTGTTGTGGACATCAAGGGGGGGAGAGGGGAGAGGAGGGGCTGGGGGGGGGGGGGGAAGTGGGGGGGGAAAAAAAGCCAGGTTGTAAGGAATCTAGTCATTTGCGCGGCTCAAAGCACCTACCCTCTGAAACTTTAAAATTTGACATCCCATCTGAGGGTTGACAGTCAAATATCAACCCCACCCCTGCTTCAGCATTTATCAGTTGGTAGAACATAATTGATTGCCAACACTTATAGGGAGAGAGAGAGGAAGCTTCAGGTGAGAAAACATCCCAGTGGGGGCTATTTATCATTAACAAATAAAGCTGCATAAACTACAAACAATTTGTATGCAATTCAAAGTGTGTATCAAATGCAACTTAATAAATTTACCATTTACTGATTCGTACTGTTTTTTAGTTAATAAGTTAAAGACATTTGCTAATTACAGGCTGGTTCCCTGTTCTATGTGACATCAATCGAGCAGCTTCTTGTGTACAGGAGCAGTCTGCCATTTGGAGATTTGCACCATTTATCTAGAATGTGCAATTAATTCATTGCCACTGTATCTATCTACGATACCAGACAGGCGAACACTGGCTCCCCAATCACCATCACACCTTGGACTCTTATCAAATCTTGGTTACTTTTCTAAGATGTACACTTGCAACTTCCATACTTAACACAGTGTGCATTCACTGAGACAAACAGATGACAAGTACAATGCCAGCAGTGAATAAATTAGCCTGGTTTTATTTGAGAATCCCTAATCTGTAGCAGAAGCTCCTGTAATGATTTGCCCTCTGAAGTGCCTGTTGTAACATGTTCAGAATTGAGTGATCGGTGCAATTGTTGGTGATGTTTGGCACCATACTTAATCTTTGGAATCTTTAGAGTGCAACAGCTTACTCAATCTGCATGTCCATTCGAACCAGTCATGTGGCAGCTCAGCAAAGCCTGCCAGTCCAGGTATATGATTCATATTCTGCCTCTTTACAGGTCTGGGTGTCATGTTGAAAGTGACATCCTGCAAAGTAGTTCCACAGATGTCTTTTGTGTTTGCATAGATAAGTAACTGCAGCTTCAGTGGGGAAGAAAGTGGGACTCTGATTACTGCAATAGAATCAACTGTTTCTTCTGAGAGTTTCTGATAACTCTGAGCCCCAAATCCAAAGTTACCCTTGTTGATTTGTCTTGAGTACTGCACAGCACTGGCCGAAACACACACACATTATATTTCATACTAATTGCATATTTAGGGTTAAAATAACCCATTTTACCGAATAATTTAATGCCCTTGAGAAGCAGTTGAGTGCATAATTAGCCTTTTTACAATAGCTTTGCATTGACTGGGTAGTTTTTAAGGCT